>NC_079198.1:78251816-78579795 GCF_029499605.1 Hyla sarda
CTCTGTGATGGAGCTCGCGAACGGCGTCTCTTATTCCAGCAGACCGAGCTCAGCCATATATTATACAGTCAGCTATTAATTTGAATGGCCAACATATAATGCTTAATTTCCACTGCACAGGAAATGTGTGGCCAGCCAACAATTCCCTATCAATAACAGACGGTCACCAATGGGTTCTAGGAGCTTGACTAAGAAAAAAGTAATACAACACCTCACCCCAGTACACAGCAACTCTTCCAATGCTGTGGCAGGACAATACATCCAAATCTTGGTCGGCACACAATAAAAAAATAATAATAATAATGATTGTTTGTTACATTGATTTTAAGATACCTGTAACAAACAAGTGCCAGATGATAGTATTGACCTGGAGCACAACTAATGCTTTTCTGATCAATTCAGGCCCATCAAGTCCTATGGTTTACAGTAAAGAATCAACATTTTCTTGAAATGATGTGCTGGCCAAAATATGGGTGCTTGACCTCCTATGGTCACCTGATCACTGGAGGAGATTATCTTTACAAGGAGATTGGTTTACGTAGACTTTAAATTAGACACAAAAAAAACGGCTAACTGATTTTTTATTACTTGAGTGCATAACAAAAAGTGATTAAAGGCCATCTGTGGCCGAAAACAACTTATACCCTATCCCCAGGATAGGGGATAAGTGTTTGATCGTGGGGGGGTCCGACCGCTGGGGCCCCCCGCAATCTCCTGTATGGGGCCGCGGCTCTCCCGTGCAGGAGGCATGATGTTGTGGCCGACACACCTCCTCCATGTAGTTCTATGGGAGAGGTGGGGAGGCAGCGTTCGTGCCTCCCCGCCTCTCCCATAGAACTGTGCGGGGAGGGGGCATACCGTCGGCCTCTCTAGGTCGCTATGTGCATTCGAGCTCTCACTGACCACTAATGCAGGGGCCCATTGCGGGGGGTCCCAGTGGTCGGACCCCCCACGATCAAACACTTATCCCCTATCCTGTGGATACGTGTTATAACACTGCAGATGTCCTTTAAAGATCTCCATATTGTGTGAAAACCTCCTGTGCGGACATATGTGCCTCCTTGGGTACAAACTGCAAGCAAACAAGCAGTCTTTTATTCACAAATATTTGCAAAGTTGTTTCCTTCTTTTTTTTTTTTTTAGATTTGTTGGAGCGATAAATATTGTCTCAAAGTACTGTTTAAGTTACAGAGGTAAAATAATGTATAATTCATGAATTGTTCTATGTCTGAAAGTTTTCTTTAGCTATACATTTCCCTTGCAGCAGGTAATGTAGTGTTCCATGGCAGCAATTCAGAGTTCACCAGGGCACAAGGCAATTCTGCAATTCCCTTATTCCTTTATTCTTTATTCAAAGAACTGAAAGAGTTAAACAGCTGCTCTAATTCCTGCCGTTAGTCCAAGATCACACAGGAAATGCTCCTGTAGCCCTCTCCATCATGGTCACACGTACATGTGGATGCAGAGAACCCATCCAGACACATGTATGTGTTAATGTCCCAATGGGATAATGGTTCAGCCAGTGACTCAGACAGTATTTATTTTCATGACATCCTCTAGAGTGCAGACCTACAATTTTATGTTGTGGCTTTGTCATAAGTATTCACACACTTAGTTGAAGTACCTTTTGCAGCGATAACAGCCTCCATTGTTCTTAGGTATGATGTTTGTACACCTGGATTTAGGGTTTGTCTGTCATTGCTCTCTGCAGATTCTCTCAATCTTAATGGGAACGGTCTGTGGATGCCATTTTCAGGTTTCTCCAGAGATGTTCACTTGGGTTCAACTCAGGACATTTACAGAGTTGTTCCTAAGCTTCTCATGTTTTGTCTTGGCCGTGTGCTTAATGTCATTGTCTTGTTGGAAGAGCAGTCTCGAACTGGTACTGACCAGTCTTCTTGTCCCAGCTACAGAAAAACACCACCTCACCATGCTTCACTGTAGGGATAGTATTGGGCAGGTGATGAACATTGCCTGGTTTCCTTTAGACATTATGTATAGAATTGAAGACAGGAAGTTCAGCTTTGAATGAATTACACCAGAGAATCTTGTTTCTCACAGTCAGAATTTTTTAGGTGCTTTTTTGTAAACCCCAGGCAGCTTTTATGTGTCTTTTACTGAGGAGAGGCTTCTTTTTGGCCACTCTACCAAATACCCAGATTGGTGAAGTGCTGCAGTGATGGATGACCTTCTGAAAATGTATTTAATCTGCACAAAAGAACTTTGGAGCTCAGCCAGAGTCACCAATGGGTTCTTGGTCACCTCTCCTACTAAGCCCCTCTTCCCCAAATTTCTTAGTTTGGTGAGGTGGACAGCTCTAGAAAGAGGGGGGGAAAAGACTTGAAGGTGGTGTCTCTGCGTTACCCTTGATAGAGGATGGGGGGATTTTCCCTTGCGGGAAGGGGTTGCAGGCTCTATAAATTAGCCGCTCACCTTGAGCATATAGGAAGAATGCGTATCACCCCATATGGGGTTATTAATGATGGTGTGGATCTTTGCAGCCAAAAGGTCGCAGGTGCAGCCGGATGGTGTCCTGTAGATAAACTGGATACAAATAAGAAAAAATGACCTTGGCAGCAGGCACTCAGGATCCCAAAGGAAGTGGTCACACTCAGGTCATAAAGTGGCACAGTGCAGCAACTTTATTTGATGTACAGCAATTGTTTTATTGCAAATAAATTACTCAAATAAAGTTGCTGCACTTTGCCACTTTATGACCTGAGTGTGACCACTTCCTTTGGGATCCTGAGTGCCTGCTGCCAAGGTCGTTTTTTTTTTTTTCTTATTTGTATCCATCTCTAGAAAGAGTCTTGGTTTTTCCAAACTTCCTCTTCCATTTAGGAATTATAGAGGCCACTGTGATGTTGGGAACTTTCTATATAGCCGAAATGTTTTCGTCCCCCTTCTCCACATCTTTTCCTCCACACAATCCTGTCTCTGAGCTCTGCCGGCAGTTCTTTCAAACTTATGGCTTGGTTTGTGCTCTGGTTTACATTGTCAGCTGCAAGACCTTATATACACAGGGGTGCATGTTTTCAAATCAGGTCTAAGGACTAGGTAAATTTAAATCACAATAAATCTAGTGTAATTCAACCCAACACTGGTATAGAAAATAACAGGGATAACATATAATAGCATATAGCACATACTATAAAATCCTCTCCATAGGTGGTCGTCATTTGTCATACTACAGTATCTATTTCTAAAGTAATTTTTCCCTAGAGAGAGGAAGTCTCATGTGGTTGTTTTTTCTCCGCAGACCAGAGAAAGTGACGTGGGTGAGAGTAGACGATGAACTTCCTGACCATGTCCTCATAGAGGATGAGAAGCTCTACATCAGCAGCCTAAACAAAACAGACAATGGCACGTACAGGTGCGAGGCCTCGAACAGTGTGGGCAGCTCGACAGGCGATTACACACTCTATGTGTATGGTAAGTAGTCAAGTCACAGGAACCTAGTATATAGTCTTTTTCTACTGATGACCTCTATTCTCTACTTATTGGGCACTGTCACTTGAAAAAAAAAAACATTATATACAGTCATGGTCATAAATGTTGGCACCCCTGACATCTTTCAAGAAAATTAAGTATTTATCACAGAAAAGGATTGCAGTAACACATGTTTTGCTATACACATGTTTATTCCCTTTGTGTGTATTGGAACTAAACCAAAAAAGGGAGGAAAAAAGCAAATTGGACATAATGTCACATCAAACTTCAAAAATGGTCTGGACAAAATTATTGACATCCTTTAAAATTTGTGGAAAAATAAGATTGTTTCAAGCATGTGATGCTCCTTTTAAACTCGCCCAGGGCAAGTAACAGATGTGGGCAATATAAAAATCACACCTGAAAGCAGATAAAAAGGAGAGAAGTTCACTTAGTCTTTGCATTGCGTGTCTGTGTGTGCCACACTAAGCATGGACAACAGAAAGAGGAGAAGAGAACTGTCTGAGGACTTGAGAACCAAAATTGTGGAAAAATATCAACAATCTCAAGGTTACAAGTCCATCTCCCGAGATCTAGATTTTCTTTTGTCCACAGTGTGCAACATGATCAAGAAGTTTGCAACCCATGGCACTGTAGCTAGTCTCCCTGGATGTGGACAGAAGAGAAAAATTGATTAAAGGTGTCAACGCAGGATAGTCCAGATCGTGGATAAGCAGCCCCAAACAAGTTCCAAAGATATTCAAGCTGTCCTGCAGGCTCAGGGAGCATCAGTCTCAGTGCGTCTACATTTAAATGAAATGAAACGCTATGGCAGGAGACCCAGGAGGACCCCACTGCTGACGACACAAGAGACATAAAAAAGCAAGACTGCATTTAACCAAAATGAACTTGAGTAAGCCAAAATCCTTCTGGGAAAACGTCTTGTGGACAGATGAGACCAAGATAGAGCTTTTTGGTTAAGAACATTATTCTACTGTTTATGAAAGTGGAATGAGGCCTACAAAGAAAAGAACACAGTACCTACAGTGAAATATGGTGGAGGTTTAATGATGTTTTGGGGTTGTTTTGCTGCCTCTGGCACTGGGTGCCTTGAATGTGTGCAAGGCATCATGGAATCTGAGGATTACTAACTGATTTTGGGTCGCACGGTACAGCCCAGTGTCAAAAGCTATGTTTGTGTTCGAGATCTTGGGTCTTCCAGCAGGACAATTGCCCCAAACATATGTCAAAAAGCACCCAGAAATGGATGGCAAGAAAGCCCTGGAGAGTTCTGAAGTGGCCAGCAATGAGTCCAGATCTAAATCCCATTGAACACCTGTGGAGAGATCTTAAAATTGCTGTTGGGAAAAGGCGCCCTTCCAATAAGAGAGACCTGGAGCAGTTTGCAAAGGAAGAGTGGTCCAACATTCCGGCTGAGAGGTGTAAGAAGCTTATTGATGGTTATAGGAAGCAACTGATTTCAGTAATTTTTTTCCAAAGGGTGTGCAACCAAATATTAAGTTAAGGGTGCCAATAATTTTGTCCAGCCCATTTTTGGAGTTTGGTGTGACATTAAGTCCAATTGGCTTTTTTTCCTCTTTTTTTTTTTTTGTTTAGTTCCAATACACACAAAGGAAATAAACGTGTTACTGCAATCCTTTTCTGTGAGAAATACTACATACTACAATTTCAGGGGTGCCAACATTTACGGCCATGACTATATATATATATATATATATATATATATATATATATATATATATATATATATGAAAATTATTATTATTATGTATATTTTTGGGTTAAAAAAAGCAAGGCTCTGTAACACGCCCCCAGCTCTCAGACATCAGGGCACACAAGCCAGGAGCCTGCACAGAGCCCGCCTTACCTGTCCTGTCCACACTTCCTGTATTTTGTCCCAGCCGATAAACACAAATAGCTGCAGGGACAAGACTTCCAAAAATATATACATGTTTTAACCAATGTTTATTACATATATACATATTGTTATTATCTACATTATATAAAAAACACTTTCATGCCCATTTAAGTCTCTATATAACAACCAGAGTAGAAAATAGTTGGAGTTATTATCCATGTAACCAGTAGGATCATCTTTTATCAAATCTAAATGCTTTCTATGGACCACACCCCAGGATAATGTCTGCTCTTATTAGCCTTATTATCATTTTATATGTTTTACTCCAAGTTTTATCTGAATATTTTATGGGGATAATACAAAAAAAATATATAATATTCTCTAATGGTATCTGCTCCCATGTTTGGCAATAAATTGGACTATACCCTACAGAACCCTTAAAATAAAACACTAATAAATAAATAATTATATATATATATATATATATATATATATATATATATATATATAAACAGCAGTAAATATAATGTTGAGTCAGGTTCTTAAAAACTGTAGTCTAAAATTATTCAATATGAGAAACCTTACTTCTCCCAGTTACTCCTATGTGACAACTGTTCAAATAAGTACCATGTAGTTGCGGATTTCTCCATTGTAAATTTGCATAATAACACAGATATCTGAGACCGAATGCGCTCTGTTTTGTAGACAGAATTGTTATTTAAATATACATTAACTTTTTCACCCTGACTATTAATATTTGAATATACTAAATATACTTTGTGGCTATCCAACAGATCAGCAGTTCTATATGGATCAAAGTATTAGGTACACCACTATAATATTATAGTAACATTATACATAATACCAACAGGATTCTTTAAAATATATTTTTTTCATAACAAAATATTACATACAATACATGTAAGCTATGTGATCAAAGAATGTTTACACGGGAGCTGAGGCAAATGTAAACGGTAAAAAAAAAAAAAAAGGGGTTAAAGATCACAGGAACAACCAACAAACAAAGTTCATGTCAAAGACAAGCCATAGCTACAAAACAGGGCAATACTGGACACAGGAGGGTGGGGGTGTTAGGGAGGCATAAGGGTCTGGGTTGGTGAGCCAAGGTGGGTTGGCTGGGCAGAGAAGTGTTGCCAGGGGTACAAGGTTCTTAGGATCTTAGGGTTACCTCAGGGAAGGGCCACAGGTTTCTTTTGATGATCACGTTGTCTAGCTGTCTACATACTTCCGAAAAGTCCAAAGTTTCTAGGCCTTTGCATTTTTTTGCTTGGCAGTGAGGAAACTAATCAGCGCCAATGGAGATGCTGCCAACACAGCAGGGGTCGTGGGTCAATGAGAAACCTGTAACCAAAAACTAAAATATAGATTTGAGACCAAAACCTAGCGACTACAGGACAGTATCATCAATATGGCCAGCATCACCTGATGCCGTGCAGACTCTGACACAGTCTGGAGAGTAACCGGGGAATGTGTGAGCCATCCGTACAGGCACTAGTTAGAACCGCAACAAAACTTTATATGATGTGTTCAGCATGAATGTATTAAGACCACTCCAAATATGTATCCATTGTGCCTCCTGCAGGTTAGTGCCAAAGTCATCCTCCAATTTTTTTTATACTTTTATACAGTGCTCAAGGCCACATACATGGCCTCCTACTACAGAACACCCATTGCACAGAAAGTGTATCTGTGCTGCAGTCACTTCACATACTGACAGGTTGTAGCATTTGGCGCAGTGGGGACACCATTTCTATTTTGCTCATTGGATAGTGGATTGGGGAAGAGGGTCCAGCTACATGTAATTTTAAAACCAAAACCAGTGAAAACTTATTGAAAAGCTTCCCAAATTTTTCACATCTCAAAGAACCCCTATCAAAAAATAAAAAAAGTAGTACGCCACTGTGACAAAAGGCTTAACTCAGGCATAACACTGGTATTTTTCAACAGAGTTTCTTTTTAAAAATTGACTAAGACCAATTCATGACATATTAATAGGATATGCTGAGGTAAAGGAACTGTGGTACTCTTAAAAACATAGTACCCCTTTGGCTCCTATGAGCAGCTACACTCTGCTTTCCTCAAAAGTTACTGTGTGGGCCTTCAACCTTTTTCCTAGCGAAATGTGGATAAATGAAGCCTATGGGCACCATGCAGTAGGGTAGTGCAGTCCTTTTGGTTTTAATGATAAGTTTTTTTTGGGTCATCCCTTTTTGTTTTGCTCTTACTAGAGATATGTCTGACTTTTTGTGACATTTTTGGCACACTGATCTTTTATTTGTGACATTGCTACCATTTTTGACAATCTCTTTTACTTAAAGGGGTATTCCGCTCCTCAGTGTTTGGAACAAACTCTTATGAATGCTGGAGCCAGCGCCGGGAGCTTGTGACATCTTAGCCATGTCCCTCATGACGTCACGCCGGCCCCCTCAATGCTAGTCTATGTCACGCCCCCTCCCATAGACTTGCATTGAGGTGGCGGGTCATGAGGGGGTGGGGCTATAACGTCACAAGCTCTCGACACCGGCTCCAGCATTCGGAAAAATTTGTTCCAAATGCTGAGCAGCGGAGTAACCCTTTAAAGGCGTACTCCGCCCCTAGACATCTTATCCCCTATCCAAAGGATAGGGGATAAGATGTCAGATCACCGGGGTCCCGCTGCTGGGGACCCCCGGGATTGCCGCTGCGGCACCGCGCTATCATTGCTGCACAGAGTGAGTTGACGGGCGATACAGGGGCCAGAGCATCGTGACGTTGCGGCCCCTCCCCTCGTGATGTCACGGCCCGCCCCCTCAATACAAGTCTGTATGTCACGAGGGGCGGAGCCATGGCGTCATGCTGCTCCGTCCCCTGTATCGCCCGTCATTACGCACAGAGCGAACTCGCTCTGTGCAGTAACGATAGCGTGGTGCTGCAGCTGCGATCTCGGGGGTCCCCAGCAGCAGGACCCTGGCGATCTGACATTTTATCCCCTATCCTTTGGATAGGGGATAATATGTCTAGGGGCGGAGTACCCCTTTAAGCAGGCCACCTGTAATTGTTTGGTGCGCCACATTACATCCTGTCATTTTCCCTACAGAGCTATCCCTCGTGCTTTTTTTTCTGGTGCCATGACTTGATAGGCTTTTAGAGTAATTTTTTTGCCCTCCACAACCCCCCCCCCCCCCCTCTTTTTTTTTTTTTTTGTAAAGTAAACAAGCAGATAAAACATACAATTATATATTTTTTTATTAACACCTTAATAATCATTTAAAAAATATTGTATTGTGACTTATAATAACTATAGCCATGAGTATTTTTGTTGGGGCTTATGTCATAGTCTATCTTAGCAAAAATTCCTTTTTTCCCCTTATGCAGTACAGTAGGTCCCCAAAAAGTCCTTTGTGGAACATATCTGCAGTGGAAATATTGTGACATGTATTCCAATCAGAGGTCATCTTGATCTAATAGGTTGGATACCATGATTGTATAGCACAGATAGGAATCAAACTGATGCCACATAGTAGTACATTCATTAATGTAAACCTAATGACCCGTTCTTCAAAGGGCATACCAAGATCAAAGAGGGAAACTTTTAAATCAAGCGTAGGGATTGTCCTGTAGGTAATACATTTACTTTAAACCTCTTGTGGTAAAACTTTGAGATCAAGTCTATCAGTATAGTCTGTTCACATAATTCCCTTATCTTACTGAGGCTTAAAGCTAAAACCTTACATGTTACTTAAAGGGGTACACCGGTGGAAAACTTTTTTTTTTTTAATTAACTGGTGCCAGAAAGTTAAACAGATTTGTAAATTACTTCTATTAAAAAATCTTAATCCGTCCAGAACTTTTTAGCTGCTGAATACTACAGAGGAAATTATTTTCTTTTTGGAACACAGTGCTCTCTGCTGACATCTCTGTCCATTTTAAGAACTGTCCAAAGTAGAAGAAAATCCCCATAGAAAATATGCTTCTCTGGACAGTTACTAAAATGGACAGAGATGTCAGCAGAGCGCACTGTGGTCATGATGTCAGCAGAGAGCACTGTGTTCCAAAAAGAAAATAATTTCCTCTGTAGTATTCAGCAGCTAAAAAGTACTGGAAGGATTAAGATTTGTTTAATCGAAGTAATTTACAAATCTGTTTAACTTTCTGGCACCAGTTGATTAAAAAAAAAGTTTTCCACCAGAGTACCCCTTTAATACCTAATCCTGATCATCTACATATCATATTTTTGTGTCTGGCAGCTATATTTTTCACATCTCTTCTTTCTGTTTCTCACTTGCTTTGTCATCCTGTGCTTTGGAGGGGGGTGTCCTCACTCTTCATGACTCATCTTCCTCCTTGAGTGCTGGGTCTCTTTATTCAATCACTGCAGGCTGCTCTGTAACCCCCTCATCTCTGCTGCAGTCTGATAGGACAGGAGTGAACACAGAGGAGTGCTAGTCCCGCCCTCACTTACTGGACGTTGTCCATTCCTGTGCTTCAGCTTGGACAAAGATGATGATGCAGTCAGACAAGATTGTGTTCTGGATGGTATGGGGTGCTTTTTATAAGCCATGATTTCTATAAAAAGCAAAGATTTCTATAAAAATGTTCTTATAATCTTAGGTATATTAGAAAGGTTGATGTTTTGCCAGCATGTACAGCATATAAAATGTTTTTGTATCTGTTAGCATCCATTTAAAAACAAAATATCCTTTATAATCCAGCTTGTTTAAAAAGTAGTATTGAGGTGGGAGCATTACTACTGTTTGTATAAAATGCAGAAATTATAAGAAAACATTAAGGGGTACTCCGGGGGAAAAATGTTTTGAAATCAACTGGTGCAAGAAAGTTAAACAGATTTGTAAATCACTTCAATTTAAAAATCTTAACCCTTCTAGTACTTATCAGCTGCTGTATAATACAGATAAATTAGTGAATTTATTTTCTGTCTGACAACAGTGCTCTCTACTGACACCTCTGTCCATGTCAGGAACTGTCCAAAGCAGGAGAGGTTTTCTATGGGGATATGATTCTAATCTGGACAGTTCCGGACACGGACAAGGGTGTCAGCAAAGAGCACTGTTGTCAGACAGAAAATAAATTAATAAATTTCTCTGTTTTATACAGCAGCTAATAAGAACTGGAAGGATTTAAAAAAAAATTAAAACAAGTAATTTACAAATCGGATTAACGTTCAGGCACCAGTTGATTTGAAAACATTAGTTTTTTTTTTACTTGTTTTGCCGGAGTTCCCCTTTAAATGGAAAATAAAAGGAAATTAAACAGTGACACCTAGTGGCCAAACGGTATGAAAAAATAAATGTAATTTATTGATCTTCTAAACTTCACACCCACATAATGTACAGTGATCCCTCAACTTACAATGGCTTCAACATACAATAGTTTCAATATACAATGGTCTTTACTGGACCATTTTAACTTGAAACCAGACTCAACATACAATGCTTTAAAACCTGCGAAACGTGGTGGAAGAACCAACCAATCAGAATGGATATTTCACTGGTAAAACCCCTGTGCATGCACTGACTGATGTCTGGTAGCGCCCCCTACAGTACAGGGAGGTATTACATGTTCTGTACTCTTTACCTGTGCAAGGGTTAGCTTCTCCTTTGGGCATCAGGTGTGGGCGGCTCCATTTTCCTTTTTTTAGGACATTGCGTGTTCTGTACAGGACCCTGAAGAAGCTTCTGTCCTCTACATAGACCAGACATTTCCCAAAAAGGTTGTCTCCAGCTGTTGCAAAACTACAACTCTCAGCATGCCCGGACAGCCGAAGGCTGTCCGGGCATGCTGGGAGTTGTAGTTTTGCAACAGCTGGAGGCACCCTGGTTGGGAAACACTTAAATAGACAGTGATTTACAACTCCCAGCAGATCTTTCTTCCTTTTATATGTAAGGACTTGCTTTATCTATATTAGTTATCTACTTATTTATCTTTAAAGGGGTTCTCCGGTGCTTAAACATCTTATCCCCTATCCAAAGGATAGGGGATAAGATGCCTGATCGCGGGAGTCCCGCAGCTGGGGACCCCCGTGATCTTTTGCACGCGGCACCCCGTTTGTAATCAGACTGATTACCGGCGACCGCAGGTCCGGCGGCGTGTGACGTCACGCTCCGCCCCTCAATGCAAGCCAACAGGAGGGGTGTGATAGCTATCATGCCCCCTCCCGTAGGCTTGCATTGAGGGGCGGAGCGTGACGTCGCACGGGGGCAGAGGCGTGACGTCACACGCCGCCCGCCCTGCGGTCGACCATAATCAGACTTGGAGCGAACACGCTCCGGACACTGATTATAAACGGGGTGCCGCGTGCAAGATCCCTGGGGGGCCCCAGCTGCGGGACTCCCGCGATCAGGCATCTTATCCCCTATCCTTTAGATAGGGGATAAGATGTTTAAGCACCGAGTACCCCTTTAATCCTCACTTTTTCCTATTTTTGGATGACATTTTGGTGGCTACAGAACCAATTACCAGGTTTCCATAGAGTTATGGTCTCAACATACGATGGTTTCAACATACAATGGTCATTATGGAACCAATTAATATTGTAACTTGAGGGACCACTGTATACAGTATATAAGAACGGCATTGTCTTCTTTTGGCTTGTTAAAAACACAAATGTAACTTCTGTCAGTTTTTCCGCCCCCCCCATGGATGACAGGTCTTGATGGATAATTTGCAAGCGGTGGTTTTCCCCTTGGCCCCTCTACTTTTATGGAACAATGACATGTAAGAGTATAGTTCTACCACACACAAGCAGTGCCAGGCAAGACTCAGTGCCACATTAAGCTGTCACTTTGTCTTCTATTTGTCTTTGTCATCTTGACAGTGACACCATTCTGCAGCCATATTCCCTGAACACTCATAAAAGTACTGTCTGTAATTAAGGGTTTGATGTATTAATTACAGACAGGCCGGCTCGGGGAGAGATAAAGGGACTTCCAGATGTGCCTGTGATTGGAAGCTGACATCCTGCTAACGTCTCCTATCACACGCAGAGTACACGCGCAGCACTCCCTGCTCGCCCTACCTTCCTCGCAAGTTCAAAGCCAGATTACTTCTCTGCTTCTCTTTCATCGGGGCCTGGGGAACGAGGACTCATTAACAGGTGGCTGCAGAAACATGAAAGTGCTCCCCGATTTAACACCTTATTGTTTATTTTATCACTTGGGAAGCGTGGAGTGAACAGCTGGGTTATTACGGACGCGGCCATGCCTGACACGGGCCTCTAATACACCACCAACGGTGCTACCAAAGTACCAATGCAGTATCGGGAGCAATTGGACCAGAGGGTGGAGAAATTGCAGTTGCATCTGCTCACGCTAGGACAGTGTTTTCCGACCAGTGTGCCTCCAGCTGTTGCAAAACTACAATTCCAGCAGGCCCCGGCAGCCGAAGGTATTACCAAAGTACAAATACATTATCAGGAGGAATAGGACCAGAGGGTGGAGGAATCTCGGTTGTATCTGCTCACCCTAGGATGGTGTTTCCCAACCGGTGTGCCTCCAGCTGTTGCAAAACTGCAACTCCCAGCATGCCCGGACATCTTTAGCCTGGGAGTTGTAGTTTTGCAACAGCTGGAGGCACACTGGTGGAGGAGCGCTGCACTAGGAGGTAAAGGTTTAAGGTTTGTGAAGTCTAACTTGGCTTAAAAGAGCATTAAAGGGAATATGGCCTATTGTTGAAATCACGTTTTATGTACTGTATTTTTCGCCCTATAGGACGCACCGGCATATAAGACGCACCCAATTTTAAAGGTGCAAAACCTAGAAAAAAAAGATTCTGAACCCAACAGTGATCTTCAACCTGCGGACCTCCAGATGTTGCAAAACTACAACTCCCAGCATGCCCGGACAGCCAACGGCTGTCCGGGCATGCTGGGAATTGTAGTTTTGCAACATCTGGAGGTCCGCAGGTTGAAGACCACTGGATAGGAGGTAATACTTATGTGTCCCCACCGCTCCGGACTCGTCACCGCTGCCCTGGATGTCGCTCCATCGCTCCGGACGTCTTCTTCCCCGGGATCCACGCTCTCCATTGCCGTCATCACGTCGCTACGCACGCCACTCCTATTGGATGATGGGACGGCATGCACGACGACGTGATGACGTCAAAGGAGAGCGCCGCCATGCAGGGGATCCCGGCATGGAGCAGACACCGAGGAGGCAGGTAAGGTCCCTCCCAGTGTCCTGTAAGCTGTTCGGGACGCCGCGATTTCACCCCGGTGGACCCGAACAGCCCGACTGAGCAGCCGGTTTAGTGTCACTTTCGCTTCAGGCGCAGCGGTAAACTTTGATCGCCGCGTCTGAAGGGTTAATACAGGGCATCATTAGCCGCGGGTCCCAGCCATTGATGGCCGCAGGGAGCGCCACGATAGGTGTGTATTCGCCGTATAAGACGCACCAACTTCCCCCCCCCCCCCCCCCCCCCAGTTTTGGGGAAGAAAAAGTGCGTCTTATACGGCGAAAAATATGGTATATTGTAGGGAACCGCTTACACGGTGGGGTCAGCAATGACAGTTTTCACACAGGCAGCAGGTTTCGAATGAATGAATGGATGGATTATAGGCACAAAGCACAGTGCAAACAAAAGCCTAAGCTTGTCCGGCTCTAACTAAACATCAGGATACCTCACTATCCTACTGGGGTCCTAATGTCTGGCCACAAGCAAACTCGCACAAATGTCCATAGAGGAAGGTTCAGACCTGGTGGGTTTTCAGCTGCAGCTCTGGCTGTGTCTGTTTTCTCCTCTGTCTCTCCAGCAATCAGCAGCCACCCAACCTCACCTGAGGACACCTTGTAATAGGGAAACCCATAGTGGACTAGGGGTGTGGACTGGAGCACTCCCACATCCAACCTGTCCTCCAGTCCAGGAAATCTAGCCCATGAAACTTAAAGGGGTACTCCGGTGGAAAACTTTTTTTTTTTTTTTTTAATCAACTGGTGCCAGAAAGTTAAACAGATTTGTAAATTAAATAGAATATATAGCTTAAGCCTCTAGGACCTCGCCAATGGTGCATAATGATGCACCATTGGTGAGGTCCTAGAGGCTTAAGCTATATATTCTATTTGATATTTATTAGTGTTGCCGGTGGGGTCCGGCTTTAGCTTTGATTGCCTTGGTCCTTCTGTTGTGAGCTGCACCTAATTTTAAGATTTGTAAATTACTTCTATTAAAAAATCCTTCCAGTACTTATTAGCTGCTGAATACTACAGAGGAAATGGTTTTCTTTTTGGAACACATAGCTCTCTGCTGACATCATGACCACAGTGCTCTCTGCTGACATATTTTTCCTTTTTTAGGAACTGTCCAAAGCAGCATATGTTTTCTATGGGGATTCTCTCCTACTCTGGACAGTTCTTAAAATGGACAGAGGTGTCAGCAAAGAGCACTGTGGTCATGATGTCAGCAGAGAGCTCTATGTTCCAAAAAGAAAAGAATTTCCTCTGTAGTATTCAGCAGCTAATAAGTACTGGAAGGATTAAGATTTTTTAATAGAAGTAATTTACAAATCTATTATAAACACAATGGAGAGGCTCCTGTCTGTCTGACCGTCACTGAGGACCCGAGCAACCCAACAAACACCTATACCCACGGTGTATAAAAATAGGAACAATATGGAAAAAATAAATGGGGCTCGAGGGTCAAAGATATCTGGTTTAAATTAATCAATATTTATTAATATTAATATAAAATGCAAAATAGACCAAATAGGGATGTACAGGGCCCTTGTACCTCCCTAATTAATTAAATACACAATAAATATATGATAATCCCAATATAAAAAACTAAAAATAATAACAACTATAAAATGCAATTTGAGCCTGTGATATCAATATAGCGATCTACTGATCCTGAGGAACAGCACAGTATAAATGTTCATTCAAATGCTCTTGTTTCCAGAGATCTTCAATATAGAAAAGATAAAATGTAGCCGCTACAGATGCCAGTTAATCAATTGATGCGGTGATACTGTATCTGTCCAAACATTGGCAACTAGATCTCACCGACACAGTGATACAATGTGGCACTTTGTGAACAGTGAACAGTCACTTGAAATCAATCTTTAAGCATTTCTGCGTATGCCATACATCAAAATAGCCAGTCTGCAATACATTCCATATAATGCTCACCACTCCGGGGTGGCACGGATCTCCCTTCAGTGTAGTCCTGGGGGCCGGCTGTATAGCGTCTTATGACCGGTGCCTTGCCTCTGTCAGGGATCGTGCTGCTGGAGTCTCGGCCAACTCCTTCCTCGTGCACAGGTCGCGCGCTCGGGAGATGGTTCACTGTAATAAATGCCTTGGATGTGGCGAATGATCGCTATTCTGTCAGAAGAGTGTTCTATAATAACAGGCTCAATATCGCAAAATTAAAATCGCTGGACGCGTTTCAAAACCTTCCTCGGTTTTTTTCTTCATCGGTTTTTTCTTCAGCAGCGGAACGTGCTGCTGCTGAAGAAAAAACCGAGGAAGGTTTTGAAACGCGTCCAGCGATTTTAATTTTGCGATATTGAGCCTGTTATTATAGAACACTCTTCTGACAGAATAGCGATCATTCGCCACATCCAAGGCATTTATTACAGTGAACCATCTCCCGAGCGCGCGACCTGTGCACGAGGAACGCCGCCGGGTTACTCACTCTGCTTACCGCATACAGCCGTTATAACAACTACCAGTGAGAAGCCAATCGGGCCATCTACAATAAGGAACTGAGGTTTACAGACCACCATCATTCCAAGTTGGTCCGACCAAGGGACTCCGCTTGACAGCGCTGCAGTCCCCCCAAACGGTGCCCACCACTTAGTGCTGCGCTCTTAGGAGTTGGCCGAGACTCCAGCAGCACGATCCCTGACAGAGGCAAGGCACCGGTCATAAGACGCTATACAGCCGGCCCCCAGGACTACACTGAAGGGAGATCCGTGACACCCCGGAGTGGTGAGCATTATATGGAATGTATTGCAGACTGGCTATTTTGATGTATGGCATACGCAGAAATGCTTAAAGATTGATTTCAAGTGACTGTTCACTGTTCACAAAGTGCCACATTGTATCACTGTGTCGGTGAGATCTAGTTGCCAATGTTTGGACAGATACAGTATCACCGCATCAATTGATTAACTGGCATCTGTAGCGGCTACATTTTATCTTTTCTATATTGAAGATCTCTGGAAACAAGAGCATTTGAATGAACATTTATACTGTGCTGTTCCTCAGGATCAGTAGATCGCTATATTGATATCACAGGCTCAAATTGCATTTTATAGTTGTTATTATTTTTAGTTTTTTATATTGGGATTATCATATATTTATTGTGTATTTAATTAATTAGGGAGGTACAAGGGCCCTGTACATCCCTATTTGGTCTATTTTGCATTTTATATTAATATTAATAAATATTGATTAATTTAAACCAGATATCTTTGACCCTCGAGCCCCATTTATTTTTTCCATAATTTACAAATCTGTTTAACTTTCTGGCACCAGTTGGTTAAAAAAAAAAAAAAAAAAAACGTTTTCCACCGCAGTACCCCTTTAACAAGAGAGCCGTAGCAGACTATGCTCTGCTAAAGCAGCATATCCTTCTGGATTTCCTTTATCGTGCCTGGCTGAGAAAAGCAGGTGAAATATACACCCTATCCACCACTTTCCCGTACACTTCACCAATATATATATATATATATATATATATATATATATATATATATATATGACACCCTGTTATCTATATAGATTTAGCTAGCTAGACATAGATAATTAGCTATAGATATGTTGAGAGAGCTGCTGTATAACACATTAACAGACCATAGTTTCAGCAAATATTGCTGCCCCCATAATAATGTAAAAAGAAATAAAATTATTAAATTAATTGGTTAATAAATAAATTAAATCATAATTACAATTAGACAAAAATAATTGAAAAAAAGAAAAAACGATTCAGTTTCTGGCTCTAATTAGTGAAAACAATTCAACTTGACACGTTCCCTATAAATGCATTATAATGCCTTGTGAAGAGATATGTTCCGATGTCTCCTTTTCAGCTGTAGGGACTTCCTTTATTGGGGGCCACATTGTCTTTATATACAATACCTGTGATCACCAGTAGTTTGTTGAGAAATTGGCCATAATAGAGTAAGTAGCAAGGTGGTGCTTCGTAGTCGGATTCATGTGCTTTGCTTTTATCTGACTATTAAATGGGTTTACACTCGAGGCCCTTTTAACAGGCCCATTATTGTCCTATGTAAAAAAAAAAAGTGATCAGCTAAAAAATGAACAATCTCTCATTCATCGGCTGATCGCTTGGCTTGTGCAGCCCTAAAAATCATTGTTGCTTGAATGCACATCTCTCTGTGTTATCAGGGGATGTGGGGCCAACAAATATAGAAGAGAAGTACAAACCTTGGGGGAGATTTATCAAAACCTGTCCAGAGGAAAAGTTGCCCAGATACCCATAGCAACCAATCAGATAACTTCTTTCATTTTGCAGAGGCCTTGTTTAAAATAAAAGAAGCAATCTGGTTGCTATGGGCAACTGGGCAACTTTTCGATAAACTTTTTGATAAATCTCCCCCATTGAGATGTGTTTTTTTTTCTAATTTTACATTTTACTAATATTTTATACATTTTTATAATTTTTTTTATATTTTATTATTTTAATTTATTTTGTAATCATCCTTAAATCTTGCAATTTATGTTCTGTCTACTAGTCCTAAAAGTGAGCTAAGGCTTTCTGTTCCGCACAGAGAATTTTTCTAGTAATGCCAATCTTCTAAGTACAATAAAAGCTGACAGTATATAGATAACACTGGATCCACCACCATTCACAGCAGAGCTCAGCATCTCCTTCCCTGTAGAATGACATCTGAAAAGGTCATAGAGAATGCCCATTAGCCTTTGTAATTCATCTGGATGGGACAGGTCCTGTCTATTGTCTGGTTGTATGGTCCATGGGTCCCGCTGTAAAGTATATCACTAAATGCTGTTAAAACAGCTTAGGCAAAATGGCAGCACTGTAATAGTGTACAAGAAATTAAATAAAAAATATTACAATTAGCAAATAGATTACAGATAAGAAAATTTATTAACATCTGGCTGTAATCAGTGGAAAACATTCCCTTTAAGGGTATGGTCACATGTAGTGCATCCACAGCGTGTTTCACGCTGCGGATACGCAGGTACCAGTCACTAATGCAAGCTCCCTGGTGCGGCCTGCTAGTACTATGTGTATTCTCATAGCAGCGAATGTCATGCTGCAGATCTGATACAAGCAAATACATTGGGCTACCCAACTGCGGCAGGAAGCTCTTTCTAATGACTGGCACCAGTGCATCCGCAGCATGAAATACCTATCAATATTGGCACACTGTCCAAGTACCAGTTTGTACCCCAGGACAGTGCATACTATAGTTTTCAGCAGAGTGTATAAATCTGTTGCAGGATTACGATCCCAAATCTGAGTTATTAAAGGAGTCGGATTAGGTGAAATTATTAAAACATAATTTTTTTCTAACACATTCATATATATCGGAAGAACTGGGCTTTATAAATATGATATTCATCTGTAAAGCTGGGAAAACACAATGATACATCTTTCATAATATATGTAGCAAATAGAGTTGAGAACCGCATTGCATGGGAATGTCCCTTGTTTATTCCTACCAGTAGAACCATTTCTAGTTGATGCTGGAACGTAGATATATATATATATTCCCTTCTGATTTTCTCATGTTACAGATCTTTTCCAGCTTCGGTCTATCTAGATATATTTAGCTTAAAGTAAGCAACACCTCCTGCACCTATTCCACCTGCTCTTCCTGTGATGCATTAAAAGGAAGATGTTCCATGATGGCAAGCCTGACAATCATTAAAGACAAACACACCTACACACGGGAAAAACATCAAAAAAAGCAGCTTGTTAGGTTTTAAACAATTGCAATGTGTTCTAGTCTTGCCGTTAATTCCCAGAATCACAAATTTGCTTTCATCTTTGAATGGCCTTTACGATCCGCTATTTCTTATACGCCAAAATGAGGACAATTTTGGGCCCAATCTACTCTACATTTCTGATTTTCTCATCTTTCTCAGCGCAGCTACCCATTAGCCGGTCGGTTCAGTCTGTCATTTGTAATCCTAAGATACCTAATGTAACCCGCTCTGCTATAACAAAGACAGAATAAAGCATGGTATAATAAAGCGCTGGGATATGCCCAGATTAATTGATTTTATTGTCGAAATCACACAATTAAAGGCATGTAACAGGCTGAATTCCCCACGGTGTATATTGGGATAAGACTATTAAAAACTGACAAGGTCGTCAACCTGACGGTCTATGGAAGTTGCTGTGACACCAGACTGATACCAGCTATTCTAGGTGCAATATTTATGGGATTTTATTAAATTAATTTAAAGGTAAGGATCCCCTTTACAAACCATTTTAAATTTTTAATGTTCCCTTGCATTAAAAAAAGAAAATAAAGCAACTTTGTAAATAGTGTTAATTTACAATCTCTGAAAATGTTGTGTCTGCAACGCCTATCCAGGCCTGTATGTTTTCATGGTAACAGGGTACAAACAAATCCTGTGTTGTCTGATGATGCAATAAGATTACCATCTATCTGCCCCTCTATTTGCTTATCTACCAAATGTAAATTAGTCAGGGCCCTATTAGATGTCCTTATTCTTGCTTTAAATGACTATTGATCTCATAGATTGGTGCTTGTTTAAAGAGCTTATAACAAGGCTCGAGCATCAGGCAGGGAGCGTTCCCACAAACAATTGCTGAATTGTTTGTGCAGCCATTTGCTGCCATTACTCCTCGGCCGGATGTCCCCTCTTACATAGGAAGATGTGCGGCCAGTGAGCAATGGTCAAAACTAGGGATCAACCGATTAACCGATCAACCGATATTAACGTCCGATATTCACGATTCACAAGTAATCGGTATCTGCAATTACCTTGCCGATAATGACGATAATGCGGGAGCTTTAAATCAATGAACTGCACCGGCTTTTGTGGTGCCAGAGACCGCAGCCGCCCTTATCTCCCCCCTGCCTGTCCTGATTCCAACCACCGCTGCTGCCCGATCCATCTGCCTATCCTCTGGCCACATACCGCCGCCGCATTGCCTCCCATGCTCTGGCCACATACCGCCGCTGCCCCATTGCCTCCCCATCATCTGGCCACATACCGTCGCTGCCGCTGCCCCATTGCCTGCCCATCCTCTTGCCAAATACCACCGCCGCTGCCCCATTGCCTCCCCATCCTCTAGCCACATACCACCTCGGCCACTGCCCCATCGCCTCCCCCATCCCCGGTGTTATAATCACCTGTTCCCAGGGTCCGCGCTAGTTCTGGCTCCTGCGTCCTGCGCTGTTGCTGTGTGCTGCGCAATGACGAGTGACGTCCTCATAACGACATCACTGTCAGTGCGCACAGTGACAGCGCAGGATGCCACCGGAGCCAAAAGTAGCACGGACCCCGGGAACAGGTAATTATAACACCAGGGATGGGGGAGGCCATGGGGCAGCGGCGGTATGTCACCAGGGATGGGGGAGGCCATGGGGCAGCGGCGGTATGTCACCAGGGATGGGGGAGGCGATGGGGCAGCGGCGGTATGTCGCCAGAGGATGGGGGAGGCAATGGGGCAGCGGCGGCATGTGGCCAGAGGATGGGGAGGTAATGGGGCGGCGGCATGTGGCCAGAGGATAGGCAGGGGGATCGGGCAGCGTTTGTGGTTAGACTCAGGACCCCAGGACAGGCAGGGGGTCCTGAAATGCACGGAATATCGGCATAAGTTATAGGCTATTGGCCGGAAAGTTTGCAGAATATCCGTATCGGCTGTAAAAAATCAATATCGGTCGATTCCTAGTCAAAATGACCCGTTGAGCCGACAAGCATTTTTTTTCAATTGTCAGCTGAAAGCTGGTTTTATTACACAGGGCAGTGGCCGATAATCGTCCCGCGTGATAAGACTCAGAGTTTGATCATGACGTAGTTATGTTTCCTACCACATGTTTCTAACTATGCAGGGTTGCTTGTCACCATGGAGACACACAGGTCTGCATATGAGCTGTAGAAAGAGAATGGCAGGAGAATTTTATAGAAGAGGATGTACACTGTCTTTATAACAAACTTTACATAAATAGTGCAAGCAAATTTAAGAAAGATTGCCCATACAAGTCTACGAGGAGGGAAGGGATGAGCAGGAGGAAGTGGAGAGAGAACAAAGCATACTGAGAGACTTCAGAGATCATGCATCAGCCTAGTGGGATTATTAGATCCTCTCTATTTAGTCCTGGATTCATAGTTTACACTGCTCAGTACTGTTCTATTATGTCCTCCATGCTGCTGCTTTTAAGAGTGTGTATAGAGATATAGAACTGCATGTGTGCAGTTTATGGGAGTCGTTATAGAGACTAGTGTAGTTTTTTGTTTGTTTGTTATTTAAATTGAACAATCCATTGCCTGGTCAAGCTACCCCATTGTGTCTCTTAAGGGTGTCCTACACAGGACAATTCCAGCCAAACAGGCTAGATATTGCCCCAGATAAAAGGTCCAGCAATCAGCCAGACATTTGATCACTGGGATCTTATGGCCTTAAATGGGCACTGTCAGATACAAACACTTTTGATATGTTGTAAAGCATGCAAAACCAATAGCTTTTTCAATTGCTTTCATTAGAAACTTTTCAGTATTTCATTCTGAAAAAGCCAGTCAAACAACTGCCCCTCACTCCCCGCCTGCTTGGACACATACTAGTCCTGCTGTGTCCATGCGTCATCACCTATGTCATGGACACACTTCCTTGATTGGCAGCTGTGAGTGCAGGGCTCATAGCTGGAGCAAAAATCCTCCCACTGTCAGCTTGTGTCCCGCTACTGTCAGTGAGGACAAGCTGGGAGTTGTAGTTTTGCTAATGCTAGGGGAGATGTGAGCAGACAGCATACTGAGTGAGGGGGCGGAGACCTGCACAGTGAGGCCACGCCCCCTCCCTTTGAGAGGAATTCAGACTAGTGAGCTAAATTAATATTGTAATTAAATAAATAAAGGTGCTAGACACATAAAAAATTAGATGTACATGATCAGGATTAGGTACTGAGTGATATATTTAAAAAAAGATTTTTGTTGGATCTGACGGGTACGCTTTAAAAAACATTTCTAGATGGCTGCACATTTCTCTGCACAAAACAGGAGATGCACATCTGACAATGATGTGTACGACCCAGACATTATTTGTGTGGACCCTACCTTAAAGTGTTACTGTCATTAAAAAATTAAACTTTTTATCTATTGTAGAGATATGTCAAAAGTTTTAATCAGGCAGGGTTTGGGTGCTGAGTCCCTCACCAATATCTTGAACAAAGTGGAAGAATCGCTCAGCTAAGCATTGCTCCTCTGATCTCTCTCCTAGCTGCAGGAGACAAATACTATATAAAGTCTATGTAGCCCATCTACTACAGGGAGGAGAACGATTGGGAGACAAGCAGGTAGCTGAGCAGTTTTTCCAACTTGTTCATGATTGGTGCAGGTCTCAGCACCCAGACCTCGAACAATTAAAACTTTTGACACATCTCCTTATGTTAAAAGTATTTAAAATGACAATCCACAAGAGCAACAGAACAAGGGGAGAGCACTCCAAGAGCAATATCGCCTTATACAAGCAAAGCGGTCCACGGCGACCTCTGTCAGTCTCCTGCGGGGTGCACATATGGCAGTGTGAAGTATACAACGTAATAAAGAAAACATAGGTGCACTCACCGCATAGCAGAGACAGTGAAGCCTGGAGGTCCGGTGGCGAAGACGGGATGCCGGATCTCTGCATCAGCGCTGGAGTGTGGCACTCGTAGGCTACGCCGGCTGGTTCGCAGATAGATGCGTACTTCTTCCGGCCTCTCCGGAAGCACGCATCTATCTGCAAAACAGCCGGCGTAGCCTCTGAGCGCCACACTCCAGCGCCGATGCCGAGATCCGGCATCCCGTCTTCGCCACCGGACCTCCAGGCTTGACTGTCTCTGCTATGCGGTGAGTGCACCTATGTTTTCTTTATTACATTTTTAAATGACACTTTAACTATTTTTTGTGACCATGACAGTCATGTCTGGTGACAAAATGTGGTCACTGAGAGTGGATGTCATGTCATTTGATTGACAAGTTGCAGACAGTAGTACACTATAGGGAGAAAAAGATGGCCTCTCACAAGAAAATCCCTGCAGTCATGTTACATGGCTTAAATCTGTACATCATGCTATGTTGTCCCTGGATTTGTTTCCTAATACAAATGATAAATTTGTTTGCACCACAAAATGGTTAAACAAAAGACATTCCCCTACTGCGAAGATTCGAGTCAACTCTCCAGTTATGTAATGAATCAGAGTGATTCACATATTGAAGGGTTGACAAAGAATAGAATTTTTAAAGATTTTGCTCATCCCTTATTGGGTTCGGTAATCCAGTGCTTCGGCAGCAGTGTTATGTGGCTTTTTGTCAGGAGCACTAAATCTTAGCAGAGGTGCCTTGGCAGGAAACCCAAAAAGCTTGTCTGAACAATCCATTACTAATGATTTTTCGGAGCTGGCAGTTACTGTAGCTTGGTCACCGCCCTTTTGTTAGCTAGATGGCCTATTTGGCATATTATCAGTTATAACAAACTCTGGGAATATATAAATGAGATTAAAAGACTCCAGATCACAGTGTGGGGAAGTTAGTGCTTACTTATATCATATTCATAAGGCCATTGTAGCATTTATTATGGCTGCAACTTCAAGACCTCTAGCTATTCTTCTGAACCACACTCCAATCCATTGGGGAGATAGACTTCTCACCCTTGTGTTTGTTTCTAGTTGACGGTGCTGGAAACTGATCACTCTCTTTAACTAGAAGGCACAAATAAATAAGTTGGAATAATAGCCAACGATTGTTAATAATGTTGTTTTTATGATCTTGGCTTTCTTTCTCTTCTGTTGCAGATGCCATTTTTCAGAAGTAACAGCAGGATCCACTGCCATATTGGTTGTCACTTGTGCAGTAGCTTCTCTGCTGCCGATGATAAACTGTCACTATGTTATTAACAGTACACGGGGAGAAAGTGACAGATTGTCATCAACTGCTGAGAAACCACTGCAAAAGTGACAACCAACAGTTTTCACTTTAATAAATATGGCCGCCTTAACGGAATATTAAAATGTCAGCCTCTCTGTAAGTAAAATAAGATTATTAGCAAACCAAGGCTACTGCTCCGATCTTCCTACACATGTCCTGCAAATCCAACATGTGTTTTAGTACCAGACTTCGTAGCAGAATTTCAAGGTTTGAATCAGATTTCTGCTGCAGATGTGCAGTTTTCAGTGCAGTAGATCCACCCGTCGGGCCAACCTGCCAAGTCTTCTGTGCTGAATCTGCAGGAATAGGTAGCTGGCTCCTTATTCTAAATATATATATAATAATTTGTCAGCCGTTCATACCCTGTTAGGCCACTTACACACTACCGTTGTCACACAGTAATGTGACAGCCGTCGGGGCCGCTGGGGAAATGTGCGGCCCAAGAATTATGTCTTTTTAGCCTGCTCAAACAATGTAATCAGCCAATGAACAAGTAAAACGCTGGGCCCATTATATATTGCATTATCAGATTGTTTGTTTGGCTGATGACTGCCCTGTGTAATAGCTCAATAGGTTGGACCCATCCACTTTTATAACACTTTTTGGAGAAAAGAACACCACTCTGCATACAAAAGCAAAGTAAAGCAAGAGGTCCATTGTAAGTTTATGCAGGTTCTCCGTAGGTTTTCAGAGCATTTGTCTTTGCTCCTCTGCTTTTCTTCAGTACAATAAAGTGAGATAATGATGCTTAAGTATACTAATGTGCTTCATTCTTCAGCCTTTTGCTAATTTAGTCAAAATGAGTTCCCATACTCATAGTGAAGGGTTAATACCCATCTATTCCCACCTTAGGAATCTGAAGGATGTACATTAAATTTCCCATTATTCTTGAACTGTCACCAGTTTTAAGCAATACCATCATATTCTCTGTAAAACTTGTCAAATTTAAAATCTGCATTTCAGAATGAGAAGCTGGTGTCATGTGTAATCTGTATCAATTCATGGTTGGAACATAAGCCCTATCCTCCCCAAATATGCTTAAAATAGAAGTACATTAAAATCCATTTAATCTGGCAATTGATAATCCATGAAATATGATAATCTGTCATTTATTACCGTCAGACTTAATTTTTCAATAATAGTCCATTAATCCATAACTGTGATAATCCAATACCTATCAGGTCTGGCACAACACTTAAAGGGGTACTCCGGTGCTTAGACATTTTATCCCCTATCCAAAGGATAGGGGATAAGATGCCTGATCGCGGGAGTCCCGCCGCTGGGGACCCCCGGGTTCATGCACGCGGCACCCTGTTTGTAATCAGTCCCCAAAGCGTGTTCGCTCCGGGACTGATTACCGGCGACTACAGGGCGGGCGGCGTGTGACGTCATGCCCCCGTGTGATGTCACGCTCCGCCCCTCAATGCAAGCCTATGGGAGGGGGCGTGATAGCTGTCAAACCACCTCCCGTAGGCTTGCATTGAGGGGCGGAGCGTGACATCACATGGGGGCGGGGGCGTGACATCACACGCCGCCCGCCCTGTAGTTGCCGGTAATCAGTCCCGGAGCGAACACGCTCCGGGGACTGATTACAAACGGGGTGCCGCATGCATGATCCCGGGGGTCCCCAGCGGCAGGACTCCCGCGATCAGGCATCTTATCCCCTATCCTTTGGATAGGGGATAAGATGTCTACGCACCGGAGTACCCCTTTAACATTGTTCTTATGGAGTTGGTAAATTGATTTCTGAAGGGTTCTGTCCTTCTAGGGCTTCATTCATACCATGGTCTATAGGGACAATAGAGTTGTATTTGAAAAGTTCACCAAAAGTGTCTTTCATTTGAAAAAACTTTTCATATAATATAGATAATATTATCTGTATATTTGTAATACACTTTGGTTAAAAATGTTGTGTATTTTTGTGTAAAAAAAATGTTTCTTGTCTCTGCGGCTATAGCCTGTGTTTCTCTGTACGAAGACAAAATACAGGAAGTGTGTAAGCTGTGTACAGAGCCCTGCTTTTCCTCAGTGTACAGAGCCCTGCTTTTCCTCAGTGTACAGAGCCCTGCTTGTCCTCAGTGCACAAAGCCCTACTTGTCCCCAATGCACAAAGCCCTGCTTGTCCGCAGTGTCCGGAGCCCTGCTTGTCCGCAGTGTCCGGAGCCCTGCTTGTCCGCAGTGTCCGGAGCCCTGCTTGTCCGCAGTGTCCGGAGCCCTGCTTGTCCGCAGTGTCCGGAGCCCTGCTTGTCCGCAGTGTCCGGAGCCCTGCTTGTCCACAGTGTCCGGAGCCCTGCTTGTCCACCCACATTTCCTGTATTTTGTCTCTGCACACAGGCAATAGCTGCGAGGGCAAGACAGCATTTTTTGTCACTCCTAAATATACATATTTCTTAACCAATGTATATTACAAATATACTTATAATGTTGTTGTCTACATTATATAAAAAGCTTATGCAAATAACAGGTATGCTTTACATAAAACATTCAGTGTTTACTTTGGCTGTAGAGTAACTCAAATTTGTAAAGCAATTATGATAGTACAGCCTTTATGCACATTACTGAACCACAATATAACAAGAAATGCTATAAGGTTAGAGCTTAAAGACTAAAGGGGCCCATCCACCTTCCACAGTTGTGAGACGAAACTCTCCTGTTCATCCCATTCACGTAAACATTTTGGCTTGGCCAAATGTTCATGTGTTGTAAATAGGCAGAGGTAGAGCAAGCCGCTGCCAGATAGCTCTGACAATGACTTATCTTTCAGGCAACCAAAAGGGCCGAGCAGTTGAAATGCAACATGCCCCATCCTTCTCTTCCTCATACACAATAAAGTGTCGGCCAGCGCCATCACAATCTGCGGGGTCATCCGGTTGTATGGGAACTTAAAGTGTTACAAAATAAAATAAACATGTCCACAGTTGTAATCGATGTGGGTCTGGGTGCTGGGACTCCCACCAATTACTAGGAGTCAGGAGAAGCTCTCATCTATCCCCATCTCTCTCCTCACTGCACAAAATGGGCTCCATAGACTTTCTATAGAATCTATCTCCTGCAGCAAGGAGACAGGGATAGCAATGAAGGGATAGAAGTGTGCTTCTTCTGGCTCCTTCTTGTGATTAGAGTGTGTCTCAATACCTAGACCCCGACTGATCAAAACTTTTGACATGTCACTTTTTTCCAATCACAGTAACCCTTTAAGTTCCCATCCACTTTAGAAAAAAAACTGTCCAACTCTCTCTTTTGTAGGGATTGTGTTTTAAGTGACAGAAATACTTTAAAGCTGGCCTTACACATAATATTGCTGTTGGAGCATTTGGTCATCAGCTTTCTTACCCAGTTGCCCAATATACATGCACACTCATCTACTTCCACCATGCATGTGTTTTCTATAGATTGAGAGTGGAGGAAAGCCGCTACCATACAGTTGTAGCTGCAGATTTTTTCCAGATTTCTTCTTGAAGATTTTCTACCCTTCCATGTGAGTGTTTTGGCCACTACAGGGGGAAAAAAGAGCATTTCTAATAACTCTTTAACTCAGAAATATATCACTAACCCATTATCATGTAAGGGCAGGTGAGCAGAGCCGAGGAATTTGGGCAGTCTCCAGTGTACTGTACATTACATTCTTTAAGTAACTTTATACTGGGCCACTCCTGCTGGTGTATGACTGCAGACTCTGTGTCTCAGCCAACAGACACTTCCGGGATTTCTGCATACTTTCCTTCTACCTTTCCATTTAAGTCATAAACTAGCAGAATGACACATTCTCTTCCCAGCAGTCGCCGCATTGCCTCAAGGTTCTCTGGATTACATTCTCACTGTCCTGGCCGGTCATAGGGCTCGTAAATTCACTTGGCAGAATATCTTTTTTACTATCCTGAGATGAGTTGCCGTGCTCGCTGCCACTGTGCTCTGTGTCTTTCCTCTTTTGACACAGCGGGGTCATTGTTCAAACACAGCAGAACCTTGGGCCGGTGTGTGGTCCGAAGCACAATCCAAAACTATTTCTTGCTTTTCAGTTTGGTCACTCAGTGCCAGTCCGACATCACTTTCTCATGCGCTGCCTGCATGAATCCTTGTGCAAGCCAAAATTTAATTCTGAAGCAAAACTTATGCAGCTTTGTTTTCCTGGTCACTGCAAATGGTCAGTCAGTTAGTAGCAGCTGTGAGCCGATAGGTAGAGAAGGCCTGACCTCTGCAGGATACTTATCTGAATTGTTCCAGGGTTACTAAACAAAATATACCTAGTGTGTCTGTTTCCCTGCACTGTGTAGTCATTGCACTTTGTTCTTTCTCTCAATCTGCACTGTTATTATCTCACATCTGACTTTCGATTATTGTGCAGCTAGGTGAATCTATGAGAAAACATAGGCCTATATAGCAATTCCCTATCACTTGGCTATTACCAGTATTACAGTTCACATGAAGCACAAGTTCCCACATTTGACCATGAATAGAGGGAGTCCAAACAGCTGGACCTCCAACACTTGGACACTTTTCACCTATACTATGATAGAAAACCCTCAACCAGTTATCTAATATATCTACACATATAAAGAGAATGTGTCCCAATGTAAAAATAAAATTGAAAAATAGTCTATAACTGGCTGTGCCTTATTCATCTGGTTGATACACCCAAACACTAATGTGACGTGATACACTGTAATGTACTTAATTTACCGCTTAAGTTGCAAAAAACATATTAGAAAAAAATATATATAATTAATCAAAAGCCTCCAGGTTTCATATATCAGTCTATCAGCCTTTTCTGTCTACATTATTTAGCCTTTTGAACCCTCCTGCCACTTTAACTCTTCCAATCTTTTAACAAATGAGTTACAGTTATGTCCTCCCAACCAAACATAATCTCACTGGCATTGTGTTACCAATTGAAAGGGACACTAACAGTCACAGAATACCATAATTTAATAACGTAATACAATTTAGTGGCCTTGAATGACTAAAATAGATATTTCCAAGGATCAGAAATAATATGAACCACTTCGTAATAGAGGGGAACATCAAAGGTAGAGGAAAAAAGATTAGTTTCAATTGAGTGGGGCTCCTAGAAACCAAGCCAGACTTGGTGGAATAGCATTCTTATCTCCCATCTGATAAAATGTCTATCTTTAAAAGATAGGATTAAGTCAAGCTTTATTCTGGCATTACGGTATATCTACAAAAAAGTAAACACAAAGGGAGATTTATAAAACCCGTCCAGAGAAAAAGTTGCTGAGTTGCCCCTAGCATCCAATCAGCTTCTTTCATTTTTCACAGGCCTTTTCAAAAATTAAAGAATCAATCTCATTGGTTGCTATGGGCAGTAACTTTTCCTTTGGACAGGTTTTTTTTTCAGACAGTCTTTTTACGTTGCAAAATAAATGAAGATGCCTCACCAAACTTGGGTGTATTGTCAAACAATGTATTAGAGGACACAACCCAACGCCTGACCAGGATTTAGTATAACAGGCAAGAAAAGAAAGAGGCATCCATAAAAATATGACTCCTAATACTAACGCATTTCGGACCCTAATGCATTGAATGGTATCACAGTTATACTTGCATATACTTAGTGATCGGTCTGCATATGTTTTAACATATATATTGTGACTAAGGAAGGTTTTGTCTGAAATGCGTCAATTGAATTGGGGGAGAGCCATACTGTTATGAATCATTGCTGTATTTTATAGTAGGATTCTTTAATAATGTTCAATGTATTCGGGCTGTGGGTAATCTGGATATAAGTGGTTTTCCTATGGTGCCCTCTACTATCTCCCAGTTACCTTATATATTTTGCTGCTTTTCTATAGTTTCGCAGTGATCTGCATGTCACTCCCCTCCTCCCTTTCGATCTTACCAACTCTTCACATATTAGTGTTTCCCTTTCCTGGGCATTTGGCAATTTTCACTTTGCCCTCCAAGTGAAGGTTGACCTAAGTTAATGTGCCCCACTGTTGTGCCAGCTATTCCCTTGATCCATAGCTTGCTGTCCATAACAGGTGACTTTTACACATTCAAACAATAAACAAGGGGTTTGGGGTTAGAAAAATAGTCCTCTTGGCAGCTGATAGACCTATAGAGAGAGATCACCTTATCACCATAAGCAAAGTAAACCTGCTGAAGCAGGAAAAGAGAAACATGCCCTAGAGGTCACACCACCCTTCTCTTCTCTCATGGATTAAAGGTCCGGAGGGGTAAAACAAGAACTCGGAGCTCTTGTGGGGGTGTTAACATGGGAAGGAGAGGTACTTTTGCATTTGTAAGCCAATAGACCCTTGTCCTCTATGTACATCCTAGATACTAAATTATAGATATGTGTGGATATATATACATACACACACATACATACAATGGGGCAAAAAGGTATTTAGTCAGCCACCAATTTTGCAAGTTCTCCCACTTAAAAAGATGAGGCCTGTAATTTTCATCATAGACATACCTCAACTATGAGAGACATAATGAGAAAAAAAAAATCCATAACATCACATTGCCTGATTTTTTTAAGAATTTATTTGCAAATTATGGTGGTGGAAAATAAGTATTTGGTCACCTACAAACAAGCAAGATTTCTGTCTCTCACAGACCTGTAACTTCTTCAAGAGTATCCTCTGTCCTCCACTCGTTATCTGTATTAATGGCACCTGTTTGAACTTATCAGTATAAAAGACACCTGTCCAAAACCTCAAATAGTCACACTCCAAACTCCACTATGGCCAAGACCAAAGAGCTGTCGAAGGACACCAGAAACAAAATTGTAGACCTGCACCAGGCTGGGAAGACTGAATCTGGAATAGGCAAGCAGCTTGTGGGAGCAACTTGCTCAACTGTGGGAGCAATTATTAGAAAGGATCCACGCAAGATCTCACCCCGTGGTGTCAAATTAATCACAAGAACGGTGAGCAAAAATCCCAGAACCACACGGGGGACCTAGTGAATGGCCTGCAGAGAGCTGGGATGAAAGTAACAAAAGTGACACACCAGGGACTCAAATCATGCAGTGCTGGATGTGTCCCTCTGCTTTAGCCAGTACATGTCCAGGCCCATGTGAAGTTTGCTAGAGAGCATTTGGATGATCCAGAAGAGGATTGCGAGAATGTCATATGGTCAAATGAAACCAAAGCGGAACTTTTTGGTAAAAACTCAACTCGTCGTGTTTGGAGGTGAAAGAATGCTGACTTCCATCCAAAGAACACCATACATACTGTGAAGCATGGGGGGTGGAAACATCATGCTTTTGGGCTGTTTTTCTGCTGAAGGACCAGGACGACTGATCCGTGTAAAGGTATGAATGAATGGGGCCATGTATCTTGAGATTTTGAGTGAAAACCTCCTCCCATCAACAAGGGCATTGAAGAGGAAACATGGCTGGGTCTTTCAGCATGACAATGATCCCAAACACACTGCCCGGGCAACGAAGGATTCGCTTCATAAGAAGCATTTCAAGGTCCTGGAGTGGCCTATAAAAAACCTTTTGGAGGGAGTTGAAAGTTCGTGTTGCCCAGTGACAGCCCCAAAACATCATTGCTCTAGAGGAGATCTGCATGGAAGAATCGGCCGAAATGCCAGCAACAGTGTGTGAAAACCTTGTGAAGACTTACAGAAAACGTTTGACCTCTGTCACTGCTAACAAAGGGTATATAACAAAGTATTAAGATGAACTTTTGTTATTGACCAAATACTTATTTTCCACCATAATTTAAAAATAAATTCTTTAACAATCAAACAATGTAATTTTATGGATTTTTTTTTCATTATGTCTCTCATAGTTGAGGTATTCCTATGATGAAAATTACAGGCCTCTCATCTTTTTAAGTGGGAGAACTTGCACAATTGGTGGCTGACTAAATACCTTTTTGCCCCACTGTATGTGTATGTGTGTGTGTATATATTTATAATGTGTAGTCAAGTTCTTTAAACAAGTGTATCCAAAAACACAGTACTTGTTTGCTGAGACAAGAGCGATGCTAAGCATTTATACAATTAATTACCATAGCTTGATGTTTCCTGCCATGGCTTACAAAAAAATACGCAGTGGTTTCTCTGCTCATAGCTTGTTACGTCCTTCAATATTTATCCTTTATTTCTGATATCTCATGCTGACAGGCTGCATTTGCAGGTTTAATGCCGCCATTACTAATTTAAATTTGTATTTGGTGTTTATTTTTTCCTTTTTATTTCATACAAATTTTATGTCACTTTCAACTTGACGTACTGCAAGTCTTTGTCACGTGTATTCCATGTTAATGTATATATTTTTCATTACTATCCCGCTGATTTCCTGTTTGTACAAAGTCTTTTGTTTTACTGTTGGGTTAATTATCCCTTTAATTACATTATTTCATAATCATTTTACAGATGCTTTGCAGATTATATCCTGCTAAATATTCACATTAATAGTGCACTGGTTTCCATCGATGCATTGATATCCTACTGATTTTCCATTTATATTGTGCTTTTTTGTGATGTGTTTTTATTTTTATTTTTTAATTTGGATTTTTTGTTTTCCTTGTTTTTTCCATCCAGATCCCCCCACCACCCCCCCACCACCCACAACAACCACCACTACCACCACAACTACCACACCCTCCACCACCCCAGGTATGGTAACTTCATTACATTTGTGTATGTCACTTCCCTGCATGTATTTTGGTTTTGGGCCAAGTGTCCACATTATTTTCAGGTTCTTTGCAGCCTCTGAGCCATGGATGGGCAATGATTTATGATAATGGACTGTCTGAATAATTTCATGAAGTACATAGGGCAGTCCAAGATCATTTTCTCATTCTTGAAGGAAAGGTCACCCTTCTCACCCAATCTTTTTCCAATGAGTCTAAAATAAAGCAACGTGAATGGTTTTATAATGGTTTTATACAGACTTTTCTGTCCCTGTGCTAATAGACTACATTCTCTACTCTGTAGTCTGACCCTGCTGTGATTTTGCTATCTATATGGTCCCTACATTTTACAAACATACATTTGGTAAAGTAACTGGATGGCAATATGACTGCAGGATCAGACTACAGAGTTTGTAGTCTGTTACCATAGTGACACATATGTCTGCATGACTGCAAACACAGAATAGGAAATTTTGAATCAAAAAGGGTTTCCAGTAATTTTCTCTAAAGTTTTTTGTGTAGTTGTGCTTAGAAATATGGTGAAACAAAAAATAAAAAACTATACTTACCTTCCACGCTCCCCCCACTAATGCAGTTCTCACATTCTCACATCTCCCATTGTTCCTCTGCAATCACATCTAGGTTTGGCATTGGCACATGGAATTACCTACTTTGCCAATCACGGGCTATTGTTGTCTCCCACCTCAGCCACCAAAAGCGGGCAACTCCATGTGCCAACCCCAACCCTGGAATTTCAGTTCATTGGGAAGGTTTCCATGAAAATGGGATGAGGGATCAAGGAAGGTAAATTAAGGATTTTTTTCTTTTTACCACCTGCCTAATCATGATTATGCAAAAAAAAATTACTCCACAGAATACAAATTTAACACTATTTGCAAAGCTGCAACATTTTTATATAGCTTCAATTTAAAACAAAATCAGTTGAGTAGGTGTGCCTTCCCTTTTATTTTAAGTGTTCTGTTTTCATTTCACCTTCTATGTGTACATCCATCATTAATCCAAACCAGAACACATTCTAAATTGGCACAGTTCAATGTTTTCAACCTTTATTAAGTGACAGGTATAACTTGATAAAATCTAAAATTTAGGCCTCTATCAATGTGTTAATTCTATTAGCTGGCTGTCAGTAAGGCCAATCCAGCCCCATATGCTTGTATAAGACAATTATTTTAAAGGGAACCTATCATGAGTTTTATGCTGCCCAAACCATGGGAGACACAAAGATGGTGCAGACACTGTGATGCCAGGACACTATATAAATTACTATTTTATGCTTGTGAATTTCAGAGTAAACATAGTTTAAAAATGGTGCCTAGTCCCGGTAACTGCTCTTGGTCTGTCCAGCCCTGAATTACATATATTTTCCTATACACAGATATACACAGATAGGGAGAGACGTGTCATTCACGCTCGCTGGGGGCAAAACAGCCGCTTGGACCTGTCCCCCTTACTAGTTACCCGGGCCCAAATGGCCCAAGCTTATTAAAATAATTCTCATTACTATTCATAGTATCCCGGCATCCCGCTGCCTTTAACAGTCTTATGCTGCCAGTGGTTTGGTTAGCATAAAACGGATGACAGGTTCCCTTTTAAGCCAAAAAACCTAATCTGTAGCTCTGAATAGTTCAGAGCAGTTGCAAAAACAAAAACTGTGATCTTTGTCAATCCTTGATCTGTCCCAGGAGTAGTTACATTTGGTTCTGCAGGAATCTAAGCTGGTTGAAAGGGTTTCTTTAATATTCATTTTAACAACATAATGTGTAAAACATTGGTTTTCTCAATTTTTTAAATAGTAATAGACCTTAATAGTCTTTTTCCTATGGATCAATTGCCCATAAAGTAAAAGTGGTATTCTCATCTTAAACGTTTACGACTTATCCTCTCTCCTGAGTTGTCGGTAAATTGGGCCGCAAATAGGCATCATGGGATTCCTGCTCTTTTGACAGCTTAGGTCTCAAAGGTGAAATTTGCATCTGTTACGCATTCATGGTATATTATGCCAGTGTGCCATGAATGTTTATGATGGGAATTCCATTTTAAATATAGTGGCCCAGATTTACTGACACTGTAGAATTCCTAGACTATGTGATCTGAAACAGGCAGTCTAAGAAAATCAAAGTGACACGGGCTGTTTGATAAACATGGTGCAGCCTTGCACAAATCTGGGCCATTTATTTAGCTGTATAGATCCAGATTTTTTGTTGTTTGTTTGTTGTATTCCAGCTAAATCACAGTTGTAGGATATGATGGGTTTCCAAAAACATTTCTATGTTGCCAGTAGTATTCTTGGTTAATGCCCACTTGGTGTGTATAGCATCCCATCTTCCTAGTCAATTATGAAGACCCTTAGGAACCATTCTTATGCTTGCCAGCCCAGGTAGGATGCTATGCACACTTTGGAAGAGAAATGAGTGCATGCAACAATGTTTTTTTTTTTTTTTTTTTTTTTGGGGGGGGGAGGGGGGGGAGCGGGGACAAGAAAATATCAAAACATTTTACCAGAGTGGAAAAACGTTGAATATTCCCCTGAAAATAGATCCAGTATGAAGGCCATGTCTTGTTTATTTCATTTTATTAATTTATTTCAATTTATTTATATATTTGTTTCAGATTATTTATTTTGCTTTAAGACTGAAAAAAACTACATAAGCGAGTGACCTAAAAAATTATTCATGATAACATCCCTGTATGTATATATAGCTTCTATAATACACAAAGGTAAATGTAGACCACAGGATATGGGAAGAAGGGTCCCCAGTTTAGGGTACCACCATTTGATAATCTAAAGTTTAGAGCCACTCACGAGTTTTGTATGTATGAGATGGTCAGCTATGTATCTGAATGGCCTCCGTGTAGCGCTAGATTCCCCTTGCACCCATTATCTAGATGAATGAAGACTTGCTCACCTTCTGAAGCCCCTTATGACTGATACTGTTATGCATGCAGGCCATTTCTCCCCCCTGGCAACCATACTATACATTCTATCATCCTTGTTGCATTCCCCTTGTTTCCTTGCATACAGTTTGTGTGGTGGTGTTTTTTTTTATTTATTTTTTTATATATATATATACCATCGAACAGTTTCTGTCGGCAATTAGTTTTGTCAAAGTCTGTATATAAAATAATTGAAAATAATAAAGAGTTTATTTTACAACCCCACATCCCTGGTGGCACAGATACATTACACAGGTGTTTGCACAGCGCACACAGGGTCAAGTGATTTATTTCTGCTGGTTCCTGTAGTGCATGGTAATTTCATGAGGGCATATTTACCTAATTAAAGGGATTTTCAAGCGTGACTGAGCTATTTTGAGGCCCTGGTTTGTGGCTCTGCAGTAAATTGCAGTATGTGCTTCCTTTTCATCCTAAAAATGCATAAGGAGGCTGAGCCGTGTGGCTATGATAAATGATGCTGTATGTAAATGACTGCATGCTTATCAAGTCTGTGTGTATTTTTGAAAGCTTTTTTTTCATAATGTGGAACCGATTGGTCAGTAAAGAAATTTTACAAGGATATGCCAGATCATGTAATGTATGCAAATTATAATCCTAATGTATGACACATTTTTGTAACTCAGCGGGCTAAAATCACTTAAAATTAAGTATTGTGTATGTTTAGGTATATCCCCCTCCAGATGTCCCCTATTATTGCAGATCGGTCACACTTAATGGTTTATGATGTAAGAATAAATCCATTAGCTAAAAGGAACCATAGGAATGTAAACAGCTATCTCTTCTGTTCACCCCATCCACGTGACTGCTCAGCTCAAGTGTTTGGGCTCTCTGAATGGATAGAGGAGAGGTAAGCCACTGCCTGACTGCTCTGGTTGTGGCTTAGCTCTCTATGAGAACAAAGGGATTAAGTAGTCGTAATCCAAAAAGGCTGATCATTCTCTCTCTAAACATAATTTATCATGGGAGTGTTGGGATTCCACCTTACACATCTGACAGTTGCCCAGTCCTGAGAAAATCAAATCTGGTTCTTCAATTTTTCACTACTGTGCCATTTATTTATTTATTTATTTTTTTTTTTTTGGGGGGGGGTCCTGCTCCTTTAGGTTGTAAGTCATTCAAACACATTTTGCCATAATAACAGGGGTCAAGAATACTATGTTCTTGATTGTTCTCAAGAAGGTTTCCCCCGTCATCCAAAATACGAATGTCTTCTGAAACCAGGACAACAATTGTATATTTAAATGACTAAGGAGAAGCAAGACTAGTGCTCTGATCCAGTAGATATTGGGGAAAGATCAAAACTTGTCCAGAGGAAAAGTTGCTGAGTTGCCCATAGCAACCAATCAGATCACTTCTTTAATTTTTGAGAAGGCCTCTGAAAAATGAAAGAAGCGATCTGGTTGTAAAGGGCAACTTAGCAACTTTTCCTCTGGACAGGTTTTGATAAATCTCCCCCATTGTCATCAGAAATGGGCAGAAAAAAGCCTACCTGGATATGTTTAAGCTACTGTTTTTAGTGAAAAGTCCTCTAAAGCTCTTTATCCACAATGTCAGGACTCTGCAATGACCACTGTTTAAAGAGCGGAATTCTGCTACATTTTTTGCATGTCTCTGATATGTACAGTAATAACTCAAGATTGGTGGTGTTTACAAATGATCGTCTAATTTTTAAAGGTCATTGAATTTGACAAGTTTTCAATAATAGGGATACCTGGAAACGGGCAAATACTTTTTGACATCAATGTAAGTATAAGAAAAATAGCTTGGTAACTGCATGGGTCAGCTCTATATCATGCTCAAGTGTCAAGGAGGTGTCACCAAACCATAGCATGCACACATTATCTGCCCCACACCTCTCCCTGCCCTGAATGATTGATGTACATGGTTTGTCTTCAGCACTCGGTCTTGTACATCAATCATTCAAGGCTAGAAGAAAGCAGGGGAGGGAGGGTATATGCATGCAGCAGCTCTGCAGCACCTCCTTGACACTTCATATAGAGTTGTCACATTCCCTTTAAATGCAGTTGGTATTTTGCATTAGATGAAACTTTTAACATGTCATTCGGGATGTAACCCATGGTAACCACAATAATGCACTACAAATACCAAAGCTGATCCCTGCAACAAAAGAAAATTGGCAATATAACACATTTTTCCAAAATCTTTATAGAATACTGCTTAGAAAAGGACTCCAGTGGCAGCCTCTATTGTCTAGCAAATGAATATGCCGTATGATCATGAATATTTTATGACGCCTAATGTGTACAGGTTAAAGGGGTTGTCCGGGGTTAGACAAAGTCTGCTTTTCTTCCAGAAACAGTGCCACGCTTGTCTATGGCCTCTATTTCTCAGGTAAATAGGACTGAGTTGTTATACCAGACACAACCCATGAACAAGCGTGGTTCATTTATTTATTTATTTTTTTTTTAAATCAAAAGCAGACTTCTTTTTTCTCACCTTGGAGAAACCCTTTGAATTGAAGGTCTATGTTTGGTCTGCAACTAAAGGATCCACTCTGATGATAATATACTGTATAACTTTTAGCTCTGCTTTTCCATTATACATTATATTCTTTATAGTATATTGACCAACATATAGCATCCCCTAGATTTGTATTATTAAGCTTCCACTGCCCATAGTTCCTTTGGTCCTAGAAGGTTGTGCTCCTTTCAGGACTGGAGGTAAGTGTGAGGTGTCTCTCTGGTGTATGACTGTCACGTTCTCCCTTGTCTTACAAATTCAATGCTGTGTGAGATTCATTATTGCTTGTGTATTATCTGTTCCCTTTATTTTGTCCCATTTTTCCCTTTTTTTGCATGCTGTTCCTTCCGTTTCCTCCCTTCCTCCTCCTCTTCCCGTGTGTAGACGCAAGTGCAACGACAGAGCCTGCAGTTCACGGTTGGTATCAGCTTTCTGTTCTCTATTTCCAGATGCCAACAAGCCATGCCAGTAATGTAAAGGGGTCATTTAACTTATCCACAATAGGGTTGGGTATTAACGAAGATGGAAATCCAATACTCATCGTCCAGTGATTCTTATTTAAGGGTTGGTTATATTTATATAACCAATCCTCAAGGGTTGGGTTTTATGGTAGATCCCTTTACAGAATCCGGCCTGGCTTGTTGCTCTATTCGGTTTGTCTTGTCTACATTCTGGTCCTTTCCTGAGACCTGTGCATGAAATGCATGACTGCACTAATGGTTTATGCAGCTGGTGGGATCTGCAAGGGGCAAGGTGAATTGCTTTTTTCAGTTCTGCTGAACTCTTTAGACTGTTAAAAGGGTACTCCGTGGGAAAACATTATTTTTATTGTTTTTATTTTTTCAAATCAACTGGTGCCAGAAAGTTACACATTTGTAAATTACTTATATTTAAAAATCTTAATCCTTCCAGTACTTATGCTGTATGCTCCACTGGAAGTTTCTCTTTTTGAATTTATTTTCTGCCTTACCACAGTGTTCTCTGCTGACACCACTGTCCATGTCAGGAACTGTCCAGAGCAGGAGAGGTTTGCTATGGGGAAATGCTCCTGTTCTTGACAGTTCTTGAAATGGACAGAGGTGTCAGCAGAGAGCACTGTGGTCAGACAGAAAAGAACTTTCTCTGTAGTATACAGCAGCTGATAAGTTTTGGAAGGATTAAGATTTTTAAATAGAAGTAATTTACAAATCTGTTTAACTTTTTGGCACCAGTTGATTTAAAAAAAAAATTATAAAATTCCACCGGAGTACCCCTTTAAGTTCATAGAAAAACTACAGTTATTGTGTTTTTGGTATCTTCAAATTTATACAAAATTTTTTTCACAGCTTACACCTGGTGTTGTATGAAGGTCCAACTGTGAGACATGTAATGGAATCTTGAATAGACAGTTGCAGAACTAAGAAGTGTTAGGGTGGCCATACAGCCTAAAGGTAACCTGTCATGACTTTCATGCTGCCTAAACCACGAGTCATCGGGTGGTTGTCCTCGCCACACCATCCTTGGTTGATAGACCTCTCCCTATACTCAAACAGGAAGAAATCGATCAATCATGGCAGCATTAAAACCATGGCAGGCTCACTTTAAATGTGCAGGTGAATGGTAGGTTGACAATCAAATGTGTATAAGCTTCTTCCTACTCTTTCCTAACAGGACTTGTCAGCTGAAAGAAGGATCGGGAATGTTGATCAGGCATGCCCTTTCCATTTAGTAGAAAAGTAGAAATCCAGCTCACCTCCTGCTGTGCCTTTTCATGGATCCACACTCGGCGGGATGCGTCCTTGATACTGAAGAATAAATGCAACCAATCCAGCAACGGCAATTGATGCAGCTTTTATTTTTTTAAATAATCAGTGAACAGTACACTTTCTTCAAGTCATATTTCACATCTTGATGTGTTTTGAGCACATGTGCGCGAAATGCGTGAAGATGTTAATTGTGACTTGAAGCAAGTGTGCTGATCACTGAAGATTTCAAAAAATAAAAGCTGCATCAATTGCCTGTGCTTAATCGGTTGCATTATTCTTTGTACGCTCTCCATTACGTAAACATGCTCAGTAACAGACTGCATTTTATGGTGGAGCCAGAAGGAATTGTTGTCAGCCGATTAAGCATTCAGCTAACTTTAGTTTTAAAGGGGTTTGATATTTCATAAAGTAGGTTCTGTAGGATATCTGACTTCTGAGACCCCCACCAATTGTGAAAATGAAAGGAATGTAGCACTGCGTCACCGTCTAAATTTCCCTGCAGAGCGGCAGGGTAATATAAATAATCACAACAGCCGGTAGAGTAGGAAATAACCTTCACAGACATACCTTTAGATTAACAAACTTCTGCTATTTGTGTTTTTTTTTTTCATATTTGCAAATGAGCAAGAAGGGACCACAAGGTGGGGCTAATCGCGTCCAGTTTATGGAGTATATATGAAATAGAGAACAGAAAAAAAGGCAGGCGCTCCCTAAGTGCAACAGTTTCCAGTAAAACAAAAGTGTGGAATTGAAAGCTTAAAACTATTCAAATAGAACAAAGCATGGTGAGATTGCACACTCACCTCTTAGTGTTGCGTTGCAGGCACAACGGTGTTAATCGCATGAATGAGTGAATTCACTCAGGTAGAAACCTCGTGGCAGCCTTGCGTCCTTTCCTGGTAATCCGTGATGTTGGTCATGCAGTATACTGGATGGAGAGGAGTTCGGGGTAATCCACTCACTGATTAGGATCGCGATCCGGCGCCTCAGAGGAGCTGCCCTGTCACAAATGCACAGAGGGCAACAGGAGTATTTCCAAACAGATTGATTGATATCATAAAAGCATAAAATGGACAGCGCATTTCGCGAGGAGGCCCTCGCTTCGTCAGGTCTAATCACATTCTAAGAAGCATGCAAAATGTCATACAGACTTGTACATATACATTTAAATTTTGTAGCCACAATAAAAATAACAGATTAGCTTCTCAGAGGAAATATTTGTAGTAAAAACAATTGATATAACAATAAGAAGCGGTGATAAGGTTGTATTTAAATTTATACAGTGTGTTTCATTTGATTCAGTGCCCTCGGCATTCTTGCGGGCTGAGAAGTCTGGCGCAGCTGTGATTCTATGCGCTGAATCACAGCTGCGCTGGACTTTTCAGCTCGCAAGGATGCCGAGGGCACTGAATCACATGAAACACACTGTATAAACGTAAATACAACATTATCACCGCTACTTATTGTTATATCAATTGTTTCTACTACAAATATTTCCTCTGAGAAGCTAATCTGTTATTTTTATTGCTGCTACAAAATTTGAATGTACATGTCGGTATGACATTTTGCATGATTCTGGCCTGGCTGTGACGTCACTCCTCCTTTGAAACCCTCCCACGCTTTTTAAATATTTAAGGTTCTATAATGTGATGGCACCCCAGACCTGACGAAGCAAGGTCCTCCTCGCAAAACGCATTGTCCATTTTATGCTTTTATGATATCAATAAACCTGTTTGGAAATATTCCTGCTGCCCTCATCCAGTTTCTGACATTTCCACCTCTACCGCATAGAAGCTGTCAATCAAATGCAGGAGGAGGGGAAGAAAAGGAACAATATTCAATGAAAATGCAGGGCACTTGAGACAATTAGCCCCACCCTGTGGGCACTTGCTGCTCATGTGAATATATGAAAAAATTGCAAATTGCTTAGTTCACAGGCAGAAAGGTATGTCTGTGAAGGTGTTATGATTAGTTACACTATTTACATCATCTGGAGCCACAATTTTAGAGTTTTCACTTGATTCTATGGTATTATAACATCTTAAAAACTAGCCTTTATCCACAGCAGCCAACCAGGTTCCAACTCTTATTTTTCTGAGACCCTTTGGGACATTTATCTATGCGCAACTGCTCCACTTTTCTCTCATGTTGTGCTTTACTTCTTGCTTTATCCCTGGTTGTAATCTTGTGACAAGAGGCTTAACATGGGGTTTAGTATGCTAAGCATTAAGAGGCAAAATGCCATGCTTCCCCTTTTTGGATCCATTCCTTATTTCTTTAGTTTTTTGAAGAACACGATACTAGATCTTTCAGTGATGGTGAGAACATTGCTCGGGAGCTGCTGGGTATGCCAGGCACTTCTTGGCGTGTGTTCAGGTGGTAATGTTTTGCTGTGTACACGAGTCCATGCAGCAGTATGCATTACAGCGTTACATATCTCACATTTGAAATCTCTTTTAAGTGATGAATCCACCTTTGGGGTTATTTTTCTGAATATATTAGGAAGTTGCTTAAACAGCATATTAGCAGATTCACTCCTGTTAGCTGTGGGAGCAATGGAAAAATAAAGCAGGGCAGCTGAGGGCTGTTTAGAAAATAGAATGCATGGTTCTTTCGTCTGCTTTTCATGCCTAGCATATATTCTCATCATCCTGGCACTGCTCCGCTAATGCGGGTAACCTTTGTTGCTGGGCAGGTTATATGTGGCTCTGTACTTCTGTTCCTCTCCTGTTTAGTAGGACATAGCCCTGTGCATGCTGTAGCGGCTCCACACCTTCATCTAATTACAGTGTCGGAGGGCTGGAGACACGTTCCCCAGATATACATTGTGACATTCTGTCTGTATACATTAATTTCCAGATACAGTGACTCTGCGGAGAAGTTTAATCAGGAGGAATTTATCAGCACTCCTCTTGGATAAATGATACACTGGCTGACAGTTTGCATTACTCCTCCTCCCAAGCTGGAGAAGATTTATTAATATTGGTTTGCCGGCATTGGCTTTAATCAGGATTCTTTACCTTCACGAGGCTGCAGTTGCCTGACCTCTTTCCTTCTTACTCTTTTTATTTATTTTATGTTTTTGTCTTGGCCACAGTTGCCACTTTTGGTCTTCTGCGATCACTTGCCCTTTCTCCCTCTTCACTGCTGATCCAAGGTTGTGTTCTTGTTACCTCTTCATTTATTTGCTTTAACCTCATTTTAATTTTTTCCTATTTTCCCTTGTTAGTTAAGAGCTTTATCCAGGGCGATTCTAGCTTTTTAGCAGCCTGAGGTGAAAATTGAATAAGTGTCCCCACCCCTTTAAAATCATAAGTAAGAAAGATTTTGTTCAGAAAATCTGCAGCATATAACAGTACTAGCAAAGTGTACGGTTTACCAAATAATGATCACATTTGGAGTCCTGACAGCCTTGCATTCCACATGTGTGTCCAGCCTTTATTTGCAGGTCAAGAAGTAAATGGAGCCAATAGTACAGAACAAGGGAAGAGTGGTGTGGAGTAATGATTTACAGCCACTCCATGAAACAAGCCACCCCTCAGGAACTCTGACATCGGCCACCTGAGGCAAGATACTTATCTCACCTCATGGCAGATACAGCCCTGGCTCCATCTTTGCATTTTCATCATGTCTCCCCTTTCTTATTGTTCCAAAGCTAACATTATATACGTATTACTTGTATCATCTCATATTTCCCCAACCTGTAATATCAAGAAGCTAGGTTTTTAATTTATTTTAATTTGTGTTTCCTTTTGCACAGCTGCTTTATTGATCAAATTCCTGAAAAAAAAAAAAGTATACATGAGCCGTGGGCCTGTCAAGTCCTGTTTAAATAGCAAAGACACTGAAAGGGGTACTCCACTGCCCCAGCTTTCAGAGCAGTGGGGTCCTGACATCATGGCCACGCCCCCACATGCAGTCACACCACGCCCCCTCAATGGAAGTCTATGAGAGGAGGCGTGTCGGCTCCCAGCATTCTAAACGAACGCCGAGTGCTGCATAGAGATCGCGGGGGTCCCCAGCAGCGGGACTCTGCGATTAGACCTCTTATTCCCCTATCCTTTGGATAGGGGATGAGATGCCTAGGGGCGGAGTACCCCTTTTAAGCAGCTTCCAGCGCATGTTTGTTATTATCATACCATTGGACATGAAGTTTCTTTGCCCCTACCTCTGACTTTTGTTGGTCAAGTTCTAGAATTTTTTTTAAAAAGTGACAGTTTTCTCAAATAATCATTGAAAGATCCAGTAAAGAATGCTGCAATAACTGGGCAAAAACATCATATCCCCTATCGAAAGGATAGGAGATAAGATGTCTGATCGTGGGGGGCCGGCCGCTGGGACCCCCTGCGATCTCCCTGCAGCAGCCCGCATTCTATGCGTAGCTGCGTCTGCAGTTTCGGAAGCAGCCAGGCTTCCGAGACGGGGACGTGACGTCACACCACGCCCCCTCCAGTCATTTCTATGGGAGGTGGCGTAACGGCCGCAACACCCCCTTCCATATACATGAATGGAGGGGGCGTGGCATGACGTTAGGTCCCCGTCTCAGAAGCCCGGCTGTTTCCAAAACTGCAGACGCAGCTACGCATAGAATGTGGGCTGCTGCATGGAGATCGCGGGGGTCCCAGCGGCGGGCCCCCCGCGATCAGACATTTTATCCCCTATCCTTTAGATAGGGGATAAGATTTTTTTGCCCGGAATACCCCTTTATTGGATTTGTTTGCCAATGTGGCTCAGCCCTATTTAAGTTACAATACCAGACAAAGCCTTTAGACAAGAGTGGCACAGTTTTTAAAAGGCTTCACTGGCATGCATGCTCTCTGATATGTCTTCCTGCATATGTGCATGATTGTACTATGTGGCATCTTGGCATGCTGTGTTCGATCAACTCATTGCATGGTAGTAAATGCCTGGCCCTAATATGTATGGTTGCTCCTCTTTTCCTTGTGTGTTTGGTTTGATTTTCCTTGTAAGTTTGTTACAGTACAGAAGTATTGAGCATCAAGCATACTGTAATATCTGTTTCTAGAAGAAACCTGCACGTACGGTGCATGCCTCTATGTATTCTCTGTTTGTTAGGACTAGTAATCCATCCAGCCAGAGCTTCAAGTGTGATCCTGATAGTATGCTGATAGGCCGGCAGTCTTCACTGAAGTATTGGATTTCAGATTCTAACATTGTTCTTTGTTCTTTTTTAACTCAGTTTGGCTCAAGTTCTTGATGTACATTTCCTTTATGTCCCATTTTGCCGATTCTGCTCTTTGTCTCCTCTATTGTACACTTGATGCTTTCACTCTCATCTCTTTGTCTCCTAACTAACCTGGTCGTCTTTGTACTTCATTATTACTTTTACTTCTTTTTAGTATGTACTCTTTTTCTACATTGTCCTGCTGGGCATTATGCCCTTTGCATTGTCCTATATGTCAGCTCACGGCTCTGTTTTACATTATAACCTGCTGTGTTCACTCGGTCTTATTCTTACACCTTTCCAAGAGACACTTCATGCACTATCCACCTTTCTTTTACTATCTGTCCTTCTGTCCTCTTTCTTCCCAGTGCACTCGATACCTCCACTAGTTAGTTATTCATTCTGTATCCTGATGGTCAGTGAGAACTTCTTTGGTTCTTCTGCATATTGTTGACATTGCTCTTGTACCTGGACAGATGACCTTATTGTATCCTCAGGGTTTATAGACACCCTTCATTATCCTGATGTCTGTTCTTCTTTTTTCTGTTTTCCAAGAACTTTAGAACGTTTCATATCCTCAATGATCCCTCTGTGTATTCCTCCCCTACTTTATATATGTGTACACAGGAAATCCCCTACCTTTCCTAGTTTACAACTCTCATTATGGGGAAAGGCAAAATTGACAATTCTACCCAAACAATTTCAACCTGTGGTCAGAATTTTGAATGCCCCTAAAGCTATATTAACCCTGGCTAGTTCCAGCAATGCCTGCAATGTTTGTTAAAGGGGTACTCTGGAGGAAAATACATGTTTTAATAAAGAGATGGCAGCAGAGAGCACTGTGGTCAGACAGATGAGAACTTTACAACTTTCTCTGGAGCATACAGCAGCTGATAAGTACTTGAAGCTTAAGATTTTTAAATAAAAGTAATTTACAAATCTGTATGACTTTTTGACACCAGTTAATTTGAAAACATATTTTTCCTCTGGAGTACCTTTTTAATTATAATTCCATCTTCATCTTGGTGCTCATGCCTGTGATCTTGATGGCCTATTCTATCTGAAAGAACCCTAATACCAATGATCCTTTTCTGATCCTGTAGCTACCTTTTGTTATATCCAAAGGTAGACATAGTTGAAGTAAATACATCTCAGGCTGTTGAGGTTAGCCTTTGTCTAGTCTGTTTACCTACGCTATAGTATTGTATGCAGGCTTTTGGATGAAAGCTATAGGTTACAAGGGTCATTGATGTGTATACGGTTGTGGAGACTCCTACTCATGGACTCCTTAGACTAGACTTAGTAAGACAAGTAACTGCAGCCTCACAAGGTACATTGTCCTGATTTATTTTAAGGTTGACTACTACAGTCCTTCCACTGCTCCCTTATACTTTCATCTTTCCTTTGTGGGTTGTACTCATTCTCCATCACTGCTTCACAGTTTATTCTGGCATCCTTTAACACTTCAGATTCTAGGAGCTGCGAGATAAATCAGTTTTGTGCAAAGATAAGTCTTAAAAAAAAGGAACACTACAAGGAACATTTTACAATGTGCTTTTTTAATGAGTATATGTTTCCTATGAGACATAATTAGGGAAATTCAGAAGGCAAACTATCCATTAAACGGATTACTTTGCCATTTTATTACAATCCTGGGGGTTCTGTTATCATCACTAATATATTTATACTGTTTAACAATCTGGGGCACAGTTAGCTACATGAGGGAATAACCTATCCTCATTGATTGTTTTATTACATGCATGTGCAAGACAGGCGCCTGCCTCCAATAATCTTAAAAACTTGGCTGCAATTTTGATAATTTATTTGTACGAGACAAAAGCGGGCAGCACACAATAACGTTGATGGAACGCACAGATATTTTTGTGCAGTTAGCCAACCATCATATTTGTATGGGGGCCTCCTGACTCCCCTTCAGTGGCAGATGCCAGGGGAAAGAAGACCTAGGCATGTTGGATTTTAACTCACCCCGTTATTTTTGTTCTAGTTCTTTCACAGCTGCTTTCCCCCCGTTCAGAATATACACTGCTCAAAAAAATTAAGGGAACACTTAAACAACACAATGTATCTCCAAGTCAATCACACTTCTTTGAAATCCCACTGTCCAATCAGGAACGAACACTGTTTGACAATCAATTTTACATGCTGTAGTGCAAATGGAACAGACAACAGGTGGAAATTATAGGCAATTAGCAAGACACCCCCAATAAAGGAGTTTTTCTGTAGGGCGTGACCACAGAGCACTTCTCAGTTCCTATACTTCCTGGCTGATGTTTTGGTCACTTTTGAATGCTGGCGGTGCTTTCACTCTAGTGGTAGCATGAGACGGTGCCTACAACCCACACAAATGGCTCAGGTAGTGCAGCTCATCCAGGATGGCACATCAATGTGAGCTGTGGCAAGAAGGTTTGCTGTGTCTGTCAGCGTAGTGTCCAAAGCATGGAGGAGCTACCAGAAGACAGGCCAGGAGACGTGGAGAAGGCCGTAGGAGAGCAACAACCCAGCAGCATTACTACTACCTCTGCTTTTGTGCAAGGAGGAGCACTGCCAGAGCCCTGCAAAATGACCTCCAGCAGTCCACAAATGTGTATGTGTCCACTCAAACGGACACATGAGGGTGGTATGGGGGCCCGACGTCCACAGGTGGGGGTTGTGCTTACAGCCTAACACTGTGCAGGACATTTAGCATTTGCCAGAGAACACCAAGATTGGCAAATTTGCAACTGGCACCCTGTGCTCTTCATAGATGAAAGCAGGTTCACACTGAGCACATGTGACAGAATCTGGAGATGCTGTGGAGAATGTTCTGCTGCCTTTAACATCTTCCAGCATTACCAGTTTGGCGGTGGGTCAGTATTGGTGTGGGGTGGCATTTCTTTTGGTGGCCGCACAGCACTCCATGTGCTTGCCAAAGGAAGCCTGACTGCCATTAGGTATCGAAAGGAGATCCTCAGACCCCTTGGGAGACAATATGCTGGTTTGGTTGGCCCTGGGTTCCTCCTAATGCAAGACAATGCTAGACCTCATGTGACTGGAGTGTTTCAGCAGTTTCTGCAGGAGGAAGGCATTGATGCTACGGACTGGCCCGCCCGTTTCCCAGACCTGAATACGATTGAGCACATCTGGGACATCATGTCTCGCTCCATCGGCACATTGCATCACAGACTGTCCAGGAGTCTGGAGCATGCCCAGGTGTTGTAGGGAGGTTATACGGGCACATGGAGGCCACACACACTACTGAGCCTCATTTTGACTTGTTTTAAGGATATTAAATCAAAGTTGGATCAGCATGTAGGCTGGTTTTCTACTTTGATTTTGAGTGTGACTCCATATCCAGACCTCTATGGGTTGATAAATTTGATTTCCATGGATAATTTTTGTTTGATTTTGTTGTCAGCACATTCAACTATGTAAAGATGAAAGTATTTCATACGATTAGTTCATTGATTCAGATCTAGGATGTGTTATCTTAGTGTTCCCTTAATTTTTTTGAGCAGTGTATATGCACACTTATCCAAGTGTGCATGTATATGTTGAGGTCAGGAGAGTTAACTGGCCAAGCAATTATTCAGCTGACAGTAAGAATAAATGTATGACTCGCTTTAAAGAAACCTGCTTTCACGTTCATGCTGCTCCAGTCATTGGGGTGGTCCCTGGAAGCTTCTCTCCACTCACCAGCCTTGATTTATAGATCTCACCCTGTATGGGTATAGGAGGAGATCTATCCATTAAGACCGGTGGGACAGGCAGAGGCCCATGGGTACAGACCTGACTACTCATGGTTCAAACAGCATGAAAGCAATGACAGGTTCCCTTTAAGACTACATTCCATAGCTATATTACAGCTCCATACAATTTCCAAGTTTTTAATTCACAGTAGTCTATGGGATCATAATGTTTGTTCCTGTGCCTCCAATATCATGCGGAGACATAAAGTGGTTCTTTTATGGAATCGAAAAGTAATTTTGTCCCAAGCTCCATTGGACTATATAATGCAAAGATATTCTCCATTAGAATGCAGTTGCAAATGGAGGCACCATACTGCAGCACACGCATTGTCTATGGAGTCACTTATGGAGCAGGAATCTGTACGAGCTCTATGCACATGGATTTGATGTGTGCCTAAGATCTTGGTGTTCTTAAGTTTATCACAGCCAGCAGTCCGTAACAAAGTGGTCAAAAGTGGTTACATTAGAAAAGCACATTCTATTACCGGCAATAGACAATCTACAAATGTTAGTATGAGCTAGTAGTGCACAAGTGTCATTATTATAGATATAACAGAAAACTTTCCGACAGTGGACAACCCGTTTAAAGGGAAAATGTCCTCAGAAATGGCCTGTTGTTTCACTCAAGTTATGTTAGACATATTTGTTTTTTTGTTTTTTTAAATTTTCCATTCTGACCACTTCCTGAGCACTGCCCTCCTTATCATAAGACAGAATTATAATAGGGATGTCCCGATACTAGTATCTGTGCGAATACTATACATTTGCATGGTATCGGGGACTCGTTTAATGTCCCCGATACTATGACTGATACCTGCTGCTGCTCCGCTGCCCCGTTCTCCCATCCTCCCGTCCGCATCATAGTGTTCCACGGAGGAGCATGTGACACACACGTCACTCCATCTCCTCCCCTGAGCCCAGCATAATGATACGGAGGAAGCAGAGTGACATATATGTCACATGCTCCTCCATGGGATGCCATGATGTGGACGGGAGAACGGGGCAGTGGAGCTGCAGCACCCGACAGGACAGCCGCAGGTGAGCTGTCTGCAAGCAGGGCCCTGCTGCTGTCTAAACGGGGGACCCTGCTGCTGTCTAAACGGAGGGTCCTGCTGTTGTCTAAACGTGTGGGGGGGTGCTGTTGCTGTTTAAATGTGGGCCCACTGTCTACAGGGGGGCTGCTACTAATGTCTGCAAGGGAATACTACCTAATATTAAAGGCAATCTCACAGCAGAGTCACCTGCACTAACTTGAATTTATAGGTAGATAGGCAAGTGCCAGTTTCTACCGCTGCTCACCATGTGTACATCGGTCTCACCGCCAATGCAAATTCCCTGTTCTGCCCAATGGAGAAGATAGAAATCTTGGCTCATACTACAGCAGCCGCCTCCATTGTACACAGCAAGGAGCCACATATCATAGGTTAAGCAGCACCAGAAATCGAGTCACCCTGGTGTCAGATTCCCTTTAAAATAGAAGTACTCGTACTTGGTATTGGCGAGTACTAGAATTAAAGTATCTGTACTCGATCTTAAAAAAATGGTATTGGGACATCCCTACTGATAACACATATATAGATAACACATGATCCACCAGTTACAATAGTTAATGGTCTCTCCTGACCCTTTCTGCACACAGACCTTTGCTGAGATCACAGAACACGCATAAAACACTAAACTGTTGTCAGCTCCAGACTATGGTTTCCTATAGTCCATGTGGCCACTATGAAGCACATCTTTATATTCTAATAACAGAGCAGAAGCCTAAGAAAGAAAGAGAATTAATCTAGGTGCTACATTCACTTTGACAAACATGATCCAATCAAGATAAGTCTGTTATTATTTCTAACTAGAATTCAGTCTTATAGTTTGAGGCTTTTGTATTTTTAGTGGATAATAAAAACCTAAAGGGGTATTCCAGTCCCAGAAAAAAAAATGGAAATCAACTCTGATTGGCATGAGCATAAGAAAGACATTTTACTCAAATACCTGGTCACTGCTGCTAACCAATGCATCCTGGTTACTGTGGTTCAGCGTCCCCACTTTTAGTCTTTGGTAGAAGCTAATCACTGCTCCAGTCAGTGACTGGCTGAGCGGGCAGTTCTTATGTGGTTGACTTGTTAGAGGAATCAAGGAAGAGTGTTAAGAACTGGAACAAAAACTTGTGTGTCAATCCTGCAGGGGTGGGGGAGGAGGGATTCATGCTGCACCTCAGCCCATCCTATATGACTCTTGAGCTTATAAGGAAAACATGTTTTTTTTTTTTTACTTTACAAATAGCCATCAGCTAAGAGACTGTTATCATTTGTTTTATCTCCCTGTAAGCCATCTGACAATGGCTGCAGCTCTGGGCATGATATAGAGCTTACAGACTTGAGACTGAATTGCACGTCATAGTATGTAAATAATGTACCAGTTGTCATTTGCATGATAAAAAAGCCTAACTGTAAGGTTCCTACCTTATTTCAGATGCTGTGAAATAAATATTCAGGCTAGTGCTAGAGAGATAGAATACGCTATTGTTTCCATACATTGTTCCAGAAAATGTATTATATAAATAACTATAGAAGTCACACAGTGAAATCAGGGCTGTCTAACAAATAATCAGGCTACTTTCTAGACCACTAGCCTCCTACATCCCCTCTATTTTCATCCACATCGCACTGGGCTTATCCGAGAACAACCAAGCTAACACATGGACTGTACTGCTCACAAAACCCAATAAATATTGAAAAACTATTTAAAAATAGTTTATTTGTAATTGTTTTTCACTAGTCTTAAAGTGGTCAGAAAAAAATACAACATGATAGAGTAAGTTGGGAAAATAACTGTTACTATAGGTTTGTATTTTTTTTATATAATTCTGTTATTTATTTATTTTTATTTAAAACGCCTAAATTTTTTGTATAATTGACTAATAAATTGGTAAAACCCAGTTTTAGCACAGTGCACCACTTTTTATCAGTGCACCACAATTTCTCTTTTAACATGCTCCAAACTAATAAATCAGGTGGAAAAAAAAGAATTCAAAACATAAGAAAAACCAACAACGCCAAAAACCAACAACGCCAATATCTTAACCTTGCCATCTGGGACTTAATGCCTCACTTCATAGGCAGCGAGACTATCAGTAGCTGGACACTCGCTGCTAATGACGGACAGCAATAGATTTCACATAGCTCAGGGGGCTCATTTGACATAGTTGTGGGGGTCCAATGATTTGACGCAGTTATGAAGGGTCCCCTTATCTGCCTCCAGCTCACTGCTAATAACGGGCAGCAGTGAAACCACTGTTGCCCATCCTTTTACCCTTTAGGCTCTTTGATCAATGCCAATCACAGCATCTAAAAAAGAGTAAGCATGGGTTCCTGTGGACTAGTGCTGCTCATTGGATCTCTGTAGCATGATTGTGGGAGTACGATGAGTGAAAATGGTGGCGGTCCCCTTACCAGCCACTGGATCATAACTCCAATGATACAGCCTTTATTAGTAGAGCGACAATCTCACTGTTCAATTCCTTACCTAAGTACCTTATTTTCTTAAAGGGGTTATCCACCATGAGGTGATTTTAGTACGTACCTGCCAGACAGTAATGGACATGCTTAGAAAGGATTTGCGCTTGTCTTGGGGGTAAATGGTTATGTTGTGAGATTGCCATAATACTGTGGCTGGCTTTTTGTGAACTGGTATTTCCTTTTTGACTTTTCTTTTTCTGACTACAAATCCTCCCACAATTCCATTCTCCTCCCTCCCACACATCAGCCACCCCACCCATTGAAACATAAATGAGCTGCATCCATTCAAAAGATCTGTGGTTTTCAATCAGGGTGCCTACAGCTGTAGCATTAGTTGCAGATTGATCTCTCTCCCGCCAAGCGATCCCTCCACCCATTGAAACAGACAGGTTCCCTGTCATCAGCTGACTAATGAGTCAGGTCTCGGCTGTATTACAACCTGGAAAAATTCTGAGACAACAGTCATTTTGTATGCTGGTAAAAATAAATATTGGGGTGAAAAATCACATTAGAATTGGGAGAAAACCATCACACAGAGATACAGACACTATATTATGGACTACACTAACTTTACAGCCCCTGTAGCATAGTCAAATAAAAAAGAATTCCTGGAATACCCCTTTAACCTCTAGAACTGACCAGTCCAGGTCAGCCAGTCTTATCCTTAGGAGACACCTAGTGATAAGATAAGCACTGCTCAACAATATTTAAAACCCTTTAAAACTTTGTGATTGTTTTTCATAATCACCGATCACGTGGGAAGGACATGCCGTCAGCCATTTTGTTAGAAATACAAACCACAATGTAGTTCCAGTGTTGTCTTGGAAAATATATGAAGTAAAGGAAAGCAATAATGCCTGGTCAAGAAACATCTTGAAGATATTGTATTTTAATACGTATTAATCTCCGTAACAAAAAGGTTTTATTCCACCCCTTGGGGACATGGTGAAATCTAATTCTAACATGGTGCAGCAATGCAGTTTTTCATGTGACATGGTGGAAAAGCTAATCCTGTTACGAAAATCCTTGTGTATGTGGTTCCATTTATTGAACAATGATAGACCATGGAAATGAGAGCTTCTTCTAGGAACCGATAATGATGCACATGAGATTGCGGTGCTGGGGAAGTCGTACTGCTGGCACCGATCTCTGTGTCATTAGGAGATAGATTGCAGAGTTGAAATAATGCGGCAATTATAGAGAATAAATGGTTGTGTTCTGTAGAGAATAGCACGTTGCCTGGTAAATCGGAGTTGCCTGCATTGGCCCTTTGAAAATTTTTGTAGATGTATCAAAGAAAGCAAAGAAATTTCCCTATGACAGTGCCTGGTATACTCCGGCTGTAGTACTCTTTGTTCCCCTGACTTCTTTCTACATCCTGCTCACATATTTACCAGAATATTTCAGATCATCAGCATTTGTTTTTGCTGCAATTGAACTGGGGAGAAACTCAATGTTCTTCTAAAATAGCACATTAGGATTTGCAAGTAATGTGAATAATGTGGCATTTGTCATGTGAGGCTGTCACACCGACCTCTGCTCTGCGGGATTATTATTATATATATATTTTTTGTATTATTATGTTTTAATACATTTTTTTTTTTCTGTATTTGTTATCAGAGCTGCTCACAGTAAGCTTAATCTTTTTGCAATACATTTCTGGAATTCAGAAAAGGGCCAATAAAACATGCACATAACCAAGCGCTGCACAAAAGATTTTCACAGACATCTATGAAATAACATTTAATGCATGAAGTGCCACTCACAAATGAGTGGGAGATGCAGAGAGATAATAGAAGTCTTATGCAGTAAAATTTAGTGGATAATTTACTTTCAAGGAGGCTTAATTCAGTTTAATTGGTAGTGGACCACGATGAAGAAGAAAGAGCCTAGCGCTATGGAAACTGTTCGTTGTCCTTTACCTATGGTTTCCTGAAGTCTATTCACTGTATAGGCATATATCATGTTCAGTACATACAGGGGGAAAAAAAACATTATTAAAACTACAAATTTAATGATGGTTCTTAGAGGAGTTTGGGGGGAGTTTTGACACCATTGGTGCTTATTCCCTACCCATAGAAAATAGGATAAGTGTCTGATTGTGTATATAACCAACCATTGGACCCCCCCCACCCCCCCCAATCTCAAGAACAGGACTCCTGAACATCTCATCTGAAAGGAGTGCCAGTTCCCATACTTGACTATTGCTTGGCTGTGCTTTGAGTGTACCAAGCAGCAGATTTTCAAGTGCCACCACAGGAGAAATAAAGTATAACACTTTGCCCTTTGAAATAGGTGAGTTGTCCTCCAATATGTTAGGTCCTCCTGTACAAGAGACACTCTTTTCTCTGGGAAATAGAATGTGGTGCTTAAAGAGATGACCCCCATATATTAACTCCCTAATAGTGTTTTAGGGAATATATTTTCTACCTCAGGTAACCAATTTAACACCTTATTGCTTAATGATGTAAGAGAACAATGTACTGTCTATATCAACCCATACAGCTGTTTTTTGTCTGGAAAGCAGTCTCTCATAACCCAGATTTCTACAGTAGTAAATGTAATACAGTAGTAATAGGATACTTATTTAGTGGTATCAAAAAGGACTAAAATAGAGGACTGTGAACTAATAAGCTCTGTATGGAACTGTGTGGTTTTCAGGATGTCCTATGCTCGAGCTGTTGGCCTAAGGGACATCTAAGAATATTTAGTTTGTTACCTTATTATCATCTTTTGTAGGGCATGTCTCCTCTTTATAGATTATTTAATAATAATCTGGTGTTATGGTGATATTAGTTGGCTAGGATTGGTTACTGTGTGTAGACTGATAATAAAGGATTAAAGGGGTAGGGACTGGGGACCCCCAGGATCATGCACGCGGCACCCCCTTTGTAATCCGTGCCCGGAGCGTGTTCACTCCGGGTCTGATCATGGTCGACCGCAGGGCGGGCGGCGTGTGACGTCACGCTCCGCCCCTCAATGCAAGCCTACGGGAGGGGGCGTAATGGATATCACGCCCCCTCCTGTCGGCTTCCATTGAGGGGCGGAGCGTGACGTCACACGGGGGCGGAGGCGTGACGTCACACGCCGCCGGCCCTGCGGTCACCGGTAATCGGCGAACACGCTCCGGGCACTGATTACAAAGGGGGTGCCGCGTGCATGATCCCGGGGGTCCCCAGCTGCGGGACTCACGCGATCTGGCATCTTATCCCCTATCCTTTGGATAGGGGATAAGATGTTTAAGCACCGGAGAACCCCTTTAAAGGAGTTTGGGAGGTTTTCCGGGATAATAATAAAAAGTCAACACTCTTGTCAATGGACTAGTATTGCATTTAAGCTCCAGTCACTTGAATAAGGGTGATCAGATTTGAAATGATTCCAGGGGTAAAAAATTACCTCCATTATCCCAGACAATTTTATTAAGTCTATTTAGTTACTGATAATTTTTGTTTTTGTTTTTTGTAAAATAAAAAAATTGGTATAGTATGATAGTTTGGAAAAGTCTGAAAGTAATTCATTTTCCACCACTTTATCGAGTGTCTTTGACTTAGTGATAGTTCAGATTTTGTAGATATTTTCATTCTTTTCTTCTAAGCTTGGAAGTATTGTACCTGACAGTTTTATTGTAAACAGTTTTAATTAAAGTGCCTCCTATCACCTACGTTTTTGACCCCATCCTGGTGCCCTGTTGCCAGTTCTGGCTGAACGGCATGAATAGACTTTCTAAATTATCTGTCCCCGTTGAGCTTTCTTACCTGTACCAGGACTTGAATCAATAACAGTCACTTAGCATTAGGTTTTCTGCTTCGAGACATTGAGTCGGAACCTGTAAATGACAGCTCTATCAGCTGAGGCTCAGTGGGAAAGCTGTGAACTATTCCTTTCCTGAGTTCATCAAACCTTTAACCATATTATTACAGAGCGGTATTGCTAATTTACTTTGTGATACACAGTCAATAAATTGATTCTAATATATCTCGGTGTTCTATAGTTTAGAATGATCTACATCTTAATCCTATAGTTTGCCATATTTTATAAACTTTTTATTTCTAGTGTGATTTAGTTGCTATATCATTGACAAACACAGCTTGCTTGCCAGGCATAAAATTTTATCATGACAACACCTAATATTAACCTTCCTCCAGAACGAAAAGAGACTCTTCTACATGACCCCTTCTATGAGGACGGTATTGTCATCAGGTTGCCTCATTGTTATTAAAATTACCAAAGTTGATATTTAATAACTTTGGACAAATAATTTTTATAATATTTGTACTTTGTCGGTTTCTTTGGTCTTATTTTTGGGGCAGGGTTTTTAAAGCACCCAGTAATGTATTAGGTAGAACAGTAAGTAGTTTAGTAATTTTTATTGACTAATTTAATACTAATATAGTTCACTACTCATTTAGTGTCTTGTCCTTTCTAATGTAGTTGTTTTATCAAATCTACAAAATTGCAGTGGCATTAAGTGTGGTTTTACAACACAGATGATTCCTGTTACTAATACAGCGATTAAGGAAATCTGCAGTAAATTAAACTTATCCCCTATCCACAGGATAGGGGATAAGTGTATGATCATGGGGGGCAGGGGGTTCCGAATGCTGGGACCTCCTACACGGGGCCCCAGCTCTGCCGCCTCCTCTATGTATCTCTATGGGAGAGGCTGGGATGCAGCGTTCGTGCCTCCCCGCCTCTACCATAGAGCTGAATGGAGGGGGCATGTCTTTCAACCTCACTGAACTCGACGCTACACGCATAAGCCGGCGCACAGCGCGGCAATGCCGGGCCCCTGTTTGGGAGATCGCGGGGGGGGGGGAGATCAGGTCGTCGGTCCCCCTCGATCATGACACTTAACCCCTAATCTGTGGATAGGGGATAAATGTATTTTGCTGCAGTTGTCCTTTAAGATCATCATACTTGACTATATCTTCCAAAAAAAAAAATGTACTCAAATTTTGTAACCTACAAAGTCTTCACTTATTATTTAGGTCATCTATACTCTTCTTAGTGTCGCTGTAACTTTGCTAGTGTATAATAATCCATTTTGTCTTTCTGTACTTCTTATCTACGTATTTATTTATTTAACAGATACCCGGGCAGCAGAAGAGGGCCCTCTAGGTGTAGACCATGCCGTAATTGGGGGAGTTGTTGCTGTTGTTGTCTTTGCTATGCTTTGCCTTCTTATCATCTTGGGACGCTACTTTGCTCGACATAAAGGTAAATATACTTTTAAGATTTTCAGTAGATTTATTTTTCCAGTTAGCAGTTGTGGCAAAAAAAATCACGTTATATCATTTTATCCTCCATTACTGCTAAAGGCAGGTAAAATATAGATTAAAGAAGTCCACAGCTATTTTTTCTACTTTGTTTAGTACCTTTACACGGATGATTTTGACCTTTAGGATGCAACAGCTGTACAAGGCCATGTGTATTTTTCTATTGTCTGGGGTGGCGCTACATATGATATATTCTAAAACTTTTGAGTTTTGTTGAGTTACATTTGTCCAGACAAGATACAAGATAATGTTATGGTTTGGGTTTTAGGTGGATTGGAAGTGGTGATATATGTTGTATATCAATGCTTTTTTTCAATGACAAGAGAATTTGTAAGGGAAGGAGGACACTTTTTTTATTTTATTTTTTTGGTCAATTTTTTTTTGGTCAACTTTTTTTTTATTATCATTTTTTGTTCAAGTAGGGGATATGATCTTGCGGTGTGTTATGCTCCACTTCTATGCTGTGGTTGCTTTTGTATGTAGCACTTAAGAGGTTGGATCATATAAACCTTTTGTCCTGAACCTTTTGTATGACAGCTGATTTGCCATCAGCACACCGTACCTGTAGAATGGGTTGGAGGAAGCACTTCCGGATAGCTAGCTCGCTCTCTATATTTATATGTGTGTGTGTGTGTGTATATTTATATATACTGGTGTGTGTGTGTGTGTGTGTATGTATGTATGTATATATATATATATATATATATATATATATATATATATATATATATATATATATATATACATACACATACGGTGGCTGTATTAGAGGGACACTCAGACTGACCTTCAATGGTGCATTAGAGCTGTCACTAAATTTTTCACATACAATAAGAGATAGAGACATCACTCACCAGTAAGCTTTTCTTCTTTATTAATTCAGAACATCACAAAGCAGGTAGGAGCAGGAATGGCGGGAAATGCCAGGATAGGCATTTTCACACAATTAAGTGCTTCCTCTAGCCAGCGCACCGGCTAGAGGAAGCACTTAATTGTGTGAAAGAGCCTGTCCCGACCCCCCCCCCCTCCATTCCTGCTCCTACCTGCTTTATGATGTTGTGCGTTAATAAAGAAGAAAAGCTTACTGATGAGTGCCATCTCTATCTCTTACTGTATTTGATTATACACCTTCCTTGACTGAGCCCCACCTATCACAGAGTCTTACTATCCGGACCACAGTGCAGCTTACTCCTCCTGTTTGTGTGAACTGTTCCCCGCAATCGGTAGTGTCAGTTTCGCCTGTTTCTACCTCTGGCTACTCAATTTTTCACCCTCTGCTTACCCTGTCTCTGCCTCCCTGTCTATACATCAAAGCTGACAAGCGAGCTGAAAAAAAGAGTGGCAGCATATTGTGTGTGTAATTTTTATATATAGATATAGATATATATATATATATATATATATATATATATATATATATATATATATATATATATATATATATATTATACACATAGTCATGGCCGTAAATGTTGGCACCCCTGAAATTTTTCAAGAAAATTAAGTATTTCTCATAGAAAAGGATTGCAGTAACACACGTTTTGCTATACACATGTTTATTCTCTTTGTGTGTATTAGAACTAAACAAGGGAGGAAAAAAAGCCAATTGACAATTATTGGCACCCTCTCAAAATTGTGGAAAAATAAGATTGTTTCAAACATGTGATGCTCCTTTAAACTCACCTGGAGCAAGTAACAGGTGTGGGCAATATAAAAATCACACCTGAAAGCAGATACAAAGGAGAGAAGTTATCTTAGCCTTTGCATTATGTGTCTGTGTGTGTGCCACACTAAGCATGGACAACATAAAGAGGAGACGAGAACTATCTGAGGACTTGAGAATGAAAATTGTGGAAAAATAGACAATCTCAAGGTTACAAGTCCATCTCCAGAGATCTAGGTTTGCCTTTGTCCACAGTGTGCAACATTATCAAGAAATTTGCAACCCATGGCACTGTAGCTAATATTCCTGGGCTTGGACAGAAGAGAAAAATTGATGAAAGGTGTCAACGCAGGATAGTCCAGATGGTGGATAAGCAGCCCCCAAACAAGTTTTAAAGATATTCAAGCTGTGATGCAGGCTCAGGGACCATCAGTGTCAGCGTGAACTATCTGTAAACAATTAAATGAAACACTATGGCAGAAAACCCAGGAGGACCCTACTGATGACACAGAGACATAAAAAAGCAAGACTACATTTTGCCAAAATGAATTTGAGTAAGCCAAAATCCTTCTGGGAAAACGTCTTGTGGACAGATGAGACCAAGATAAAGTTTTTTGGTAAAGCACATCATTCTACTGTTTACTGAAAACTGAATGAGGCCTACAAAGAAAAGAACACAGTAACTACAGTGAAATATGATGGAGGTTCAATGATGTTTTGTGGTTGTTTTGCTGCCTCTGGCACTGGGTGCCTTCAATGTGTGGAAGGCATTATGAAATCTGAGGATTACCCATGGATTTTGGGTAGCACTGTACAGCCCAGTGTCAGAATGCTGAGTTTGCGTCCGAGATCTTGGGACTTCCAGCAGGACAATGACCTCAAACATACATGAAAAAGCACCCAGAAATGGATGGCAACAAAGCGCTTGAGAGTTCTGAAGTGGTCAGCAATGAGTCCAGAGCTAAAGCCCATTGAACACCTGTGGAGAGATCTTAAAATTGCTGTTGGGAAAAGGTGCCCTTCCAATGAGAGAGACCTGGAGCAGTTTGCAAAGGAAGAGTGGTCCAACATTCCGGCTGAGAGGTGTAAGAAGCTTATTGATGGTTATAGGAAGTGACTGATTTCAGTTATTTTTTCCAAAGGGTGTGTAACCAAACATTAAAGGGGTATTCCGGGCAAAAACATTTTATCCCCTATCCAGAGGATAGGGGATAAGATGTCTGATAGCGGGGGGCCCGCTGCTGAGACCCCCCGCGATCTCCCTGCAGCACCTGCATTCAATGCGGGTGCTGAATCTCCAGTTTTGGAAACCTCCGGGTTTCCTGGACTGGGTACGTGACATCACGCCACGCCCCCTCCATTCATGTCTATGGGAGGGGGCATGGCGTGACTTCCCCAGTCCCGGAAACCTGGAGGTTTCCGAAACTGGAGATTCAGCACTCTCATTCTATGCGGGTGCTGCAAGGAGATCGCAGGGGGTTCTCAGCAGTGGGCCTCTCACAATCAGACATCTTATCCCCTATCCTTTGGATAGTGGATAAAATGTTTTTGCCTGGAATACCCCTTTAAGTTAAGGGTGCCAATTTTGTCAGGCCCATTTTTGGAGTTTGGTGTGACATTATGTCCAATTTGCTTTTTTTCCTCCCTTTTTTGGTTTAGTTCCAATACACACAAAGGGAACATGTGTATAGTTAATCATGTGTTACTGCAATCCTTTTCTGTGAGAAATACTTAATTTTCTTAGATAATTTTAGGGGTGCCAACATTTATGGGCATGACTGTGTGTGTGTATATATATCACATCAGAGGTATGGAATTTTTTTTTTAAAACTACTTGTCCAAGGGACTAAAACGGAGCAGAATCTACTTGTCCCTCATAACAATCCACTTGTCCTGGTACAAAATAATTGTAACCCAAATAGTATGTAAATAAGGTCTTTTCTTAATAAAAACTTGATAGGCAGACCAGTATGTCACCCCATTAGGTGGATAGGGTCCCTGATAAGTAAGTCTGCCTCATTAATGGAATACTGCAGTGCAAAATAACTGATCCTGGGAAACCCATCCCCCCCGATCTCCTGTAAGGGGCCCCGGCAGGAATGGGGGCTTGTCCGCATGACGCAGCGGCCGACAGCCCCCCCCCCCCCCCCCCTGTGTATCCCATAAATACATGGAGGGGGCATTTCATAAGCCGTGTCATGCCAGGATGGAACATTCCCTTCATGCCGTCTGCTGGGGCCTCATACAAGAGATGGGGGGTTGTCCCAGCGGTCAGACCCCCACGATCTATCACTTATGGGGATAAGTTATTTTGCACTACAGTATTCCTTTAAGTAGGTAGTCCCCCTTGAGGTTGGTATGTCCCTTTATCAGGTAGGGATCAAGTAGGACCCCCTACGCCATTCATGTCATCTTGTTATGGATGTTGTTCCCCTTCATTGAACCATCCCTTACAGTGCCATTGTACAGAATCTTAAAAGGCAGAACTGTCACCTGCTGGTAATGACCGAGCATCTTTTACATTGAAATAAAAGCTGGTTGTGTTCATGTGACGTGAAATAATGTGTGCATCATGCGTCTTTTTTTTTTTCTCCTGTCATTATGCGTGTTACAGTATTTGAAAGGATCATATTTAATTCTCCTTTTTTTCTCCTATAGGAACATACTTCACCCATGAAGCCAAAGGAGCTGATGACGCAGCAGACGCAGATACTGCAATCATCAATGCAGAGGGTGGGCAGAACAGCTGTGAAGAAAAGAAGGAATATTTTATCTAGCCTGGCCTTGTTGAAGGGTGTGAGCTCGATTCAGACTCACCACCCTAAGGGAGAAGGACCTTCCAACGTCTTGCGTTTTTTTTTATCATTTGGTTTCGGAGCGGATGGAGGAGCGGGGGACCCATCTGGTATAAAGTGATTGCCCCACAACACTCTCTGCTTTTATTGTTTGCCACTTTCCTTTCATGGGAATAACAGGAGCTTGAAATGTTTGTTTTTATTTTGTGGGGGTGGGGGGTGGGGTAGGGTTGCAAGTAAAATATGGATTCCGGGCTCCTCAGTGCAGGAGGATACTGTATGCAGAACTTTCTGTACCCATATCTCACAGGCTCCTCGTTCACTGAAGAGGCATATTTATCATCTGCAGACAATTTGGTGCCTTGCTTGTTTTTTATTTCACTTTCCCGAGAAGTTATTGTTGTGTTCCCGGCTGGTTTTCGTGTCACTTCCTGCTGGGGTGCTTTATACTCTGTCTTGTGCCATTTCCTTCTAAGTTTTCTCTTATGTTTGTCTGTGTTATTACACTTCCCATTGGGGCTGCTTTTTACATATCATGTAACTGGGGCCATGTAGCTGTCCTTTAGGTTTTTGTCCATATGCTTGAGCATTGCTGTTTTTATAAGAGCTCTTCCCTGTGAAAATCAAACTGTTAGTCCATTCCTACCCTCCTGTTCCCTAATCCGCCTGTCCTCATGTCACCTCCTACAGGGACTGTCCACATCATACAGTTTTTCCAGTGTCTAATTCCTATTCATGTTGTGCAATGCCTTTTGTCTGATCCATTCTCATAGTGTTTATTGTGCTTGTCTCTGCTTTTTGGATATCAAGCGTGTGATACAGAAGAGTCATTCTGCTCTTCTCTGGGAAGTGAATTTTGACTCGCTTAAGTAACAAAGTAGAGCTTAAAAAAGAGAGACTTTACAGAACCAACTGCACTACAAGCATGAGGAAGCTCCAACAACTCCATCCCCCACCCCATCTCGGACAGTTGGTGGAAATACAAGCGGATGTGCCTTTTTATTCACAAGTGAACAAGCTGGAGGAAAAAGAGGGGTGTACATGGGGAAAAATTCCTTCTGCTCTGAAAAGTCAAATTGAAAATACTTTCAACACTCAAACAAAAAGCCCTTCTACTTCCCATCTCTGTCTGTTCCGCTTTTCTACCTCCTTTACCCTTTTAGCCTTTTCTTTTGCTTCCATGCCTTGTCACTGCAAGTTATGGTGTTTTTTCTCTATTCTCCCGCATTCCTCACCTCATTCTTTTCTTCCACACAAATCTTCCTCCCTCTCTCTCTCTCAGTGCTGTGTCTTAGTACGGGGCTGTGATGCCCACCACAATGTTTCTACAGTATGAATGGACAACTGTACCCTCCTGCCATTTTGTTGGAAATATATGGTAGTAAATGTGTGCAGTACCACCAACTGTGAAGCAGAGACACATTCAACTCTTCTCGAAACTCTACTAAGAGCAGCCTGTATTATATAATCTGTAATATTATTGTGTTGTCTGAAGGGTTCAGTCTAAGGTTGTTAAAGTGTAAAACAATGAGATGTCATTGCTGCTATAGAAGGTGTTAGCAGGGTAAGTGCGTTGCTTTCTTGTCAATCCCACTGTATATTGCTGAGTAGAGCTGCACCTATATTGTCTTACAAAATTTGAAATGTAGGGGTTATTTTTAAGATGGCTGCTGAGCTGACTCATATGTTTTCTGTTGTGTACATGTTAAGAAAGAATGAAGATTTAAAAAAAAAAAAAATGTAAAAAAAAAAGGTATTTTAAGGTCAAATTCCCACAATCCTAGGTAGCAATGTGCTGGTAGAGTACCATAGCTTGACCCATCAACTATATGTGTGTATGTGTTCACCATCACAGGAGCCATTTTCATTTCAATGCTTACCTTCCCCATCAATCTTCTGACTTCAACCCATATATCTAACACACAGGGACTCGCACTAGAACGAGTTATACTTTACATAGGCCTAAGTGTAAGCAGAGTGGAGAAACTCTCTACGAGCTAGTCTAGGGGTGATTCACAATGTATCTTGACTCAATATAGCCTTCCAGATTTTCACTTTACTAGAATTGCATCCCAGCTGGAGAAAGATGGAAAACTTAACCCATATGAAGTTTTCCTTCTCCAGCTGAGATTCAATTTTCTTTTTTTGGTGGAAAGAAATATTCAAGGTGGTACAAAGCTGAGATACAGTCATGTGAAGAAGCCAAGACACTCACTCTCATGTGACCAATTCATGCTTATAGCTCGTGTCCTAAACATTTTAGTATATATCTTTTAATGGCCACCATTGGCTTGTTCATTTTAAAGCTGAAATTTGTATTCTTAAATTGTTATCCTATACAATCAAGAACATAGGAAACGTCTTTTGTTTTAACTTTTTTTGCTTTTGTTTTTACGAATTGTTATTTTTTTTTGTTTCAATTTTTTTTTTACCTAAAAATTGGTGCAATGAGTCGATATTAATTTCAAAGTGAAGATTTTATTTTATCGGGAAGTGTTTATTGGGAAGCAGATGGAGGTTACAGAAGTGATCTTTACTATTGAGGTGTTTTGATTGCATTCACTGTTTTCTAGATATTTGTATGTTTCGAAGGGGAAAAATATTATGTACGTAACATTCTTCAAATGGCTGTGAATGAGTCAAAGTTTTACCTCGGGTTGGGGTTTCTATTCTATTTTTAAACCCTTTCCTGTGAATTTTCAGGCGATCACACTTGATGTTTGCTTGAGGCTATGTTTGGTAACATGAGCTGCAATACAAAAATGGCACTTTTTTCCCAGTGAAAGTGTGCACAAATATGCCATAATCCTTGCTTCAGGGCATTTGTAAAAGCAGCAGCATTGACCTGAATAGACGTTTTCACCCCTTCTGTAAAAAAGAAATAAAAAAATAAAAAAAATAATATAAATATATATATATATATATATATATATATATATATATATATATATATATATATATATATAAATAAAATATGTGCATAACCTTTCTGTTGCCGACACACAGACTGATTATTGGCTATTACTCTTATCTTTAATTTATTTTATTTTGGCCTGCAGAAAAAACATATAGATATAGACATTATTATGATTTATTTTATTTTTATCTTTTAGATTAAAACTTCAAAAAAGAATTGTCCCCAACTCCGACTCATCCATAAACATTGAAAGTTTTACATAAGGAAAATTTATGTATTTCTGGTAACTGAAATTTGGTTTTGATGTTATTCCTTTACAAATCAGCATCACTGTGTATACATAATCCACTGAACTGAAATATCTATTGACGCTGTAGTTACGTTAACATATCAGTTTGGATATAAAATGTTAATTTCGTTACCATGAAACAGTAAAGCCCCCAACAAGAATTTTTTTCAACAACTGTGCCTGGGGCAATTATGGACAAAAATTACAATTTCTAGCGTGTTATTGTGTTCTTACCATTACAGAAACTATTTTTCTTCTGTACGTTTCCTTTGATAAAATTGTTATTATTAATCCTTGAAAATAATGAAAATATTGTTTCCTATTTTTCTTGTTGTGTGAAGTGTATTGTTTGAATATACTGTACCTGGACTCCTCTACAGTTATCTGTCCGTGTTGTGCCATTGTTTGGCTGTCTGACCTTTACCCCCCCATCCTTCCTCCGCTCCCATAGCAGGATATCACAGGGTCTTAACTTTTTACTGGCAATTCATTTTATTAGAGCTTTGTCAAGTTTTCCAGCCTTCTACGTCTTTTTACAAACAGGCCATGGCTCATGCTCCCAAAGTTCTCAGAATGTGATACTTAACATGGGAGTGTGGGGAAGGTACAAAATGGACATTCCTCATGCTGGCTGGTTTTAGGGCAGATTGTAAGTCTATTTGGCAGTAGATATTTTTACCTGTGTAAGCTCTCGTGTTTACGCTCCCCCTTTTTGCGGCTCCTGGAGTTTTTGTTCTTTGTGAGCACCCGTTTTTTCGCTTCTGCTTGTCTCAGGTCCCTGTGTTCCCACCCTTGTCTGTTCTGTCTCAGGTAGGCTGCTAAACCTTAGCCCCCACATTGGAAAATGAAACAAAACCAACCACATTATGGATAGATAAATATTCATTCCTTTTTTTTTATTTTATTTTTTTATTTTTTTTATTATTATTTTTTGGTTTTTAGTTGTATGATTTCTGTATTTTTTTTTTTAATATACGGTACACTGTTTGAAATGTATTGTTGAGTATTACTTTGTAAGAAAATGACAATAAAATGTAAAATTATTTCATGTTCATCTTCTTATTTTTCATCTCAGTCTTGTTTCATTTAAAAACAATTCAAATGCAGACTCGGTTAAAATGATTGAGCTAATAAGTATAGTTCATGACAGACTTGGTATGAAAAGTAGGTCACAAGCAAGGTCTGTCATAGACTATACATAAAGGGGTTGTAAAAGAAACAGGTCTTCATCCCTCAGAAGCAGCACCTGTCTTCTTCACGGGCTGTGTTTGATATTCCAGCTCAATCCTGTTCTTGTGAATGGCATCAATCTGTAGATCCAGACCCATCCTACTGAGACAAGTGGTGGGGTTTCAGGAAAATAAGACCTTTTGTTTTCTAATCTCATACAATCCCTTCAAACTTCCTAGTAAGCACACTCGATTAAAAGCCATTTATTATTGGGATCACATAAAAGGTTGTGATTAAATGCTTGTTTGTAGGCATTATTATAACTGTACAAAGTGTAAATAATTCAAAAATATAATATATATATATCTATATAATTATTCGATATTGCTAATATGTAGAGATGAAGGTTATGGTTTTTCTTTTTTTCTCATGATTATGTCTTTATTTTTGTTATTTACCAGTTTGATAGTTTATATATTTCCTTTCTGAAAGCCAAAAAGATCAATAATATTTGCTCACTTGTATTTTTTGTTTGTTATATGTTATTTATTGAAACACTGCTACATCTATTATTTCAACAGAATTAAAAAATTATACAAATAAAAATTATCCAGCTGCAAGAAAATCTTAGGCCCCTTTCACACTATACATTAATCCGTTTTTAAAGATCCGTTATATGTTCCGTTTTGAAAACCCTGAAAAATCAGCAGTTACAAAATCCCATTATAGTCTATGGGATTTTTACATTATCCATTTTAACATGTCATAGCCCGTTATTAATAACGGATGTTATTTTGTGATGGGAGAAAGTAACGGGAGAAATAGCGCATTCACTATTTCTTCCGTTTTTTCTCCCGTCACAAAATAATGTCCGTTATTAATAATGGGCTATGACAGGTTAAAATGGATAATGTAAAAATCCCATGGACTATAATGGGATTTTGTAACGGCCGTTTAACGGACTATTTTCTGGGTTTTCATGATGGAACATATGACGGATCTTTCAAAACGGATAAATGTATAGTGTGAAAGGAGCCTTACACATTAACACCACCAAAGGCGGTCCAGAATTTTCGCTTACCATCAGCTCCATGTGTTTTTGTTGTTGTTCTGGAATAAATAACTAAAAACTATAAAGAAAACTGCATTGTATTACATTTGATATATACACTTTGTGAGATATTAATCCACAATAAAGCTGTAAGTTTTATTTCAATAAAAATGAAAAACTTATAATAATGTTTTTCAACAGTCACCTTGCAAAATTTTTAAAGCCCTTTTTAATGCCTCCTTGAGTTGGACCATACAGGTTATTGTCTGAAAGGACAACATCGGTTTGATGAAAGGAGAGGGTTATCTATGATTTTTTTTTATTATTTAGCAATAACCCCCTTCCCCTGTGACCTCAGGCATGGCAGCTACTGCCCTATTTGGTAACCCTTTTGGTTTTAGGGTGCAGTTGTCCTCTATACCAGGTGAGCGGCCATCTTGAATAGGTGTTATTTTCATGTGTGGGCCCTGTTAGAGGGACCAAATAAGCCTGGGTAATACACAAGATGCTGGTTTCCATTCTTTTTTCCTTTCTTTCAATACTCACTTGTTTGTTGGAGAGTTGGCAAGTCATAAAAGGTAATTTTCTTATTCCTAGAGTGAACAGCAGCCATTGTTTATTACCTCCATGTCATAACCATGTTCAGTAACTTGGTCAGCAGAAGGTCTAGACCATCAAGGAGAATCAAAGAAGTGGCTTGCAGGCAAAAAATTAGCGTCCTGGCCATGCAAAACCTGACCGTACCTTAAAGATAATCAGCTCTTTATCATGCTCAAAGCTCGAGTGTCAAGGAGACAGTGCTGAGCCACATAGTGCAGCATTCCTGTATCTCCACCACTCTTTGCCTTGACTGATTGATGTACAGGGCCTGAATTCGATTGGTCAAAGGAAGGGGTGGGTGAGGGAGGAGGTCTGCACGACACAGCACTTCCTCTTTGACACACTTCACATTGAACATTAATTATTGCAATCATCCCCTATAAAAGCCATAAACCAAGGGGTATCTAAAAAAGGGTAGCAAAGTGCCTCAGAATTAATATCTGATTTCCTTCTAGACTCTTAAGCATACAAATAGGCTATTAAAGGGGTACTCCAATACTTTAAAACGTATCCACAGGATAGGGGATGGGGGGTCCAACCTCTAGGACCTCCCATGATCCCCAGATCAAGTCCCCATCTCTCCCTGTGCATGTAGTGGCTTGTTGGCACGTGCCTATGCATGGAACACTTGTGTATCTCTGGCATTCCGAATAGACAGGGCCCCTTTCTGGATATTGAGGTAGGTCCAGACTCTTATACAGGAAAGGAAATATGTTTTAAAGTAGTATAAATTAGGCCCAACTGTGCATTTGAGACAGGAATGAGATCCATTTTGAACAAGGACTGATGTGTTGGTGATCTATGGACAGCACCTTGGAGTATTTTGGCCATATACAAAACAGGAAATAACAAATAAAGCTTTGATGAATTGCGTTGCAATAACTTGCCTTTAGGCACATTGCTTTTATATGCCAATTCCTTCTAGCAGGGTCTTGAGGTTTGAAGGTACAAGTAACAGGGGCTACACTATTCTGGCACTAGGTGGGAGTCCAGAATAGGTACTTTAATCTTGTGTTATGGATGTTAAAGTATACACCTTCCATTGTGTATTTGTCAATCCTATCAATATTTTCGTATTTCAATTATAAATGTGTTTGTGGCTTCTCTTTATAAAGGAGATATGACAGCTATGCTGGTTCTGTTTGCAGATGGATACTACTGAATCCTTATGGACCCTGTTAACTTCAATAGCGCCTGTAAGGGTTGCAGTATTTTTGATGGTTAGAATTTAATAACTGGACACATGATTGAAAGCTGCGTTGTAATAGGGAAATATTACGGTACTCATCCAAAATTAACCTGAGAGCGTTTGTTTTCAACCTAATTATTTCTTCACAAAAGTCTCTAAGCATGAAATCAGATCAGAGTTGGCCGTTCAAATGTAATTTCAAAGTCATTTATAGAAAAAAAATGAACCTTTTGTGTCCTACTACATAGCAACAAAGTATTAAGCTTTTCCTTAGTATAGAAATATATATATAATATTTCAGGCTACAATTAATTCTGCTGTGCCCAGTAGGTGTACAGTTAATAAAACTATAATTTCTCACTTCAAGAATAAAGGTGGGGGGGTTGATCAAATATGAAGCACTTTGTTTTTGCTATCAAACAGATCACAAGAAATGGCAAAATTAAATAGTGGATTTTGCAGAAACACATTTAGTTAAATTTTAAAAAAGTATCTTTCTAAGCCACATGTTTTTTAGGGGCCCTGTTATGTTGAGGTTTGACCATAACCCGTAGACCAAAATAATACTGTGACAATCACAGTAAATCACAGTGCATTGGGATACACTGCACCCAGCAAACTAATAGATGTAGCTTTAGAATTTTAGACAGCTTTTATTTTCCCCTCTTTTCTTAGAGCCATAACGCTTTCACTTTTCCATATCAGGGCTTGTGTTTTGCAGGACTAGTTGTACTTTGTAATAATACCTTTCTCTTTTACGCTAACACATGCTGCCTATCACACGACAATGACACACTGCATTACTGTGTAAATGCCACTGTCATTTTTAGACAGCAGTATAAAAAATATTTGAAATAGTCTAGAGGGAGCGATGTCTGGGCCGGTTCTTAGCGGAGACCACAAATAGTTGTAAACTTCCCACATACTGGTGTTTAATGGTTAATGTAAAAAAAATGTCTTACATTGGGCCCATTTTAATTCCATTGGGATATTTAATGTTTCACAAGAACACTTCAATTTAGTAACAACCGCAAAGATCCTGATTCCAACTACAGTCATGAGAAAGACTCCTTCCATAGAAATTTAGAGGGTACCCTTGAATCAAATACCCTTGAATAATTATCCATGATCAAGAATTTTCACAAGTGGAAAGCATTCAGGACAGTAGAAAACAATGTTCGCTCACACCTCCACAATGAATCCCCACAGTCTGAGACTTCCAGGTGCTTTAAGGGGTTGCTGCTGCTTGCAAGTAACCACAGGGGAAGCTGAAGCTGAGATTCCCTGGGTATGTAAAATATACTAAGGACCTTCTTGTTTATTTGTAGGGTATGAGGTGGAAGCCTGGCTTCTCATGGGTCTCATACCTTGTTTCATCTTTATAGAGTGTGATACCTAATGGTTGGGCCCTCACAGCGTTAGTTACACCTGAAGAATTATAGTTATTATTTGTGAATCCTACAGTACATTTTGGAGAAGGAAGCACACTAGGAGCCTGCATGGATTGAGGAAGGTAAAAGCGCTGTCCTGAGACCAGTATATTGTATGAATATTCAAGGTTTATTTGTTAAAAGTACATATAACGTGTTTCAAGGGTGGCTTCCCTCTTCATCAGACATGTGTAGACAGACAAAAAGGTTCATTTAAATACTTGAATATGTCACAGGAAATGACGTCACTATAAAAACCTACCAACATGTAAATTGGTACAGAATAATACAAAATATGAAAAATTGAAATATATATACTTATAAAAATACATACAAATGAATAATTATAAAAATATATGTAAAAACACTTCCTATGTTGTTTTTTCAATAATCTCTCATCAGGCCAGCAGACAAAGGGGGGGGGGGGGGGGGGAAGTCATTTTAAACAGGTCCGATTATATAAGCGAAGCACTTCATATTTTATTTGACGCCAATTATTATGAAGCTCTTTCATGTGATCCATCAGTGGAATTTTTTTAAATATACAATAATTTAAATCAGCGGTGCAACATAATATTTTGAATAAAAGAGGAATTTTTTAGAAATTAAGAATTACTCGCTTCCAATTTTTTACTACCTACCAAAAATCCGTAAGGATGTAAAGAAACCCCCCTAGGTGCCCAATAATTGGTCACCTCTCCCATTACGTTGATTTATTTTTACAAGCTTATGTTCAGAACCTTCCTGTATACTTGAAAGACTCTACTCAATTGATCCAAGAACTATATGAACTAGCCTTGGATGACAAATTTGCTTTTTTAACATTGGATGTCAGTGTGTTATATTCTAATATTATTGAAGAGAAGGGGTTATGTGCAATAGAATATTTTTTTAAACAATGACCCTTCTATTGGTGACATCCAATCCAATTTCATATTGGAATCAAATTTATTTTAAATCATATTTTTCCTTTAATGAGAAAATAAACATACAAGGGGCTGTGTGATGGGGACTCGTTTCGCCCCAAGTTAGGCAAATCTGTACAGGGGCGATTCGAGACCCTTTTCATCGCACAGTCCCCCTGTTTTTTTTTTTTTTTTTTAAATATTTTAAGCGTTTTATAGACAACCTGTCTTTTATATGGAGGGGTACTCCTGATAAAGCTGTGAAATTTGTTGATTTTTTTTAAATAGCAATGATTGGGGCTTGCATTTTAACATGAATTTACCATGAGGACAAAAGTTTTTTTTAGAACTAGAAATTTTTAAAAAGGAAGACAATACTCTTCCCACACGGCACACTTTAAAGGTGTTGTTTTGAATAGTTTTTTTTATGTTTTGATAGTTGCCACTATCCAAAGTGGCTTCAAAATATTCCTTATGGGCAATATTGCAGGATACAAAAAACTGCAGCTCTGGACAAGAATATAGTCATCAATCTAAAATCCTATATAAACATTTTTGTGAGAAAGAATACCCAAAAGAAATATAAAAAAAAATGGATACAAGAAAGCGGGCTTCTTCCAACAGACTGACCTAATAAAATATAACTGTAACAAAGATAAAAATGAAAAAAACACCAAATATTAAAAACAATACATTTAACTTTATCACTACTTATAATTGTGCCACACAAAAAATATGAAATATCATGAATAAACATTGGCCAGTAGTATATACAGATCCTATTTTACAGAAATTACTTCCAAAAAAACCTGGACTTACATTCAGAAGGGCAAAAACTCTCCGCAATGTTCTAGCACCAAGCCGCCTAAAAAAAAATAATGACAAATGAGTCTGTTCCTCCAATGGTTGATGGCACTTTTCCCTGTAAAAAAAAAAATTGATGTTTATGCGGTGATGACCCCTACAACGTAATTTATCAATTCCTATTCTACAGGGGAAAAATTTACCCTTAAAGGCCATTTTAACTGTTCCTCCATCATATGATTACCTGCATTTGTAGCCTACAATATGTGGGCCGTACAATTCAATCGATACGAGCCTGCATGAACAAATATAGGCATAATATAAATAAAAAGTTTCAGTTGCACAGTGTATCGTGCCACATCGCTGCAGAACATAACGGAGAGTGTAATTCAGTTAAATTCTGTATTTTGGAATCCATACCTGTTGAACGCCTGGATCACTACAAGCGATTAATTAACCGGGAGTCCTTTTGGATCTTCAAGTTAAACTCACTTTGGCCTCTTGGGTTAAATGAGATTATTGAAAAAACAACATAGGAAGTGTTTTTACATATAGCTTTGCATTTTTATAATTATTCGTTTGTATGTATTTTTGTATTTTTATAGTTTAGATATATTTTTACTTTTCATGTTTTGTAGTATTCTGTACGTTTTTACGTTTAGGTAGCTTTTTTAAGTGATGTCATTTCTTGTGATCGAGTATTTAAATGAACCTTTTTGTCTGTCTACACATGTCTGATGAAGAGGGCAGCCGCCCTTGAAACGCGTTACATGTATTTTAAGCAAATAAACCTTGAATATTCATACAATATACTGGTCTCAGGACAGCGCTTTTACCTTCCTCAATCCATGCATGCTCCTAGTGTGCTTCCTTCTCCATTATTGTGCTCACAAATTGCGTGAGTAGAGGGATCCAGCAACAGTCCTCCAGGGAACACTACCACCCCCATTTCCATCCAGGATCTGCACTTATCGAGCGTTGTGCCTCTTTGCTTGCACAACAACACTTGCCCACACCAAGAACTCCTAAATATTTCACATTGGAGCGCTCTCTCACATCTTTTTTTTTTATTTTCTTTTTTTAGCTCCAGTACACTTTGGATGTGATGTCTAGTAATGTGGATATATTGAAGATGTGCTGGCCATATGGCGTGGACCTAAGGAAGTTTTTATGTTTATAGCATTTAAGGGTTATTTGAATGACTGCTTATGATTTGACTTTTACCTTGACTAGGGATGTTATGGAAATTGTTTTCTTAGATGTCCAATTCATCTCTTGTGTAACATTGGGTAAACAAAGAAAAGAAAGAGAACAGCTCAATACTGAATCACCGTACAAGTAACCGTCCGGATAATCCAGAATTCCATATTTGACAAAGTCCAGGTCACCGCATCAAAGTGAAAGACTCCAGATTAGAGCAAAAAGCTGTAGTATTTATCGGTTTCCCAATGTGCAACGTTTAAAGGGGTTATCCAGGAAAAAACTTTTTTTATATATATCAACTGGCTCCAGAAAGTTAAACAGATTTGTAAATTACTTCTATTAAAAAATCTTAATCCTTCCAGTACTTATGACCTTCTGAAGTTAAGGTTGTTCTTTTCTGTCTGAGAGTTCTCTGATGACACGTGTCTCGGGAAAAGCCCAGTTTAGAAGCAAATTCCCATAGCAAACCTCTTCTAAACTGGGCGTTTCCCGAGACACGTGTCATCAGAGAACTCTCAGACAGAAAAGAACAACCTTAACTTCAGAAGTTCATAAGTACTGGAAGGATTAAGTTTTTTTAATAGAAGTAATTTACTAATCTTACAATGTGGGTTTGGAGAGGCTCTTGTCAATCAAATAACCATACGACCTGGGCTACCCAATTGTATCACCTATACCCAAGGTGATGAATTAGTTAAATGTAAAAAGAAGGTAAATTGGGGCTCAAGGTCTTGAACAAATGGCCATAGAATATAGTTTGATAAAAAACAATTTATTATATATGTAAAAGAACTAGTGGAGATAGGTGTACCACAGGGCCCTTGTGATAACACCACTCCAACAAGTATAACAATAAAATGGTATAGTAAATAAAAATATAAAAATGTGACCACTATAGGAAGGTATATAAATTCCTCTAAATGATGCGTTCGTTTTTTTCAATTGGCGCAATACTATAAAATAGCAACTTAATGGCTGTAACCCGTAGCAACCATGTGCGAGACTGTCAGCCGGCAATAGTAATTCTTAATAAGTTCCTTCAGTCCTTAATCAACGATAGATATGAGGAAATGGATATATAAAAAATGGATATAGAAAATGCTGGCCAGCATAAATATTTCGTTTCAACACGTACTTTAAGTTCAAGTCTCTCGCGCAGTCACTTTGTGACAAGTTGTACAGATTTAACCTGCTGCAGCAAATAAAGTCTATGATGTTTGTCAATTATGCAAGAGATACTGGCAGTTATGACAGGTAATTTTGTATCTCACCACTCCCGGGTATGTTCGGTTGCGATCGCCTCTGCGATCCCTTCTAAGATGCAGTCCTCGCAGTGTATTGTATACGCATCAGTGGCGGCGGATGCCGGGTCGCGGACCTGCAGCGCCTGCAAGTGGCGTCAAAACAGCGGTCTCCCAGCTCCCACGCCCGGACAGCAGAAGGTGGCGGTGATCGCCAGATGGTGAATCCCCAGATGGTGAATCCGCAGCACCGCCGACAGCAGGTAAGTGGCAATGCTGGTAGCGTCCTCGTGGTGGCGAAGCGCGCGTAGAGATAGTGGTTTGATTGACAGGTATCTCCGCTACTCTCTGGTTGCTTTAGAGATGGAATGTAGCTATATCAATTCCATATACAAATGGTCTCAGTGGTCACAGGGGGACGCTGGACGCGTTTCAGGACTGTCTCAGTCCTTTCTTCAGCAGCTATGTATATCAAATATAGGTACTAAGTGTCGGAATATATACCTATAGCTCCTCCTCTACCGTACTATGACGTCAGATCCAGAGTAAACATTATAGTATTTAGTAGATTTATCAATGAAATTTGTCAATGACATTGTTAGAGACTATACAGCTTCAGTTACAGACAATTGTCTGTAACTGAAGCTGTATAGTCTCTAACAATGTCACCCCTCAAAGTATTCAAAATGACATTCAGAGAGTTTAACCTTTTAGGTGTTTCACAGGAATAGCAGCAAAGTGAAGGAGAAAATTCAAAATCTTCATTTTTTACATTGGCATGTTCTTGTAGAGCCATTTTTTGTATTTTTACAACAAGTAAAAGGAGAGAAATCCCCCCCAACATTTGTAACCTAATTTCTCTAGAGTAAGGAAATACCTCATATGTGGATGTAAAGTGCTCCGTAGGTGCACTATAGGACCCAGAAGAGAATGAGCGACAATGGGATTTTAGAGATTGAATTTTGCTTTAAATGGTTTTTGGGGGGCTTGTCGCATTTAGGAAGCCCCTATGGTTCCAGAACAGCAAAAAAAAAAAAACACATGGCATACTATTTTGGAAACTACACCCCTCATGGAACGTAAAAAGGGTACAGTGAGCTTTAACACTCCACAGGTGATTGACAGCTTTTTGTTAAAGTCGGATGTATAAATAAAATAAAAATTTATTCCCCAAATTTTGCATTTTTACAAGGGGTAATGGGAGAATGGAAATACCCCATATGTGGACGTCAAGTGCTCTGCGGGCGCAGTACAATGTTTAGAAGAAAAGGAGCACCATTGGGCTTTTAGAGAGATAATCTGTTTGGAATGGAAGTCGGCCATGAGCATTTACAAAGCCCACCATGGTGCCAGAACAGTGAACCTCCCAACATGTGACCCCATTTTGGAAACTACTCCCCTCACAGAATTTAATAAGGGGTGCAGTGAGCATTTACACCCCACTGGCGTTTGACAGATCTTTGGAACAGTGGGCTATGCAAATGAAAAATAAAATGTTTCATTTTCACGGACCACTGTTCCAAAAATCTGTCAGACACCTGTGGGGCATAAATGCTCACTGTACCCCTTATTAAATTTTGTGAGGGTAGTTTCCAAAATGGGGTCAAATGTGGGGGGGGGGGGGGCATTGTTCTGGCACTATGGGGGCTTTGTAAACACACATGGCCCTCAATTCCGGACAAATTTTCTCTCCAAAAGCCCAATGGGGCTTCTTCTCTTCTGAGCATTGTAGTGCATCCACAGAGCACTTTACATTCACATATGAGGCATGTTCTTAAATGGGGTTGCACATTTTGGGGGGCTTATTTTCCCCTAATTTCCCTTGTTAAAAGGAACAATTTAGGGTGACACCAGCATTTTAGTTAAAAAAAAATAAAATATATATATATATATATATATATATATATATATATATAATTTTTTTTTCTTTCTAATTTTCCCATCCAAATTTTACGAAAATTCATCAAACACCTGTGTGGTTTTAAGTCTCACTATACCCCTTGTTATGTTTCATGAGTGATGTAATTTCTAAAATGGGGTCACATGTGGGTATTTATTTTTTGTGTTTGTCGGAACCATTATAAAATCAGCCACCCCTGTGCAAATCACCAATTTAGGCCTCAAATGTACATAGTGCGCTTTCACTCCTGAGCCTTGTTGCGCGCCTGCAGAGCATTTTATGCCCACATATGGGGTATTTCCGTACTCAAGAGAAATTGTGTTTCAATTTTTTTTTTCCTTTTACCTCTTGTGAAAATAGAAAGTATGGGGCAACACCAGCACGTTAGTGTAAATTTTTTTTTATTTTTTTTACACTAACAGGCTGGTGTAGACCCCAAGTTTTCTTTTTCATAAGGGTTAAATGGAGTAAAAGCCCCCAAAATTTGTAACTCAATTGCTCATGAGAACGGAAATACCCCATATGTGGCCCTAAACTGTTTCCTTGAAATATGACAGGGCTCCGAAGTGAGAGAGCGCATTTGAAGACTAAATTAGGAATTGCATAGGGGTGGAGATAGGGGTATTCTATGCCAGTGATTCCAAAACAGGGTGCCTCCAGCTGTTGCTAAACTTTCAGCATGTCTGGACAGTCAGTGGCTATCCGGAAATGCTGGGAGTTGTTTTGCAACAGCTGAATGCTCCGTTTTGGAAACACTGCTGTACGATACATTTTTCATTTTTATTGGTGGGACAGTGTAAGGGGCTGTATATGTAGTGTTTACCCTTTATTATGTGTTAGTGTAGTGTAGTAGGGGAACATTCGCACAGGCGGGGGTTTACCGTGAGTTTCCCACTAGGAGTTTGAGCTGCGGCAGAAAATTTGCAGCAGCTCAAACTTGAAGCAGGAAACTTACTGTTAACCCGCCTCCAGCTGTTGCAAAGCTACAACTCCCAGCATGTACTGCTAGACCGTGGGGGAGTTGGGTGTCAGTGGGGCGCAGAAGTCTGAAGAGGTGATGAGGACCCGCTATCCTGGATGCTGTCAGTGGAGGGGTGGGGAGGTTGGTGTATACGGGCGCTATCAGGGCTGTGCTGGCTGATCAAGTTATTTTTGCAGGAAATGTAGTGAGTAAAAAAAAGAAGAAAAGAAAAAAACGTCTGACAGCCGACATTCGGGGCACCTGTCTTCATATTCGGGGCATGGGCCCCAAATGTTTTAACCTAGTGACTCCCCTGCCCCAAGTCATTATAGTGCAATTAGAAAAAAAACTAAACATGCGGCTTGGAGAAATCTTTCTAAAAAACAGAAACAAAGTTTGTAAAGTAGCAACTGAACAAACTACAAGACTTTTAGAACAATATCTTTGGACAAACTAAGCAAAAGTGGAGATGTTTGGCCATAATGCACAACCAAACACTACATACCAGCTGTCAGGCCTGGGGGTGTAGGGGTGATGATTTGGGCTTATTTTGCAACTGCAGGACCTGGGCACCATGCAGTCATTAACCATGAACTCCTTTTATACTAGAATCGATTGTAAGGCCATTTATCCAACAGCTAGAGCTGGGCAGAAACTTGGTCCTACAACAGGACAGTAATATTAGGCACACTAGCTAATCTTCAACAGTGTAGTACAGTACAGGTAATACTATTAGTACATTTCTTTTAATACAACACTCACAAAGAAGGGGGAAATTCTTATTTGTGATGCACAATCATTCCCAAGAAAACCAAACAATGTTTTGGGTAAGGAGCCTATGTAAGCGATGTGCAGATCCTAAGGAACCAGCTAAATATTAACTACATTCTGAATAGAAATAAGAGGAGAGGAGTACTACCATGTTCCCTGTATATTAGGGCTTCTGCAGATACTTGGAAGTAAAACCAATGGTATTAAGTTGTCAACTCTAGGGGTGGGCATCTCAAGGAAAATGACCACTCAAACTTCCATGGGTTGAATTTGTCCATTTGCACTTCTATAGAGATTGCTGCTATACATCTGGTTAGGCCTAAAGGCTGCATAATGTATGGTGGGCCGAAAATTTGTCACCTGAAATCTGGTCTAGATAATGGGGTGGTCTTCTGTAAAGGTTTCACTGTACATGACACAGCATGATGTCGACGTATGGCCCAGATTTATCAAACTCTGTGAGAGAAAAAGTGGAGAGATTTTCCTGCCAATAACCAATCACAGCTCAGATAATGAACTCTGGTAAAGTGAAAGCTGAGCTGTGATTGGTTACTGTGGAAAATCTCTCCACCTTTTCTCTCACACAGTTTGATCATTCTGGGGCAATATGTCTGCATAATTTTACTGTTGCTCTGTTCATAGTACCATTTAATGGTGCACATTGGTGACATTAATGAAGACTTTTTAGCACTGTGCTAATATTCACAATAGGGGCATTTTTTCTGTGACTTTACATGAGTGTACTGATGGATAAAGAGGTAAGGGGGAATAAATAATAAAATGGGTGCTAAAAAATGTGTTTCTTCAAAAATTAGGCCTTTGAGAGGACCGTTTACTAAAACACTTTTATATTCTCTGCTACTTTAAGAGTATGTGCACACTAAGTAATTTGTCTAATGCCATACAGATTTTGACACGAATTCTATGTAAAATCTGCATAGAATCTGATTTAAATGTGCACACTGATTTAAATGTGCACACATTTCTTAAGAGAAATTTTTGACACAGTTTGAAATTTCAATTAAAAAGTTGACATGTCCGATCTTGTAAAGGACTCCATATTGAATCATGCCATTGCACTTTAAAAATTTGCTGCAAATCCACATAAAATAGTGTGAACATACCCATATGTTACATATATAACATTACATACAGCCGTCATGCCCCCTCCCATAGACTTGCATTGAGGAGGCGGTGGCAGGGGCGTACGTAAAGCATTTGGCACCCGGGGCGGACCCTTTGTTTGCCCCCCCCCCCCCCCCCCCACACACACACACACACACACGCACCCCCCCTTAATTACACACCCTCCCTCCCCCCAGGGGCGGACTGACAACACTCGGTGGCCCCCGGACCAAAACAAGGCAAGGGCCCCTGCTAGGCTCTGCAGCTCGTCAATCTTCTGCCACGCTCCTATTCCATTTTACGAAATTTCCATGATCAATAATACTGGTATACAAGGAGCAAATATATACCACCACACAATAACTGGATAATACCGCCATACTGTACTGAATAAAACCACTATATACAGACCAGTATACTATAAAGAATCTGTATACAATAAAAGTGCTTATAGACAGGACCATATGGCGGTAGATATCAGCTGTACACAGTATGTGTATACCATATAAGTGATTACAGTTACATTTTGGGACTCACAACTACGTCTTTTCTGATCAGCGGCATCCTCTTTCCTTTTCTTCGCCATCCGAATAAGACCACCATGTGGATCTCTTAACATCTGCAAGAAAAACATGTCAGACTCTGCATTTTTTCAGTGCCCTCCCCTCCTCTACACAATATTTCCATCTATAGGCCCACAAACTGTAATAATGCCCTCATTGGTGTCCTAAACAGTAAAAGGGCAGGTAGGTAGGTAGCCAGGTAACCCCCTCTTTCCCATAGGTATATGCAGAGTTACACCCCCCTCTTTCCCATAGGTATATGTAGAGTTACACCCCCCTCTTTCCCATAGGCATATGCAGAGCTACACCCCCACCCCCTCTTTCCCATAGGTATATACAGAGCACCCCACCTCTCCCTCCCTTTCCCATAGGTATATGCAGAACACCCCCCCTCTCCCTCCCTTTCCTATAGCTATATGCAGAGCACCCCCCTCTCCCTCCCTTTCTCATAGGTATAAGCAGAGCACCCCCGTCTCCCTCCCTTTCCCATAGGTATATGCAGAGCACCCCCACTCTCCCTCCCTTTCCCATAGGTATATGCAGAGCACCCCCCCTCCCTCCCTTTCCCATAGGTATATGCAGAGCTACACCCCCACCCCCTCTTTCCCATAGGTATATACAGATCACCCCCCTCTCCCTCCCTTTCCCATAGGTATATGCAGAACACCCCCCTCTCCCTCCCTTTCCCATAGGTATATGCAGAGCACCCCCCCTCTCCCTCCATTTCCCATAGGTATATGCAGAGCACCCCCCCCTACCTTTCCCATAGGTAAATGCAGAGCACCCCCCCTCCCTCCCTTTCCCATAGCTACATGCAGAGCACCCCCTCTCCCTCCCTTTCCCATAGGTATATGCAGAGCACCCCCGTCTCCCTCCCTTTCCCATAGGTATATGCAGAGCACCCCCACTCCCCCTCCCTTTCCCATAGGTATATGCAGAGCACCCCCCTCCCTCCCTTTCCCATAGCTATATGCAGAGAACCCCCACTCTCCCTCCCTTTCCCATAGGTATATGCACAGCACCCCCCCTCTCCCTCCCTTTCCCATAGGTATATGCAGAGCACCCCCTCCCTTTCCCATAGGTATATCCAGAGCATCCCTCCTCTCCCTCCCTTTCCCATAGGTATATGCAGAGCACCCCCCCCCTTCCCTGTAGGTATAGGCAGGGTTAAAAAAAAAAAAAAAAGGATGCTCACCTGATATCCCGTGCAGCGATCTCCTCAGCTGCAGGGCCCGCGTCTTCTCCCCTCCACAGTACAGGCGCCGGATGAGTGACTGCGTGGGGGCGGAGGTCACGTCTCCTCTGTGTAGCTCTGTGTATCACGCATACAGGAGAAGGCAGCGCTTTCTGCTGGGGATCTGGGACGAGTGTCCCGGATCCTCAGTAGTTGCGGTGGCGGGCCAGTCTGCCCCTGGCACCCCCCTTGAGAGTGGCACCCGGGGAAGGCCGCCCCCCCCCCCCCTTGGTACGCCACTGGGCAGCGGGGTCATGACGTCACGAGCCCCCAGTGCTGACTTTAAGCATTCGGAACATTTTGTTCCGAACACTGAGCGGCGTAGTACCCCTATAAAGTCCTATTCATTTTGATAGAAACTTGAAGAGCTGAATATCTTGAAGCTAAAAACTGAAGGAAGCAGCTGTATTCTGTGTGCATTGGACTTCTTCCCTTTATCTCCTGTGTCAATGACATGTTAGAAGATGCTTAAAATCTTTCTGGTTTGTCAAAACATAATACAAGTATAAAACCAATCATCATGTGATGTGATCATTACAAATGACAGTATTTGTGGAAAACAATGCATGTAGAACAATCAGGTACAAGGTACACATTTTGAAGTAGGCATTACAATGACAAGTGTCTGATAATAGGGACACAGCAAGAAATTGTAACAGTAATGGTGGAGCAATGTATGCAGTACTTATCATCAGGTCTCATTGATAGGAATAGGAAATTTGCTCAACAGGTATAAACCACAAAAGCAAACTATGCGCTGGACCCAAACCAATCATCAGAGTGAGACTCATTGACTAAGAGCACTACTGAATGATAATGACTTTGTGGCCAAAAATATTAAAGGAGTACTCCAGTGGAAAACTCTTTTTATTTTAATCAACTGGTGCCAGAAAGTTAAACAGATTTGGAAATGACTTTTATTTAAAAAAATCTGCTGAATACTACAAAGGAAATTATTTTCCTTTTGGAACACAGAGCTCTCTGCTGACATCTCGAGCACAGTGCTCTCTGCTGACATCTCTGTCCATTTTAAGAATTGTCCAGAGTAGGAGAAAATCCCCATAGCAAACATATCTAACAAGTAACCTAGACCACATGTAACAACACAATTATGAATCTTATGTAACATTAATTTTCACGATCAGAATTTAACCAAAACATTAATCCCATTGACTGATTAAAGAAGAACTTTGGCAAAAATTTACTTATTCCCCATCCACAGTGGGGGGGACCGATCTTTGCACTTTCAATATCTCTGATAAATTGTTAAAGGGTATTTGTAAACTCAAAATACCACACGTTCTTCAGATCCACACTGGGCAGTACAGTCACTGAGACAACTTTGAATTCGAAATGGGCTCATGCACAAAATTTACCAGGGGGTCGTAATGTTTCCTTGGCAACTGTACTGCACAGCATGAAATGTATCTCAACGCAACGATTTGAAGAACACTTGGAAGCTTACTTAAAGGAGAACTCCCATGCATAAAAACTTATCCCCTATGATTAGGATGGGGCATAAGTGTCAAACTGTGATCTCCCACACTGCGTCCCTCCTTTCTTCCTGAAAAAAGAGCGGTATCGACCACAGTACGAAGCTGAGGCCGACATGCCCACTCCATGCAGCTCTATGGCAGAGCTGGATATTGCCAAATGCAGCGCTCCGGCTTTCTCATAGAGCTGCATGGAGAGGACGTGTCTGCCACAGCTTCGTGCTGTGGTCAACATTCAGAATTAATAAGGGAGAGGGGGGGGCGCCGTTTAGGCGATCTGACACCTATCCTTAGAATAGGGGCTAAGTTGTTATAAACATTATTTTTGTAATGACATCAGTGTGGGTACCATATAAATTATTAATTAGTTTTAATTTATTAATGTGTCACTGTCACAGGGACATGTCAAAAGTTTTGATCAGTCATAGGTCTTAGTGCTGAGACTCCCACCGATCAGGAGAACAAACTCCTAGCGATCTTTGTTTTGCTGCTCCATTAGGCCCTACACACAGAATCCGTCAGAAAAATTCCGCCCGGGAATTCCGTTGCAGCAGACTCGCAATGTTTTCAATGGGATTCTGCTGCACAGCACACCCCGTGGAAACATGTGTCGTGAAAATTTCGATTCTGGACTCCACTCAAAAGACATGTCTATTCTTTCTGCAGAATCCACTTGGAATTGCATTGCCATCTATCGAGATGGCGCCCTTCCAGGCGGTCCTAGTGTTGGCTTGTTGTGTCGGAACCTGCGGCCAGCAGAATGTCTGTCTGTAAGTTTTTTTGTGTGAATGGGGCCTTATAAGTCTATAGAGCAGCGAGACCAAGATCACTAAAAGTCGGGAAGCTTGTACCATTGTGGTCGCAGCACTAAGACCATAAGCGATTACAAATTTTGACATGTCCCTGTGACATGTCAAATGTTTTTTGAAGTGACAGTGGCCATTTAATTTAATAAACAATTTTATTAAGGAGTTACTGGAATCATAGGAGAAATCTGTAAATGATGTCTCAGATACATTTCCCAAGTATGTTTGCTGTGTGTTATATTTGTACAGTGGTCCCTCAACATACGATGGCAATCCGTTCCAAATGGACCATCGTTTGTTGAAACCATCGTATGTTGAGGGATTCGTGCAATGTAAAGTATAGGACAGTGGTCTACAACCTGCGGACCTCCAGATGTTGCAAAACTACAACACCCAGCATGCCCGGACAGCCAACGGCTGTCTGGGCATGCTGGGAGTTGTAGTTTTGCAACATCTGGAGGTCGGCAGGTTGAAGACCACTGGTATTGGAAGTTATACTCACGTGTCCCCGCCGCTCCGGATCGTCACCACTGCCCTGGATGTCGCCTTCCATCGCTGTCGCCGCGTCCTCGGGGTGTCCCCGATGCTCCGGCAAGGCCTCTGCTTCCCCGGCATCCTCGCTCTCCATCGGCCGCCATCACGTTGCTACGTACGCCGCTCCTATTGGATTACGGGATGACGACGATGGAGGGCGCCGACGATGCAGGGGAACCTGAAGAAGACGCACTGGAGCCCCGTGGACAGGTAAGTGATCGTCAGCGGACCACACGGGGCAACGTAAACGGCTATCCGGTGGCAGCTGAAGCATTCTGTGCTGCCGGATAGCTGAAATGATCGTATGTCGGGGCCATCGTAGGTCGGGGGGGGGGGGGGGGGTCACTGTATATATTTTGTATTATTTGCACTTTATCTCCAAATACTTCTGAAATGCGAAACAATATTATAGTACTTTGCATTACTTACGGTCTGTTTAGGTATAAACACATCCACAAATATTTGTTAATTTAACAAAATGGACTTTCATGCAACAGCAACCTACATATTAGATTTAAAAGCCATTACAGCCCTGGTGACACAAATAACTTTGTCCTCTTGATAACAGGATTCTCAAATTCAAGTAATAATGGAACATGTTTAGCAGACACTATGGAGTTATTGTTGTCTGTTTTCATTATCGGTGCTGACAGGGAAGCAAGTAAGCACACTGACAATTTAATATCTGATTGCTTAAACAGAAAGAAAAAACACATTTGTAAATAAAATGCTGTGTCTAAGCTGTGCGCATGAGGGGAGTCAGATAAAGCATCGAGTACTATGAGATTAATGGGATTCAGGGACATCTTCAACTGACCAAAGAACAAGGCACTAAGCATGGATCTGCTAACCATGCATCATTATCTAGGAATAGTCCCAGCAGATCATGGTAAATCTCATCAATAATTGCTAGCGACAAGGGGCGCACTAAGCCTTTCTGCTGCCTCTTAAGGCCATTGAAATGATGAATTGAAATCACGGACCTTTGCCGGTGTAATCACATTATGGTTATTATTTGTACATAATAACTAATGTATTATTTAAAGGAGGTCGCATGAAATAAAAAATGTAAAATATGCCAGCCTTTTTTTCAAACACGGGACCACTCTTGTCCATGGGCTGCACCTGGTATTGAAATTTAGCGCCATTTATATGAAAAAACAAACAAACTATGCCAGCTGCTAATGGGGCATAATGCTTTTTTACCAATGTTCTGGCAGTTGGCAGGGATCACAAAGGTTGAACCCACCTGGAATGAAGAAGTTAGTCTGATAAATAGGATAACCTACTTTAAAGAGAATTCAAAAATAAAGGGTCCCTTACTCCCAATTGACAATGTTCTGTATCAAACAATTATATAGCACCATTATACTGTGTCCAAGTGACGATTTAAATCAAAATGCTGTTGTATGTTTGTTCTGCTTGTAATGTTTATACCGTGCTGAATTTTTTTTTGTTTTAATCAGATGTACATCTTAATGCTTGTGTTTGCCTTTTGAAACAGATGTCAGTGTGTTGTGTCCATGATGTCATTTGTTTTGCATGTATCTAATTGCTAATAGACAGTGCCACCAAATATGTGTTACATTGTTTTGGATCAACCATCAAGCATTTATACAGCACTATTATACTTCAGCCTGTGTCCAAAATTAATTAATTAATAATAGGTCATCAATAGGTTGTACGGCTCATTAACTTCATGGCTCATTAGATAAGGCAGCCAGGAGCCCAATTCTCAATCACAGAAGGCTTCATCTATAGCTTTCATCAGTATGATAACAAATATATCCTAGACTGCTGTGACTGAAATTGAAGCTTTTGGCTGCCTTATCTAAAGAGTCATGAGTTACACTGTTCGTGTAACTTGGGGTGCTACGCTATTTATGCAACCCCTATTAATCTCTATAGAAGTTACATAAACGTAAAACTGCATGTTTGGCTGTTTTTAGCTTCCCAATCACTTCTGACCATGGCAAACAGGCTCAACAGGGATAGGGGGTGCTTAATATGGGGATAGGTATGAATTCCAGTGTTGAAATCTGCTTCTATTTAACATTTATGGCATATTTGTAGATATGTAAGGAATGCTGGTAGACACAGTAGACAAGTATGTATTGTGTTTCTGTCTTCAAAGTTAGAAGTTAAGAGAAAGAAAAGTTATTTAATCTGTATGATTGTGTGGCTTGACCCATGACAAAGGTAAAGCTGAAATCCACTGTTTCATGATTTTAGCAATAACTCAATCATCTAAACCTTCCAAATGTTGTTCTTTCAGGGCACCTTGTCTTAATATTCTGAGATTGTTTTTCCTCCTAGAAGTAGACAAAGGCCTTTTAGCTGTACTATAGGTTACTATCATAAAGTCTTCACTCAGGTTCAGAGTAGGCTCCAATGTACTTATAGGAGTACTGTGGACAAAATGAACTTATCCCCTATCCACAGGATAGGGAATATGTAGCTGGTTGCAGGGGGTTTAACCGCTGGGGCTCTCTGTGATCTGAACGGGACCCCATCCCACTCAGTCTGGAGCGTGTGCTATCTACCTTATTGAAATGTACCCTATTGAAATGAATGGAGTGCATGCCGTCTAGAGGTAGACAACACGCGCTCCTAACTGAGCAGGACGTGGATAGGGGATAAGTTAATTTTGGCCACAGTACTCCTTAAACCCTTTGAGGACACAGGCAATTTTAATTTTAGCATTTTCGCTTTTTTCCTCCTTACCTTTTAAGAGCAATAAGTCTTTAATATTTCAACCTCAGACACATTTGGGGGCTTGTTTTTTGTACTTTGTAACAGCACTTTTAATTTTACTCTAAACATTTTGCAACTTTTTTTATTTTTGGGGATTGGGGGGTTGGTTAAATTTTTATGCAGTTCAACTGAAATGTTCCCTTTATTTTGTGGGTCGATATAATTACCCCCTTGAGGACTGGGCCAATTTTCATTGTTGCACTTTTGTTTTTTTCCCCTCACCCTGAAATAGCCATAACTCTCTAATTTTTTTTAATGTACACATCCACATAAGGGCTTGTTTTTTTGTAGGACCAATTGTACTCTGTAATGGCTTCATTCATTTTTCCATAACAAATGCTGCAAAATGGCAAAAAAAAACATTTGTGAGGCGAAATAAGAAAAACAGTGTGTGGTGTTTTTTATTTTATGCTATTCAGTGTGTGGTCAAACTAACATGTAATCTTGATACTTTAGGTCGGCACAATTAAAACCATAACCTGTTTGTATAGTTTGCCTCATCTTTTTTTGTGCCTTTATCTTTAGTTTTTATTGGTACCATTGTGGTATTAATCTGACTTATTACTTAATAGTTTTCTGGGATATGATGCAATACAAAAAAAATGTAATTCTGGGGTTTGCCATTTTTATTACGTGTACTCCATTCACTGTATGGAATAAATGATATATTTGAATAGTTTGGACAATTACGCATGCGGCGATACCAAATATGTTTATTTTTATTATGCTTACATATTTTTAATGGGGAAAATGGGAAAAGGGGGGGGGGGTGATTTAAACTTTTGATATGAAAGGGGTTAATGTATGTTAAACATTTATAAAAAAAAATTTGTTTACACTTTGTTGGTTCTTTTAGGGGACTTTTGGAAGGAATCATTATATTTCACATACAGATCAATGCAGTTGATCTGTGTGCGCTGCACTTGATTGATAGAGCCTGGTCCAATCACAGAGCCACGGACCACAGAGAAGGAGAGGTAAGCCCTCTGGCTACCTCAGCAGTGGTTTGACCGGGCTGTGTCAGGGCTCATTTTTTGCACCGTGATCTTTATTTTTTTTTTTCATCAGTACCAATTTTGAGTATATTTAACAATTTGTTCACTTTTTATTGCATTTTTTTTCTGGGATGTGATGTGACCAAAATCATTTCTTAGAAAATGGGAATGAGAGATGATTTTTTTTTATTGGGGGAAGGTTTTTTTTTTTTTACTTTTTTGTAAAACTTTCTATTACTACTTTTTATTTTTAGGTCCTCACAGGGCACTATTCATAAAAATTTATTGATTGCTATAACTTTTCAATGATATGCATCGGCATAGCACTGATCAGTTATATCGACAATCTACTTGTATGGTCTGCCAAAAGGCAGACTGTAAAAAAAGATCACTGGTGCCCACTGTGAAACAGGTGAGCAGAGCCCTGGCTGTCATCTTGATGAATCCAAACCTCTGTAATCACATGCGGGCGATTTGATGGGTCCCCCAGGGCCCTTAACATACTTTAGGTGCCGATCAGTATTAATCACAGTATCTAAAGAGTTAATGATATTAGTTGGATATCTGATGCCCACCATTATCCATGAGGTCCCGTCTGCTGGTTACAGCAGTAACCTTTTTCTGATTACTGTGTCGGGAGATATACATGTGTGCTGCTTTAGTTAAGTACCAGGGCACAATGACCCTATCCTGCACTAAAGTGCATGTGCATAAGAGTTAAACAAAACAAAACAAACTGTACATGTTGGGAAACAATTCAGGAACATAACGGGAATACTACAAAGCTTCAAACAGATATACCAGGCATGATAAAGCATACTAACAAACAGTTACAGAACCAGGATCAAGAATAACGGCAGATATGATAATATGAACAAGACTAGATATGAGAATAAGTATACAGCAGACAGAACCAGGAGATGTAGGGGATGAACAGGTTAACTAAATGTCAGAACACTAAACGGGTCAGGAAATCAAGAGCACTGTTCTCACTGGACTCCCCACTCCAATTATGGAGGGACAACAATACTAAAGCCAAATAGGCTTCCAGCTAGTGGGCACGTTCACCAATGTGAACAGGATACTAGCATAGGAGGAAACAAAAATGCAAGATACATAAATACAGGCACAAGACTAACTCATTGCTAGATAGACAGATTAGTACAAGGCTCGGAACACGATTCTATCCTAGGAGATCCAGGCTCAAACAAGGTTAAAACAGGACTGACAAACACAGAGTGTGAACATGGACTAGGTAACACAAAGCCAAACAAACAATACAAGAATACTAAAACCCGACAAAGGTACTAAAACAAGGCATATATATATATATATATATATATATATATATATATATGAACCAGATACAGGCGCAGCACTCCAACAAAATAAGTGATTTAATATCTCATGTCAGCATTACAACATTTCAGCTCCTCCTGGAGCCTTTTTCAAGCATGCTTGAAAAAGGCTCCAGGAGGAGCTGAAATGTTGTAATGCTGACATGAGATATTAAATCACTTATTTTGTTGGAGTGCTGCGCCTGTATCTGGTTCTTATCTTGGATGGAATCTGATCAAGTCCTTTGGGACGCTGGCACCAATTTTTTGGTTGGACTGGATAAGTAGTGCTGCTTTATTTTGGGATTATATATATATATATATATATATATATATATATATATATATATGAAATAACTAGGACGTGGAGCCATGGCTAGCTAAAGACATTAGTGCATACATAGACATAGCAAAATAATGAAAACTTGGTCTGAGTAACAGGTGTAATTACCAGCCCAGAGCAACACCTGAAGAGACCTTATTTACACTCCCAGTGCTGAAGGACTAAAAGGTTAACTCTTCCCAAACCAGGGAGAACAAACACAGAAACCTTTCCCGACACAAACCTACTATTAAAATAGTAAAAATAATGAAAGAAAAAACAATCATGGAATCCAGGGACTCGGTCACACACACAGCCATGGGTCAGGGGTAGAATCCGGTACTCAGGAACAGCTGAAGTCAGGATACTGGAAGTCAGCATAGTCAGCCAGGATCAGAAACCATAGTGGATGTCAGCCAGGTGATTGTCACCATCATGTATCACATGCAAGTAAGATTGTCCTTCACCAATGGCATCATAACCAGCTGAGCCGCCTAGCTGTATCTGAATGAACTCTGGTCAATAAAAGGTAACAATATTAGTTGGAAATACATTTTGAATAAAAAAGATCCTAACTTCTGAATAAAAAAGAAAAAAATCTATAATTTAAGAAATAAGTTTTAATGAGCAGGTTTTAAAAAATTTTCTCTCTCCTTTTTAACCGTCTACTCCAAATATGAAAAAGGATATAGCAACCCTTTGTAAGTAATATTGACCATGCTCCTCCTCTTCATGACATTGTAAAGGAGAGGCGGAGCATGAATTACATTAACAATTATGCACATCCCCTATTTCTGCATATGCCCATAGACACCAACATTTCACTGTGGCCATGGACACTGTAAAAATGGAAGTGAGGGGAGTGGTGAAGGTAAGTTTATGCTTTTCTATATATTTTTTCCACAGGGGCCTGAGCTCGATACTTTATAAAATGTATTATCTACCCCTTTAAGTAGGAAAAAAAATCAAAATGCAGACAACTTATTCTTTGGTTGTATTACACATACGGGGGAGTGGCTTCCTCCATGTTGGCTCTTGCATCCCACCCACCTCTATTAGGTGTATATAAGGTGCCTTGGATGTTTTAGACCTTGCATGCCTGCTGTACTGTTCACACAGAGGCATATACACAGTGTAGGGTCCGTCCCAGAATGAGGTCACCTTACCGTGGTGGGACAGTCCACGCTATTTGGCGCCAAATTTGTAAGCTAAGTACCTCATCATTTCATAGTTTCATATTTTCATTTATTGCACTACAGCTGTATAGCTTTTCATGTTCTATCTATATACTCATGTTTTATCTATATACTCATGTTTCATCTATATCTTTGTGCTAGCAGTGTGCTGCTCTATTCTCCTGTTGCTGTATATTTAGCCCAGCAGCCTGCACCTGTAAGCCAGGTCTTTACAATAGTTTGTAATCAACATTGCTGGCCAACTTATTCTTTGGTTATGTATATATTTCATATCAGCATTACTGATATGCGTATGCTGATATGGTGACGCTGTTATGGGACATTAAATCACCTCTTTTGTTGGAGTGCTGTGCCTATATTTGGTTTTTGTATTGGATGGACCCTGGTCTAGTCATTTGGGACACTGGCACCAATTTTCTTATTGGACTGGATAAGTAGTGCTGCTTTCTTTGGAGACTATATATATATATATGCTATCTACGACTAAGCACCTGAGGGTGCGAAACGCGTCAGATTGTGTCCTGCCTAAGCGTGTGAATAAAGCCATTGACAAGTTTTACCTGCATTTTCTCGAGTGCCGGACGTTTTCTTTTCTGTGAGATATATATATATATATATATATATATATATATATATCTATCTATCTATCTATCTATATATATATATATATATATATATATATATATATATATATATATAAAACTTAACGTGTGTGTGTATGTATGTATGTATGTATGTGTGTATGTTCCAGCATCACGTCCAAACGGCTAAAGATATTAACATGAAACTTGGCACACATGTTACTAATATGTCAACAACAAACATAGGATAGGTGATTTAACCCTTACTCACCCCCATTTGCCAGGGTCAGGGTTTATGTTTAAAGTCCCATACAATTCAATGGGAAATATATGTTACTGCATAACTTCCAAACAGCTGGAGATATTTCGATAATACTTGGTCACATGTTACTTATATGTCCACTTAAAATATAGGATAGTTAATTTAACTCTTAACTACCCCCATTTGTGAGGGTCAGGGTTTTTGTTTAACCCCTTAAGGACCAAGGACGTACCGGTACGTCCTTGGTCCTGCTCTCCCGATATAACGCGGGGTTACACAGTAACCCCGCGTCATATCACGGCGGGTCCGGCGTCATAGTGAAGTCGGGACCCGCCTCTAATAGCGTGCAGCGCCAATCGCGGCGCCGCGCGCTAAAAGTGAAAGTGAAAGTGGCCGGCTAGCTCAGTCGGGCTGTTCGGGATAGCCGCGGCTAATCGCGGCATCCCGAACAGCTGACAGAACAGCGGGAGGGCCCCTACCTGCCTCCTCGTTGTCCGATCGCCGAATGACTGCTCAGTGCCTGAGATCCAGGCATGAGCAGTCATGCGGCAGAATCGTTGATCATTGGTTTCTTATGAGAAACCAGTGATCAGCATAGGAGATCAGTGTGTGCAGTGTTATAGGTCCCTATGGGACCTATAACACTGCAAAAAAAAAAGTGAAAAAAAAAGTGAATAAAGATCATTTAACTCCTCCCCTATTAAAAGTTTGAATCACCCCCCTTTTCCAATAAAAAAAAAACAACACAGTGTAAATAAAAATAAAAATAAACATATATGGTATCACCGCGTGCGGAAATGTCCGAATTATAAAAATATATAATTAATTAAACCGCTCGGTCAATGGCGTGCGCGCAAAAAAATTCCAAAGTCCAAAATAGTGCATTCAATAAGTCCTATCAATGCAAAAATGGTACCTTTAAAAACTTCAGATCACAGCGCAAAAAATGAGCCCTCATACCGCCCCATACACGGAAAAATAAAAAGTTATAGGGGTCACAAGATGACAATTTTAAACGTATAAATTTTCTTGCATGTAGTTATGATTTTTTCCACAAGTCCGACAAAATCAAATCTATATAAGTAGGGTATCATTTTCATCGTATGGACCTACAGAATAAAGATAAGGTGTCATTTTTACCGAAAAATGTACTACGTAGAAACGGAAGCCAAAAGTTACAAAACTGCGTTTTTTTTTCAATTTTGTCGCACAATGATTTTTTTTTCCGTTTCACCGTAAATTTTTGGGCAAAATGACTGACGTCATTACAAAGTAGAATTGGTGGCACAAAAAATAAGCCATCATATGGATTTTTAGGTGCAAAATTGAAAGAGTTATGATTTTTTAAAGGCAAGGAGCAAAAAACGAAAATGCAGAAACGGAAAAAAACCCGGTCCTTAAGGGGTTAAATGGCCCATTTCTAAATTTTTATTATTGTCAGCTACATTTTTTCAGGTCCCTTCCCACCCACATAAATTGATCCCTATTTAAAAATTAACATTAAAATTTTTTTTTTTATCTTTCAATTTTCGGGAGCTGGCAGGTAGCAGAAAATTCAGCGCTCAATATTAAATATGAATGATGAATGCATTTCATAATTTTTTTTTCCAGTTTTTGTTCTAAATCTTGTTTTTTTCCCATTTTCACTTTACTTTTTTAGCCCCATTTATTTTATTTTATTTTTTGGGGCATTTAGATGGGCTGCCACGAATGAGCTGAGTTCAGCAATATGTATAATACAGTAGGCAAAAAAAGGCTGAGTTTCCCTAATTTACCAAAAATCCATAAATTTACAGAGGTCTTCTATCAAAAATCTAAGATACTTTTAATTGTAATTTGCAAAGGCAGATGGCCGGGACTATAATGTATGTATGTATTTAATGTAATTGTGAAGGACGATGTAATTGCAATTATACAGTATGAGCTGGTTTTAAATGACAAATAGCTGCAAAACTCTTCTTGTAATTCTAATGTCTCTGCATATGCAGGAATACATGGATGGGAGCTATAATTTCAGTAGGATGGAAAGGACTTCATAATTGCTGTAAGCTGTAGAAGGGAAAATGTAACCATGGATATGGGATGTGGGATTACCTTTTTACATATGTGAAAAATCTTTTATTTTTTATGTAAGGGATGATGGGAGTTGTAATTCTTGAATTCCAGTTATCCCCACTTGCAATCACAGTGGTTGCAGCTGGGACTTGTTGGGAGTCACTGGGAACAGGGGTTCCTGGAGTTGGTGGCAGTAGCAGTCAATCAGTGTCGACTGTTGGTGGGAAAATCAGCTACTCGACGGTGTGGCAGTTTTTCATCAATCATCTGGAGGATGTTAACCTGGCCACATGCAAGGTGTGTTGGCAGAAGGTGAAGCGTGGCTAGGGTCCCAATGCATCAACATATGCAGCTCCACCATAAAATGGCCTAGGAGAACCGTGGCTTCGATGTGGTGGTCCAGCCTGCTGCATCACCCAGTGGCACACCACTCCCTGTTTTAGCCAGCCAAGGCTCCACTACCTCAGCTTCTGTCGCTCCAGATGCTTCTGCTGCTTCTTCTTCGAGCCAGTCATTCTGCCAGCAACCCATTGGCGAAGCCATGTCCAAGAGACAACAGTATGCGCCCACTCCTCCAACGACGCAGAAGCTGAATGTGCTCCTGTCCAACTTGCTGTTGCTGCAGTTCCTCCCTTTTCAAGTGGTGGACTCTGCACCTTTCAGAGAACTGATGGCTTATGCCGAGCCAAGATGGAGAGTCCCAAGCAGTCATTTCTTTGCGAAGAAAGCAGTATGGACCCCACATTTTTTTTTTTTAATCAAACAAAAGGAAAGGTGTGCAAACATCACCAAACCACAGGGTTTTTAGGTGTAAATATGGAGTTTCCTGTGTGGGGCTGCCCTTTAGGGAATTAATAATGTGAGAGTTGGGCCTTACAGAGGAAGTTTTTACCCCCACCCGTTACAATGACCATACGTTGTTCCCTTCCACATTTTAGAGGTCTTTGCATCATATCAATACTTGGTGTGTAGGTGGCACATGGTGTTTTTTGCACACCTTTCCTTTCGTTTGATTTAAAAAAAACTATTTGGGTCCATATATTTTATCCTAAAAATATTATTAAAAGTTTAATTTTACGTAATGCATATGCTCAACTTTTACTAACACATTTACAAAAGAGACCATTTTCTTCTGCTTACCATCCTCAGCTACTATTCTGATTCTGCCACCCGCCTGATGCCATGGTCTCCTCATGCTTTGGCCACCTCCACTCTGTGTTTTTAAGGCACTATATGGTCTCTTAGTGCTGCCACCAACTCCAGGCTGTGTCATTCAGCCACTATATGGTCTGCTCATGCTGCTGCCAACGCCAGGCTGTGTCATTCAGCCAATATATGGTCTGCTCTTGCTGCCGCCAACTCAAGGCTGTGTCATTCAGCAACTATATGGTCTTTTCATGCTGCTGCCAACTCCACGCTGTGTCATTCAGCAATTATATGGTCTCCTCATGCTGCCGCCAACTACAGGCTGTGTCATTCAACCACTATATGGTCTCCACATGCTTCCGCCATCTCCAGGTTGTGTCACAGTATCATCATGTGGTCTCTTCATGCTGTTGGCACATTAAACAAAACTTTTTAGGTTCATCTATTAGAAATCTTCAATTTAAATGTTAAAAAATATCTTTATTCTTTTTCAATTTTGAGGCCCTGTGATCTCGTCAGGCTATTGCCACCTCCAGACTGGGTCATTCAGGCACTATGTGGTCTCCTCCTATAGTGGCTTTGTCATTCAGCCATTATATGGTCTCCTCCTGCTGCTACCACCTCCACGCTGTGTCATTGAGGCACTATATGGTCTCCTCATGCTGCCGTCAACTCCAGGCTGGGTCATTCAGCCACTATATGGCCTCCTCATGCTGCCGTCAACTCCAGGCTGGGTCATTCAGCCACTATATGGTCCCCTAATGCTGCCACCAACTTCAGGCTGTGTCATTGAGCCACTATATGGTCTCCTCATGCTGCCGCCAACTACATGCTGTGTCATTCAGCCACTATATTGTCTCCTCATGCTTCCACCACCTCCAGGCTGTGTCACTGTACCGCCATGTGGTCTCCTCATTCTGCTGGCACATTAAATAAAACTTTTTAGGTTTATCTATTTGAAATATTCTATTTAAATGTTATAAAATATATTTAATCTTTTCAATTGGAAGGCCCTATGGTCTCGTCAGTCTGTTGCCACCTCCAGACTGGGTCATTCAGGCACTATGTGGTCTCCTCATGCTGCCGCCACCTCCACACTGTGCCATTCAGCCACTACATGGTCTCTTCATGATGCCTCCAACTCCAGGCTGTGTCATTCAGCCACTATATTGTCTCCTCATGCTTCCACCACCTCCAGGCTGTGTCACTGTACCGCCATGTGGTCTCCTCATTCTGCTGGCACATTAAATAAAACTTTTTAGGTTTATCTATTTGAAATATTCTATTTAAATGTTATAAAATATATTTAATCTTTTCAATTGGAAGGCCCTATGGTCTCGTCAGTCTGATACCACCTCCAGACTGGGTCATTCAGGCACTATGTGGTCTCCTCATGCTGCCGCCACCTCCACACTGTGCCATTCAGCCACTACATGGTCTCTTCATGATGCCTCCAACTCCAGGCTTTATCATTCAGCCACTATATGGTCTCCTCATGCTGTTGCCAACTCCAGGCTGTGTCATTCAGCCACTATATGGTCTACTCTTGCTGCCTCCAACTACAGGCTGTGTCATTCAGCCACTATATGGTCTCCTTTTGCTTTTGCCACCTCCAGGCTGTTTCACTGTACCGCCATGTGGTCTCCTCATGCTGCTGGCTCATTAAATAAAACTTTTTAGGTTCATTTATTTTTTAATGAAAAAGCGGGCAAAAAAGCGGGGACCTCCAGCTGCTCCAAAAGTCAAATTAGTAGAAAAGTGAATAAAACTTATTCACCTATTTACTTTGCCCTCTTTTTCATTTGTTTTCTGGGACACGACCTACTGTTTGCCTGCCTTGCTCTCCTACCTTCACTGGATCTTCAGTCATTGGACTCCATAGTGGTGAGCTGAATATTATATATATATATATACATATATATATATATATATATATATATATATATATATATTTTTTTTAATCTATTTTTTAAATCTTCAATTTAAATGTTAAAAATGTCTTTAATCTTTTCAATTGTTAGGCCCTATGGTCTCGTCAGACTGTTGCTACCTCCAGGCTGGGTCTTTCAGCCACTATATCATCTTCTCATGCTGTCTACACCTCCACACTGTGTTATTCAGCAACTATATGGTCTCTTCTGTCATTATGCCGCTCTGTGACAGTGATTCTAATAGCGATGCCTGTAATCTGCATGTCATACTGAATAACAGTATTATTTCACTAACCCAGCACACACCCTATGTATTTTACAGCAAGGCAAAGTGTTCTACACCCCTTTTGAGGCTCTCTGTAGGCCAGAAATAGCCATTTTTAATGGAGATTCGTCGCAAATAAATTCAGGCCAATCCAAATTTTTTCTGAAAATTCGGCGAATCGGCCGAATCGAATTTTTCAAAAATTCGCTCATCACTAATGTACATGATGGACAAACATGTCAGGGGAGAACCTTAGTGTATCATCCAGATAAACTACGACACAAGAGAAGGTGTAGTAAGTGTCAGTGCTGAATTCTTCAAATACCACTTGGGTCCAAAGGGCATCATTAAATATTTAAAATGCCTATCACTGGTATTGAACACTGTAGTCAATTCATCTCCCTATTTAGACCATGTTAATCAATACTGGAACACAGAGACTCGTGTTTCTTTTGCACCAAAAAAGAATCCTGCTCCTGTAAAAGAGGAGAATTTTCATAAATTAGGACTCTTTCAAAAATGTATGTTCTGTGCCATAGCCTCCATTTCATGAAGAGACAAAGGATAGACCAGCTGGATATTTAACGTAAACCTTAGGCAAGTCAGACAATTACCGTTTTATTTGACAAGAGAAGAAGGTAGGCAGATGAGCGCAAGGCAATGTAAAAGGCAACTTATTCCACATAAAATTTTCACACTTGTAGAGAAAACTGGTCAAAAAGCACAGTCTTACTTGAAAAAAAAAAAAACACTGTTCACAGTATAAATGAAAAGTGGTTTCTCCAATGAAGTAATGAGAACCTGAAGAGACCAAGCCTGATAACATCAAGGCATGTGTTGGAAAATATAATATTGGTAAGCTTGGTGAAGCTAGAAATTTTATTTTGTGGAAGAAGGAAACTTTGCCTGCTTTGGCTATTCTTTCCTACTTGCCCTGTAAACTAGTGATTCCTGGCCTTACTAAAGAGATCCACACCCAATGTTTCAAGTAGAGAGAAATTAGCTGCCCTGTGAAGTAGTTCCATTTCTGAGAGCTTGAGTCTTTCCACTTGCATGGGTTCATCTAGAGAGAACCACAGAAGCATGTAGCAGCCTTTAAAGGGGTACTTGGCCCATAGACATCTTGTCCCCCATCCAAAGGATAAGTGGTAATATGTCTGATCACAGGGGTCCAGCCACTGGGACTCCCACGATTTCTGTGCAGCAACCAGCGTTTGTTTAGAACACTGTGTGCGGGCAGCGGGGTAGTAATGTCAGGGCCATGCCCCCTGTGACGTTGGTCACCCCTCCCGTAGACTTGCATTGAGGGCATGGTGTGTGACATCACGACCCCGCTGCCCGCTTCAAGCGTTCGGAACAAAATGTTCTTAGTGCTAGGGCAGAGTACCCCTTTAAAGATGAGCACAACTCTGTGTGGATTGCTTGCATGATTGGACTCACAAAGTCTTGTATGAAATCTAATGTCCACCAGATTGACCAGAAAAGAAAGTTCATCCAGGGAAAAAGGAAAATCTTGGACAGCGAACATGTCCTTTATCTGACAGATTAAATCTTTTCACAAGAGCTCAAGTGTTTCAATTTAACCCAAATGCTAAGGTTCAGAATTAAATGACATACTGTAGAAGTGCCCTGATGTAGTTGAATACCATATGAGGCATCAGAGAAACCCTGATTTGGTTTTTTAAAGACCCCTTTGAAAGATGTCAGGAACAACATTTACTGGGTTATCATCATCTGAAGAAAAATAGTGAGTTACGACTTTGAAATGGATGTGATACTGATCAAGAAAAAAGTTGGCATCATAATGTGCAGTTAGAGTCAACAGGATTTTTCTAGGGGGGGGGGTCACGAAGTGTCCTTTGGGGCATGTGTTTGGCCTATTGCGGTGATTACCCAAATGTCCTAAATTTCTATTATCTTTTGTTTTGGGGATTCTGTTGTAACAACTGGGTGTCTATGTTTTGTGGCTTATCTTTACTACTTTGTTGACCTTTAGTCTGTTTAGTTTTAACCCCTTAAGGACTCAGGGTTTTTCCGTTTTTGCACTTTCGTTTTTTCCTCCTTACCTTTTAAAAATCATAACCCTTTCAATTTTCCACCTAAAAATCCATATTATGGCTTATTTTTTGCGTCGCCAATTCTACTTTGCAGTGACATTAGTCATTTTACTCAAAAATGCACGGCGAAACGGAAAAAAAAATCATTGTGCGACAAAATCGAAAAAAAAACGCCATTTTGTAACTTTTGGGGGCTTTCGTTTCTACGCAGTGCATATTTCGGTAAAAATTACACCTTATCATTATTCTGTAGGTCCATACGGTTAAAATGATACCCTACTTATATAGGTTTGATTTTGTCGCACTTCTGGAAAAAATCATAACTACATGCAGGAAAATTTATACGTTTAAAAATGTCATCTTCTGACCCCTATAACTTTTTTTATTTTTCCATGTATGGGGTGGTATGAGGACTAATTTTTTGCGCCGTGATCTGAAGTTTTTATCGGTATGATTTTTGTTTTGATCGGACTTTTTGATCACTTTTTATTCATTTTTTAATGATATAAAAAGTGACCAAAATACGCTTTTTTGGACTTTGGAATTTTTTTGCGCGTACGCCATTGACCGTACGGCTTAATTAATGATATATTTTTATAGTTCGGACATTTACGCACGCGGCGATACCACATATGTTTATTTTTTATTTTTTTTACACTGTTTTATTTTTTTTATGGGAAAAGGGGGGTGATTCAAACTTTTATTAGGGAAGGGGTTAAATGACCTTTATTAACACTTTTTTTTTACATTTTTTTTGCAGTGTTATAGGTCCCATAGGGACCTATAACACTGCACACACTGATCTCTAATGCTGATCACTGGCGTGCATTAACACGCCTGTGATCAGCATTATCGGCGCTTGACTGCTCCTGCCTGGATCTTAGGCACGGAGCAGTCATTCGTCGATCGGACACCGGGGAGGCAGGTAAGAGCCCTCCCGGTGTCCGATCAGCTGTTCGGGACGCCGCGATTTCACCGCGGCGGTCCCGAACAGCCCGACTGAGCAGCCGGGTCACTTTCACTTTCACTTTAGAAGCGGCGGTCAGCTTTGACCGCCGCTTCTAAAGGGTTAATACCGCACATCGCCGCGATCGGCAATGTGTGGTATTAGCCGCGGGTCCCGGCCGTTGATTAGCGCCGGGACCCACGCGATATGATGCGGGATCGCGGCGCGATCCCGCTTCATATCGCGGGAGCCGGCGCAGGACGTAAATATACGTCCTGCGTCGTTAAGGGGTTAAAGCTTACCAATTTAATGTTAAGTTTTAACCCCTTAACGGTACTTAGCGCACCAGGACGTATATTTACATCCTGTACATGACCGCGAGCAATGGAGCGATGCTCGGATCATGCGTGGCTTGACCAGGCTGCTGATCACAGCCAGGGACCCGCTGGTAATGGCTGACATCCGCGATCGCGCGGATGTCTGCCATTAACCCCTCAGATGCTGTGATCAATACAGATCCCGGCATCTGTGGCAGTGCGGTCAAAAATATGGATTATCGGATCGCCTGCACCTGCCTCCACTGCCTTCCATGGGTCTTCTGCTCTGGTCTGAGATCGAGCAGACCAGAGCAGAAGATGACCTATAACACTGATCCGTGCTATGCCCTAAGCAAAGCACTGAACAGTATTAGCACTCAAAGGATTGCTATAAATAGTCCCTATATGGGGACTATTAAAGTGTAAAACTAAAAGGAAAAAAAGGAAAAAAATAAAAAGTAAAAAAAAATTAGAAAAATCCCTCCACCAATAAATTTTTTTTCTTTTTTTCCCATTTTACCCCCATAAAGTGTAAAAAAAAATAATACACATATTTGGTATCGCTGCATGCGTAAATCTCTGAACTATTAAAATATTATATTATTGATCCTGTACGGTGAACAGCGTGAACATAAAAAAATAAATAAAAAAAAGGCAAAATTGCTGCTCTTTTGTCACATTTTATTAAAAAAATTATAACAAAAATTATTAAATGGGGTATCAATAAAAAGTACAGATCATGGCACCAAAAATTAGCCCTCATACTGCCGCTTATATGGAAAGATTTAAAAGTTATAGGTTGTCAAAATATAAGGTTTTTAAACATACCAATTTTGTTAAAAAGTTTTTTTATGCGCAACAATACAAAGTATGTAATCAATGGAATCAATTTAATCGTATTGACCCATAGAATAAAGAACACATTTTTTTTACTGTAAATTGTACGGCGTGAACGAAACCTTCCAAAATTTGCAAAATTGCTGTTTTCTTTTTTATTTCCCCACACAAATAGTATTTTTCTGGTTGTGCCATAGAGTTTATGGTAAAATGAGAGATGTCATTACACAGGACAACTGGTCGCGCAAAAAACAAGTTGTCATACTAGTCTGTGGATGAAAATATAAAAGAGTTACAATTTTTAGAAGATGAGGAGGAAAAAACGAAAATGCTAAAATAAAATTGGCCTGGTCCTTAAGGTCAAAATGGGCTTGGTCCTTAAGGGGTTAATATAGGGTTATGGTCTGATGATATGTATTTTTTGGTGTGATTTATCTTTAATCATCCAATCTGAACAGTTTGCAGGGGCTGTGGGTCCACATGTGCCCAGAATGATCTTGAGCCCTAGACTAGAAGAAAGGAAGAACTGCCTATGAACTCTATACTACTACTGTTTATTACTCCACACTTCCACACTACTTTATACTCCTCTCTACAAAGACAGGAGTTATTCTAAAGCTTGAGAAGGTGTTGGACTAAGGGCTTGTTCACACGGCCGTCTGTCCCCGTTGTTTTATCCCTGTTTTGTTTCCTTTCTTGCAGGCTTTAAACGGATTCAAAATGGTTAAAAAAAATCCCATTCATGTGACTGGGATTTTTTTACAATCCTTTTGCACCCGTTTGCACCTGTCTGCACTCGTTTCCGTTTTTTTTGACGGCAGAAAAAACGGCACATGCAGTATTTTTTCTTCTGTCCAAAAAACGGAAAAAAAATGGATACAGTAAATTTAACATTGAAGTCTATGGAAAACAGATGAGCCTTTAATGTCATCCTTTTGCATCCGTTTTTTCAATCCGTTTTTTGATCCGTTTTTACTTTTGAGCATGCTCAGAACAAAAAAAAATTGGGGGGGTTTATTAACTGAACAAAAACGGATACAAATGGATAACATCCATTTCCATCCGTTATTGTCCGTTTTTTTAAGTCCGTTTTTTTTTCTTTGACGGGTTTTCTTTGACGGGTTTCTTTGACCCGTCCCGGGTCTAGACGGCCGTGTGAACGCAGCCTAAAGCAAATGACCTTCCACTGACTGTGGCTTCTATTCCACTTAAAGCATGACAAATCATATGTACTGGGGTGATACACATAGTAATACAAGCTGCATTGATTGAAGTCAGGAGGACAAGGGAACCACTATAGGTGATCTGACAAAATGTTATGCTAGCAATTAGAGATGAGCGAACTTACAGTAAATTTGATTCGTCACAAACTTCTCGGCTCGGCAGTTGATGACTTTTCCTGCATAAATTAGTTCAGCTTTCAGGTGCTCCGGTGGGCTGGAAAAGGTGGATACAGTCCTAGGAGACTCTTTCCTAGGAATGTATCCACCTTTTCCAGCCCACCGGAGCACCTGAAGGCTGAACTAATTTACGCAGGATAAGTCATCAACTGCCGAGCTGAGAAGTTTGTGACGAATCGAATTTACTGTAAGTTCACTCATCTCTACTAGCAATCTTATTAAAATATATGGATAAATATGAATGTGAAAAGGTGTTCTAAATCCATTCTCTTTAATATTGTAAATACATTTCTCCAGAAATACTATAGAGTAATTAAATAGGCTTTATCTCTTTCATTGTCTCGAGCTGTCTGACTGTATGAATTGTATTAATATTTCCAGCTCCAAACATAATGAGATCAATTAATTACAATTCAGTTCCACAATAAAAAAAAAATGCTGAAATCTTGAATTGTACTTGTGTTGTGAAAAAGATGCCTTAAAGGGGTTTTACCATGAAGATAAATACAACTGATGTATTATGTGAAATTTAACATATTTGCAAATACAAGTAATTGTCAGAAATCAATTGTTATGTAAAGGCAGCCCTATCAATATATACTGGATTCTCTCTTTTTTGTTGCCATGGGTTACGTCCTGTGGGCCGTTTTCTCTTCTGGTCAGGCATGCTCAGTTGCTTAGTTCTCCCCACACACACAGTGAATATACAGACACATAAACAGCAGCATATATAGCTGCTACTCTGAATATCCACTAGCCAGGATGAGGTTAATATACATTATGTAGGGATGTAGGGGGAGATTTATCAAAACCTGTGTAGAGGAAAGTGGCTGAGTTGCTATGGGCAACTCAGCGACTTTTCCTTTGGACAGGTGTTAATAAATCTCCCCCATAAGCTCTGTATTACCGTTGGGAGATTTATCAAAACATGTGAAAAGGAAGAGTGGACAAGTTGCCCAAAACAATCAGACCGCTTCTCAGAGGCCTTTTTAAAAATAAAAAAAGAAATCTGATTGGTTGCTATGGTCAACTGCTCTAATTTTCCATTACTCATGTTTTGATAAATATTGAGAGAGCAATACTAAATTCACTTGGCAGGGGAGGAGGGGGATGGGATATTATTCCTTATAATAATTCTAAACTGTGTGAAAAGTGTTGGAAAATGAAGTTCAAGGCAAACCATGTGACCCTCCGAAGCTCCACCCACCACCATGGATTTTTATATAAGAAGGGGAGTGGAGTACTGCTTGGCTGATTAGCTTTTTGTGTTAACAACAATTGAACTTATGTACCTAATAAAGTGGCCAGTGAATGTATATATCTATATACAGTATATATGCTATGTATGCTTCTCCAGAATGTGTTCATATCTAGTCTCAGGTTCTGCAAGTATTAAAAATGTTGCCATATGATCTGGAGCAGGAGCTGAATGGAAGCCATTTCATTAAGAATTGAAGGCTGAGACCATTTGTTTCTGGTTCTAAGCATGAGGATAAATGTTCTTTTAGTTTCTTTTACAGATCATCCTGTTATTATTAAAGACTTATCTTTAACTAAAGGCAAATGGCGTTTATTAGAGATCGTGTACTAATTGGAGACAAGCACTTGTACTGACCTTGAATAAAGAATATATTCTTCACAATTAATCTGCACAGGCTGATCCAGTAAGGGGTGCTGGCCATGAACTACAAGGGAGCAAAAAGGCAACAAAAAGTACATTTTAGAATCCAGCATCTTCTGGCCCTAGATCTGATCATACTCTGTCTATTCCCATACATACTTTGTGTATTCCCCACTATTAAATTGCATACAGCTCTGCCACAACTGTGACTATGGTTCTCTGCCAGAAAACAGGACACTACGGCGCACATGAAGGAATTCAGCACTAATTCTGCTAATGTCAGAACTTTCCTGTAATGTCAAAAAATGCCTCAGTCGGTAAGACTACAGTGGGGACTGTGTGACTGTAGAGTTAAATGTCTCTACCAAGATGAATAGTCCAGTGTAATTCTAATACATCCACACATGATCATTCTCTGCTTCCTATCAGACAGCATAACTAAAGGCAAGCTAGGAGAGATATTTACAGGGGTACTCCGGTGGAATTATTATTATTTTATTTTTTTTAAATCAACTTGCTCCAGAAAGTTATACAGGTTTGTAAATTACTTCTATTAAAAAAATAGTAATCCTTCCAGTACTTATCAGCTGCTGTATGCTCCAGAGGAAGTTCTTTTCTTTTTTAATTTATTTTCTGTCTGATCACAGTGCTCTCTGCCGACACCTCTGTCCACGTCAGGAACTGTCCCGAGTAGGAGCAAATCCCCATAGAAAACCTATCCTGCTCTGGACAGTTCCTGACATGGACATCAGCAGAGAGCACTGTGGCCAGACAGAAAAGAACTACACAACTTCCTATGGAGCATGGAGCAGCTGATAAGTACTGGAAGGATTAAGATTTTTTAACTAGAAGTCATTTACAAATCTGTTTAACTTTCTGGTGTCAGTTGATTTAAAAAAAAATGTTTTCACTAGAATACCCCTTTAAGAACCTTACAATATGTAGCAATGACAGAGTTCTGCTGCTGCCATCGTATTACTGCTCCCACATATTACCCATGTAATATGTAACCCAACAGATTACCTTCAATGCATGACTTCTGGTCCTTACTTCTTTTCACTGCCATGAATCTTCTCCTGTCTCTGCTGTTCCTGGCTTTGCCCATAGGGTGCACACATGCCCCATTACTGTATGCTATGGAATCAGCTTGCACACCAATAACAATCCCTGGCAAATTACTGTACCACGAGTTAGTCTCTATTTAAGAATGCAACATCCACTAAACCTATGCCTGAGCGATATTATGGTTCTCTGCATATATATTAAAGATGTGTTATTCTACTGATATCCTGTGTATTAACCTGTTTCTTATTTCCTGACTCCACCTTTGCCGAACACTGTGAATTACCTTGTCTCTCTTATGTGTAACTCAGATTGCTGACTCTGGATTTATGCCACCTGATGTTGTTTCCTATTTGGAAATGTGAGAAGATGTAAAATGGCCTGAATGTGGTTACTGGCTAACTATAATGTAATGGGAACTGTGCCTCTCCATGCAAAGATATGGCTCAAACTCATCTTCACATTTGTTTAACATACCCATGCCTCAAAGGGCACTAACATAACCTTAACTCCTTGGGGAGCCCATTATAACCCTAGGGAAGGGAGCATTTTTTGCAATTCTGACCACTGTCACTTTAAGCATTAATAACTCTGGGATGCTTTTACTTTTCATTCTGGTTTCGAGATTGTTTTTTTGTGACATATTCTACTTCATGTTAGTGTTATTTTTGTCGATACTTGCATAATTTCTTGGTGAAAAATGCCAAATTTTATGAAAAAATTGAAAATTTTGCATTTTTCTAACTTTGAAGCTCTCTGCTTGTAAGGAAAACAGACATTCCAAATAAATTATATATTGATTTACAAATACAATATGTCTACTTTATGTTTGCATCATAAAGTTGACATGTTTTTTCTTTTGGAAGACATCAGAGGGCTTCAAAGTTCAGCAGCAATTTTCCAATTTTTTACAAAATTTTCAAAATCATAATTTTCAAGGGACCAGTTCAGTTTTGCAGTGGATTTGAAGGGCCTTCATATTAGAAATACCCCATAAATGACCCCATTATAAAAACTGCGCCCCTCAAAGTATTCAAAATGACATTCAGAAAGTTTGTTAACCCTTTAGGTGTTTCACAGGAATAGCAGCAAAGTAAAGGAGAAAATTCAAAATCTTCATTTTTTACACTCGCATGTTCTTGTAGACCCAGTTTTAAATTTTTTACAAGGGGTAATAAGAGAAAAAGCCCCCCAAAATTTGTAACCCAATTTCTCTCGAGTAAGGAAATACCTAATATGTGTATTTGAAGTGTTCGGTGGGCGCAGTAGAGGACAAATAAGGGAAGGAGCGACAGTGGGATTTTGGAGAGTGAATTTTTCTGAAATGGTTTTGGGGGCATGTCACATTTAGGAAGCCCCTATGGTGCCAGAACAGCAAAAAACACCATATGGCATACTATTTTGGAAACTACGCCCCTTAAGGCACGTAACAAGGGGTACAGTGAGCCTTAATACCCCACAGGTGTTGGACAACTTTTCGTTAAAGTATGATGTGTGAATGAAGAAAAATTATTTTCACTAAAGTGCAGTTTTTCCCCCAAAATTTACCATTTTTACAAAGGGTAATGGGAGAAAATGCCCCCCCCCCCCAAATTTGTAACCCCATCTCTTCTGAGAATGGAAATACCCCATGTTGGGGCGTAAAATGCTCTGGGGGCGAACTACAATGCTCAGAAGAGAAGGAGTCACATTTGGCTTTAGGAAAGCAAATTTTGCTTTATGGGGGGCATGTTACATTTAGGAAGCCCCTATGGTGCCAGAACAGTGCAAAAACACCCACATGGCATACTATTTTAGAAACTACACCCCTCAAGGCACGTAACAAGGGGTACAGTGAACCTTAACACCCCACAGGTGATTGACGAACTTTTGTTAAAGTTGGACGTGTAAATGAAAAATTAGATTTTTAACACTGAAATGTTGGTGTTACCCAAAACTTTTCATTTTCACAAGGAGTAATAGGAGAAAATGCCTCACAAAATTTGTAACCCCATTTCTCTCAAGTAAGGAAATACCTCATATGTGTATGTAAAGTGCTCTGTGGGTACACTAGAGGGCTCAGAAGAGAAGGAGCAACATTGGGCTTTTGGAGAGCGAATTTTGCTGAAATGGTTTTTGGGGACATGTCACATTTAGGAAGCCCCCATGAGGCCAGAACAGTAAAAAAAAAAAAAAAAAAACACATGGCATACTATTTTTGAAACTACACCTATCACACAACTTAATAGGGGGGGAAGTGAGCATTTATACCCCACTGGCATTTGACAGATCTTTGGAACAGTGGGCTGTGCAAATGAAAAATTACATTATGGACGACTGTTCAAAAAATCTGTCAGACACCTGTGGGGCGTAAATGCTCACTGTACCGCTTGTTACATTCCGTGAGGGGTGTCGTTTCCATAATGGGGTCACATGTGGAGGGGGTCCATTGTTCTTGCACCATGGGGGCTTTGTAAACACACATAGCCATCAATTCCTGCCTAATTCTCTCAAAAAGCCCAATGGCGCTCCTTCTCTTCTAGGTATTGTAGTTCGCCCGCAAAGCACTTTACTTCCACATATGGGGTATTTATATACTCAGAAGAAATGGGGTTACAAATTTTGGGGGGCTTTTTTACTATTACCCCTTGTGAAAATGAAAAATTTGGGGTAACACCAGCATTTCAGGAATTATTTTTTTTATTTTTATTTTCATGTCCAACTTTAACGAAAATTTGTCAAAGACCTGAAGGGTGTTAAGGCTCACTATACACCCTGTTACGTTCCGTGAGGGTTGCAGTTTCCAAATTGGGGTCACATGTGTTTTTTTTTTTTTTTTTTGCGTTCATGTCAGAACCGCTGTAACGATCAGTCCCCCCTGTGCAAATCACCAATTTAGGCCTCAAATGTACATGGAACTCTCTCACTCCTGAGCCATGTAGTTCGTCCGCAGAGCATTTTACGTACACATATGGGCTATTTCCGTACTCAGAAGAAATTGTGTTACAAATTTTGGGGGTCATTTTCTCCTTTTACCTCTTGTGAAAATGAAAAGTATGGGGCAACACCAGCATGTAAGTGTAAATTTTTTTTATTTTTTCACACTTATATGCTGGTGTAGCTCCCAACTTTACCTTTTCATAAGGGGTAAAAGGAAAAAAATCCCCCCAAAATTTGTAGTGAAATTTCTCCCGAGTACGGAAATACCCCATATGTGGCCCTAAACTGTTGCCTTGAAATACGACAGGGCTCTGAAATGAGCGAGCGCCATGCACATTTGAGGCCTGAACAAGGAATTTGCAATAGGGGTGGAACCGGTTACCTACAGTAAAACCCTACAGCAGCGTTTCCCAAACAGGGTGCATCCAGCTGTTGCAAGAGTCCCAGCCTGCCAGGACAGTCTATGGCTGTCCAGCAATACTGGGAGTTGTGGTTTTGCAACAGCTAGAGGCTCTGTTTAGGAAACACTGCCGTATGAGATGTTTTTCATTTTTATTGGGGGGGGGGGACGTGTAAGGTGGTATATATGTAGTGTTTTACTTTTCATTATTTGTTAGTGTAGTGTTTTTAGGGCACATTCACACAGGCGGGGGTTCACAGTAAGTTTTACGCTGGGAGTTTGAGCTGCGGCGGAAAATTTGCCGCAGCTCAAACTTGTAGAAGGAAACCCACTATAAAACCGCCCGTGTGAATGTACCCTGTACATTCACATGGGGGGGCGCCCCAAACCTTCAGCTGTGGCAAAATGACAACTCCCAGAATGCACTGACAGACCATACATGATGGGAGTTGTAGTTTTACAACAGCATTAGGCACACTGGTGGGGAACCACTGAGTTAGAAAACAGACTCTAGCTCAGTGATTCCAACCAATGTGCCTCCAGCTGTTGCAAAACTACAACTCCCAGCATGTACGTTCTGTCAGTGCATTCTGGGAGTTGTTTTTTTGCAACAGCTGGAGGCACATGGGTTGGAAACACTGAGTTAGGAAACACTCTAGCTCAGTGTTTCCCAATCAGTGTGCCTGCAGCTGTTGCAAAACTACAATTCCCAGCATGGCCAGACAGTCAGGGATGCTGGGTGTGTATTTCTGCAATATCTGGCGCTTCAGATGTTGCAGAACTACAACTCCCAGCATGCCTGGACAGTCTGGGCATGCTTGGAGTTGCAGTTATGCAACAACTGGGGAAGAACAGTTTGGAGACCGCTAAGTAGTGGTGTCCAAACTGTGGCCCTCCAGATGTTGCAAAACTACAACTCCAAGCCTGCCCAGACTGTCCAGGCATGCTGGGAGTTGTAGTTCTGCAACATATGAATGGCCAGATATTGCAGAACTACACGCCCAGCATCCCTGACTGTCTGGCCATGCTGGGAGTTGTAGTTTTGCAACATCTGGAGGGCTACAGTTTGGAGACCACCATATAGTGGTCTCCAAACTGTGCCACTTCAGATGTTGCAAAACTACAACTCCCAGCATGTCCAGACAGTCAGTGCATGCTGAAAGTTGTAGTTTTGAAACATCTGGAGGACCACAGTTTAGAGACCACTATACAGTGGTCTCCAAACTGTGACCCTCCAGATGTTGCCTTTGGCTGTGTGGGCATGCTGGGAGTTGTAGTTTTGCAGCTTTTAGAAGGCCACAGAGAAGATCACTTACCGCGATCTTCACTGCAGCCTTCTCCGCCGCACTTTCCGGCCGCTCCAACTGCCGTCGCCGCTGCTCCAGGATGCCTCCGGGTAAGTCGGGCCATGCTCCCCCCCTCGCCGCACGTGTTCCGCCCGCTCTGCCCCGACTTCGATCGGTGCGCAGAGCGGGGGGAAATTAACTCTATCCCCCCCGCCCCCCTCCTGCCATTGGTGGTCAGCCTGACCGACCAATGGCAGGGGTTAGGAGGGGGTGGCAACACTGCCACCTCGCTCCTATGCTTTAGGATGGTCGGAGCTGTCTCTGACAGCTCCGATCATGCTTATTTTCTGTGAGATCGGGTCACAAGTGACCCGATTAGCCCGGATCGCGGGCAAATTACTGGTCTGAATTGACCAACGATTTGCCGCGATCGCTGACATGGGGGGGTCTCAGGACCCCCCTAGGCCTTGCCACGGGATGCCTGCTGATAGATATCAGCAGTCATCCCAGTCCGATCACTGCCCGGCGAGCGGCGGTGATCGGAAATGCGGAGGGCGTATGGATACGCCCCCCGTCCTTAAGTGACGGGACGCGAGGGCGTATGCATACACACTCCGTCCCCAAGGAGTTAAAGGGGTAGTCTGGGATATATTTTTTTTTATTTGACTATGCTACAGAGGCTGTAAAGTTGGTGTAGTTGATAATATAGTTTGTGGTCGCAGCTCCTGCCCGAGAAGCGTATCTACCTATCCTACTGAACACTAACCCCTATCTATCCAAGCAGTCTGAGGTGTGCCATAACTGCTGCGTATAGAATATGCCTGGAAAAAGAGGGCATACCTACCCTGTGACTGAGTGATAAAATTAGGGGAGGGTGGGTGGGGATCGAAAAAAACCCACGGCGGCCGGATGTGAGGCTGCCGTAGCTTCTTAAAGGCAGCCCGCTCCTCCCACAAACTTAGGCCAGCTGCACAGGCCTATACACTTGTGGTCGCAGCTCCTGCCCGAGAAGCGTACCTACCTATCCTACTGAACACTAACCCCTATCTAGCCAAGCAGTCTGAGGTGTGCCGTATAGAATATGGCTGGAAAAAGAGGGCAAAACCCAATAATTGCATCAAAGTACGTTTATTACAGAGAGTTACAAAACCAACGTTTCAAAAGCTTTAGCCATCTCTGAGCGAGGGTTAGGGATATATTGCATGTAACATCCTGATTTCCAACGACCCAATTTCTTTATGACATGAGCCAGGACTCCATTTTTTGAGGCGGCGGTGGCCGCGCCGATTCTGAGTGAGTGACCAGTCAAAGCAGATGGATATCCACCAAGCGACCTGACAAGAATGCGGAGATGCTTAATAAACTGAGAAGTGGTTAACACATCATGCTTAAAAATTAACAGAGGACCTTCCGGAGAAGTACAAACACATTTACCAAGTAGGGCCCTGAATACGGCAACCGGGCACCACTTATGGGAAGTGGGGAAATATCAGACTATGGTTACCTGACCAGGCAGGGCAGTCTTTAAGACACTGACCTTTGGTAGTCCTGGATGTAAATTTGCCTGGCCTCAGAAACCCATAAAACCCCAAATACAAGGCTGCTTTTAAGGTGAAACTATCTCGAAACCCAAATGGTGCGGTATCGAGAATATCAGACAACTTCCTGAACCACTCCCCCGAAATAGGTTGCCTTACCGGAATGCTGGAAACCTCATTTTTCGGAGGCCCTTCAGGGCTGACTTGACTAGACGAGAAGAAAAGAGAGAATGGCTATTGGGGTTGGTTAAGGACAAATGGAATTGTATGCCCGCCAGATTGCTTTTGATGGTATTGGATGAGAGGTGTAGGGATAAGTGGCAAAACCCTATATAAGCTAAGATGAACGGAATAGAATCTGCTGAATTCGCATTGTGAATGGTTTTGAATCTAACAAACAAGTTCCAACCTGCATCATAAATTCTTTGGTTATTGGCAGAAAGTGATTGATTGATCAAGCGTTGTGCTACTTGAAAATGTAGGTTCAGTTAAGGATTAGTAAACGGTAAGGTGGGACCTGGGCCCCTAAGACGTCGGCTTCTGGCATTATCTGAAAGAAGTGGGAGAGATTATTCCTTGATAAGGCATCGGCTGCCATGTTCTGAACACCGCTAATGTGTGCACAGGTGAAGTTAAATGAATGATGCAGGGGTAACCAAACTAACTGTCTCGCTAAGGCCATGATAAGTGGACATCTGGACCAACCTTTTAACAAAATGTCCACTGTGACTGCGTTGTCAGACACAAATACGACTGTGGATTTCCTCCAAGCGTGACCTCACACCTGGGCTGCTGCCACAATGGGGTAGAGCTCAAAGGCTGCTGAATTGCTAGTGAACCCGTCCAGCTGAGCAACCTCGGTAGGCCAAGATGCAGCAAACCAGTGAGTGCCCCAGATTGCCGCGAAGCCCAAAGTAGAAGCCGCGTCGGAGAAAATCATGGGGGATTAATTATCTACTCTCGGTATGAAAAATGATATGCCATTCCAATCTGTTAAGAATGCCTCCAACATGGCTAAGTCCGCCAGCGCTTGTTGATCCAGGTGTATGATGCTATTCTGCTGGGGTGCTGATGGTAGCAGGCTTAACAGACGGGAAATGAAAGTGTGTCCTTGCGGGATGATTCGCATGGTGAAATTGAGCATCCCCAAAGTAGACTGCAGTTCTACCTTAGGTATATGGGGGTTATCCCTGAAATTGCGGATGGCAGTTCTAATCCTAATTATTTTAGCTTCAGGGAGCCTGGCTTCCATCTTTTGCGAGTCGAGCACCACTCCGAGGAAGGTAATGACCGCCGAGGGGCCCTCAGTCTTTGCAGGTGATACGGGCACCTTTAGTTGATGAAAGACTGCCCGTGAAATATCTAAGTCTCTGGGGACGGAGTTGGGTGGCTCGATGAGCAAAAAGTCATCCAGGTAGTGTATGATGTGTCTACAGTCAAACCTGTTTTCTAGGAGCCAATGCAAAGCCGAGGCAAAATGGTATAACAGCCATGGACTGCTCCGAGCTCTGAACATCAGCTTAGTAGCAAAATAATACTGACTCTGCCAACGGATGCCATGCCATCTCCAAAGTTGTGGCATGATGGGGAGGAGCTTGAAAGCGTCCGTGATGTCGGCCTTTGACAACCATGCTCCCTGCCCTATGGTGAGAATGATGGCAATGGTTTCGTCGACAGAGGAGTATTTCAGTGTGAATTTGTCTGCTGGAATTAAGGAGTTGATACTCGGGACCGAGGAAGAATGCGGGGCAGACAAGTCATATATTAATCGCTTTTTATTTCTAAATTTGCCTGTAACAAGGCCAACAGGGCTGACTCTCCAGGAATCATATGGAGAACGGGAAAATGGACCAATCACAAATCCTTTCTCAACTTCAATCTGAATGAGAGATGACACAGTGACAGGATCGGTCAAGGCTGATTTTAGGTTCCTGCATTCATAGGTCCTATCAGGCAGATCCACCAGACCCACATGGAAACCAGACTGGAATCCAGAAATTAAATGCCGCACAAACTGTTGGTCTGGATGGTCCTGCAAAAACTGACCCAGGAAGACAGTATCGACCACAGCTAGTCAGGATTTCTCCATTTTTTGACCGCTTGCGGTCTTAGGGTGGGCCCTAAAGCAGATGGAGCAGATATGTAACAACCTGCACTGATTGTAAGTGCAAAACGCATAATTGAAATTGTTACATATCTGTGACTTCCATAAATACCGGATTGGCCTACCTAACTTGTCTGTCAAGCCTGAAGTTTTGGGTCCTTTAGCCTGGCTGGGAGCTGAAGTACTGGGAGGAGTTTCTTCATTCACCGAGACACACCACTCTGTGGTGTGGGAGGATGAATGACAGTTGGCTCAAACCGGGGCCTTGAGTCCTGCAAAATGATTACAGTACAACTTGGTGCCCACGACTGCCCAGTTGACAATGTAATTAAACTGGCTGAGGGCGGCCACTGCTTTGGAGGCAAAGGACTTATGATATTCATAAAAGGAATGCCCTCCAAATTTGTGGTAAAGTTCAGTAATTTTGTAAAGGTATTGATCCAACTCCTCCCTTCTTTCAGGTTTCACTGTGCAGATAATATCACGGTATATACTGAACGCCATTATGAATTCTGACAGGGTTAGCTTCCTATTCAACCTAACGTCCTTGGATTTTAATACGACAGATACGTCACCACAGGCTATAGTTATGTTCTCATTCAAGTCGTGCGTGGCTATCAGTAATGAAGCTAAGTTAACCTCTTTGCCTTCCAATATGTCCTTTTTATGTGTGCCGGTATAAAGTGGGCTGGTGCGATGTAAGGGACGGCAGAGACAGTACCTGATGTGCTGGCTTGAAGCTGAGATGGTAGAGGGGGGGATATAGCCGGCGGTGAAATAGCTGTGGCATTCCTGTTCTCCATGGCGTCCATCCTATTTTGCATATCAGACATATTTGACGTTAGACTATTAATCATGGCATGTAGCTGCGTAAGGGAAGTCTGCAAGGTGGACATAGATATTTTCTCCGCGTTGAGCCCTGAAGACTCGGTTGTCAAAATTCCATATAATTCTGCCTTACGGGCAGAGGCCGGAAAAGGTATACCCCTTTTGACCAACTCAGCAGCGAGGTTCGGCAAAGTCTATGTTCTTAAGGAGGGAAGACTGGCTTGCTCAGAAGTTCTAGCTGCATTTTCTAGCACCGAGGCGGAGTCCTCTTTGTCGGAGACGTGAGACATTCTGAAACAATCCAAATCGAAACTGTAATGAGACTCTGAGCTGGGCCTAGACTAACGCTGCAATCTAACCTGCCACCAACACCATGACTTACCTCACCTACTCACCTGTCCACCTGTAATAACATATAAATGGGTGACAGAACATCTGAAGACATGTTGGATAGCGATCAGTATGCGTAGGGGGAGCTTAATTAACCATGCGTTAGTGACGAGTGAACCAGATGAAATGACCATCGCTCAAGCAACACACCATGTACTATTTACAAGTACGTGACTTATGCCGTGAGTCAGGAGCACCGAAAAATTTAAGTAGTCACAACCTGAAGACATGTCAGGTTCATGAGATGACTACTTAGTCTAAGCAACTGATACTCTTACATCAGATAGAAGTCTTTGTCAGGAACCGGCAGGAAGGTAGTGGATCCTCTGGACCAGAGAGGTGATGGCGCAGGTTGTACTGGAAGACCGGTTCTAAGCAGTTACTGGTCTTCACCAGAGCCCGCCGCAAAGCGGGATGGATTTGCTGCGGCGGTAACTACCAGGTCGTATCCCCTAGTAACAATTCGACCTCTCTGGCAGCTGATATAGCGTGGTACACAGGGAGCAGGCAAGAGCATAGTCGGATGTAGCAGAGGTCATGGCAGGCGGCAAGGGTTCACAAGCGAGTATATGGTAGCAACGGGTTCGGCAACTGGCAAGGCAACTAACACAGGAGGGAACACTTTCTCAGAGGCACAAGGCACAAAGATCCGGCAAGGGCAGGAAGGGGGAGGCAGTTTATATATGCAAGACACAGTAGTAGGTGAGGAGCCAGCACACCAAATACCGGTGCGCTGGCCCTTTAAATTTACTGAACCTGGCGCGCGTGCGCTGGGCTGCAGGAGAGTATGGAGCCGCACGCCAGGGAACAGGTGAGCCGAACAGGGACACGAGGCGTGAGCGGGGATCAGCCGCCAGGCCAGCCGCGTCTCTGACACTGCGGGACCCGTGCTCCTGGTCAGTGCGACTGACCGAGAGACGCCGGGACCCCGGGACAGAGGGCTGAGGCAGCGGGCGCTCCGGTCCGGAGGAGATGACCGGAGCGCTCGCTATAACAGTACCCCCACCCCCCCTTAGGTCTCCCCCTCTTTTTGGGACCAAGAAAGTTGAGGATGAGACTGCGGTCCAAGATGTTATTTTCAGGCTCCCAAGACCTCTCTTCAGGACCTCAGCCCTCCCAGTCGACCAAAAAAAAATCTTTTCCCCTGAACGACCTTGGTAGCTAGGATTAATGAAGTTTAGGAGAGAAGCGATTAAAGATAGCAGGTTTGAGAAGGGAGACATGGAAAGAGTTATGAATTCTGAGGGAGGGAGGGAGGAAGATGGAGCTGGTAGGACATCGGATTAATGCGGCTCTTGACTCTGAAGGGACCCAAGTAACGAGGACCCAGCTTGTAGCTTGGTACCTTAAATCTGATGTACTTCGAGGGGAGCCACACCTTGTCACCGGGACTGAATTCCGGAGGAGCTCTACGACTTTTATCGGCCTGGAACTTCATACGGGCCGAGGCCTTGAGGAGGGCTGAGTGGGTCTCTCTAAATTCTGCCCCGAGAGTAGAGCCAGGTAACAGGTCAATAGGACAATCATAAGGCCTGTGAGGAGGAAGGGTCTCTTCTTGTTTTTTACAGAAGACATGCACAAAATGGTGGTAAAGCTTGGGGGAGACCTGGTGGCGGATGAACTGGCGGGACCCGTTTGATAGGAGCAGGCTTGAGACACCGGTCAGAGCAGGAGGAACCCCAACGCAGAATCTCACCGGTGGACCAATTCAAGACAGGACAATGGCGTTGCAACCACGGTAAACCCAGCAGAAGTTCGGAAGAGCAAAAGGGAAGAACAAGAAATTCCAGAGTCCCGGTATGTCCATCCACAGGGGCTGGGTACAGTATTGTACCGTAGCAGAGAGTCTCTCCCCGTTAACCGTAGAAATGAGGAACGGCTTGGGAAGACGGGTTATAGGAATTTGATACTTGTCGACCAAGGAGGCGTGGATGAAGTTGCCAGCTGAACCGGAATCCAAGAAGGCTGCAGCAGAGAAGAAGGACTTGGATGAAAGAAACAACTGCACGGATAGAATGAGACGTGGAGAGGAAGAATCCACACCTAGTAATGCCTCTCCCACATCCACTAGGTGCGGGCGTTTCCCGAACGTGGAGGACGAAGCGGACTATCCTTAAGGAAGTGCTCGGTACTAGCACAGTAAAACACAGGTTCTCGTCTCTACGTCGGCTCCGTTCTTGCGGGGTCAGGCGAGACCGGTCCACCTGCATGGCCTCCACAGTGGAAGACCCAGAAACAGGTAGAGGTGGACGCTGGAACACAGGAGTCAGACGAGGGCAGCGTTTTGGGCGAGCTTTTTCCTTCTCAAGAAGGAGTTCCTCTTGTCTCTCGGAGAAACGTTTATCGATTCTTGTGGCAAGCAAGATGAGGTCACTCAGGGTAGTAGGCAGGTCACATGCCGCAAGGACGTCCTTAATGCCACAATTAAGTCCCTTCTTAAAAGTGGCACAAAGAGCTTCATTGTTCCAGTTCAGCTCAGAGGCAAGGGTGCGGAACTGGATGGCATAGTCACCCACGGTAGAATTTCCTTGGGACAAGTTTAGCAAAGCAGTCTCTGCGGAGGTAACCCAGGCAGGTTCCTCGAAAACACTACGAAACTCCTGACAAAAACTCTGGACAGATGCGGTGGCTGGATCAGCACGGTCCCAAAGCGGTGTAGCCCAGGCCAGGGCCCTCCCGGAGAGCAGACTGAGGATGAAGGCTATCTTGGCTCGCTCAGACGGAAACTGGTCAGACAGTAGCTCGAAGTGAAGAGAGCATTGAGACAGGAACCCTCGGCATAACTTAGGATCTCCGTCGTATTTGTCTGGTAGGGACAAACGGATTCTGGATCCAGTGGCAACTGCAGGCGGAGGTGATGCAGCCGGTGCAGACGAAGGAGCTGGCTGTTGCTGAGCAGGCAGGAGCTGTTGCATCATAGCGGTCAACTGGGCCAGCTGCTGACCTTGCTGGGCCACAATGGAGGTGAGGTCCGCTAGACTTGGCAGGGGGACATCAGCGGGATCCGGCAGGAAGGTAGTGGATGCTCTGGACCAGAGAGGCGATGGCGCGGGTTGTACTGGAAGACCGGTTCTAAGCAGTTACTGGTCTTCACCAGAGCCCGCCGCAAAGTGGGATGGATTTGCTGCGGCGGTAACTAGCAGGTGGTATCCCCCAGTAACAACTCAACCTCTCTGGCAGCTGATATAGCGTGGTATACAGGGAGCAGGCAAGAGCGTAGTTGGACGTAGCAGAGGTCCGGGCAGGCGGCAAGGGTTCACAAGCGAGTATACAGTAGCAATGGGTTCGGCAACTGGCAAGGCAACTAACACAGGAGGGAACGCTTTCTCACAGGCACAAGGCACAAAGATCCGGCAAGGGCAGGAAGGGGGAGACAGTTTATATATGCAAGACACAGTAGTAGGTGAGGAACCAGCGCACCAATTACCGGTGCGCTGGCCCTTTAAATTTACTGAAGCCGGCGCGCACGCCCTAGAGAGCGGGGCCGTGCGCGCCGGGGAACAGGTGATCCGAACAGGGACGTGGGGCGTGAGCGGGGACCAGCCGCCACGCCAGCCGCGTCTCTGACACTGCGGGTCCCGTGCTCCCGGTCAGTGCGACTGACCGAGAGACGCCGGGACCCTGGGACAGAGGGCTGAGGCAGCGGGCACTCCGGCCCGGAGGAGATGACCGGAGCGCTCGCTGTAACAGTCTTGACACAATCTGGAACTGAAATAACACGCAACATCACCTAGACCAAAAATTGGTTAGACCATTCTGAACAACCCAGAACAAACCATGATGAGTCTCTGTGCCAACCTAAGAATTGCAGTAAACTATTCTACCACCGACACCACAGCTTACCTTTCCTACTTACCTGTCTATTTGCAATACTAACTTAATAGATGACAAAACATCCGAAGACGTGTCGGATACCGGACTGATGCGTAATTGGACCTAAACGGCTAAGTGTTAGTGACATGTGTGCTAAATAAATTAGCCAGAACTTAACCTACGACACCCTGTACTATGAAGTATGTGACTTGTGAAGTGGATCAAGTGCACCGAAAAAATAAGTAACCACAACCTGAAAACGTGTCAGGTTCATGAGGTGATTACTTAGTATGAACGTGTGACACTCTTACCGGAGATAGGTCTTGACTCAAACTGGAATAAACATGACATACGACTTCACCTTGACCCAGTATAGTTGACAAATCTACTAAAGAAATCTGAACTGACGTACCTTAAGCCCCCACAACCTAGCAAATGCAAACTCAGGAAAGGATACAAGAGATGCTAAGTGGTGACAATGCAAGCGATGACCGGTGAGGCAAGATACTTGACAGGACCAAGACACTTCAAGGATGCTGTTCTACAAGCTGAAACAGAGACCAAGATATAGAACTGCAAGAGGAACACCAGGCTATGTGTACCTAACTCTCGTACCTGACCCAAGATGGCGAGAATGAGATGAGTGAGGGCAGGACCGGAACTCCGGCGCCTGTGGTCCGGATACTGAGAATCTACACAGAAATGTCCGCATTAGCCATGTACAAAATCACCAAGATACCAGGGAGCTTGACCTACCTGGAGCTATGGAGAAAGACCTGAACCGTGCAACGCCAGGCAACTAGTAACATAAAGCACTCCTAAACTCTATGGTCTAAAATTGCCCCAGCTGACAAATGAACTCAGCGTACCTGATTAGAAAACAACTTGTCGAAACTGACGACCTCTGACCAACCACAAGAAAGACGTTTGCTGAAGAAACCGGTAGACACAGATCTGTGAACTAAATTAAATATATCTTGTAGTATACCATTCAAACCTACCAACAACAGCTCTGTAAGTAGGATACTAACCCTAATAATGGTGACTTACTAAGGTCTCCCAGAAGCAGATAACGAAATGACCTACGACAAACAAAACAGCGCCGTTGCATTATTTAGACAGTCATGTCGTATTGTACTAACCTTTTTAACAGACTTATATTGAAAGCTACATAGCCTATTGCGTCATACAGGCAATTATGTGAAAAGAAACAAATGACTGGATTGACCATATGCGTAAGTTTGAAAAACGGGAATGTGCGAAATTGTTAATGCGGAACTTATGACGCCCCCGCAGCTACTTTTGCCGTGTGTTACCGCAGGAATGACAATTACTCACGTACGTACAAACACATCCATACACATGTTTCTTTTTTTTTTTTCTTTCATGGAGATATATATTGGATGTGTTTGTAAGGGAAGTTTTACCTACAGGCAACCAGGGCAAGAGCCATGGGGATTGATGTAATGTGAGCTAGTTAACTTTGATTATAGTGCAAGAACATGACCACCGCATTTAAGATAATGTCCGCTGGGTGAACCGGGAGATCGCCGGGCTATCGTAGTCCGCAAAGCAGCCAGGCAGCCTGACAGCGTGACTCCCCTTGTCCCCAGGAACTCACCCTCCGAAGTGCTGCTCCGTGCGCATGCGTGGACGCGAACTTCCGGTCAGCTGAACGTGCATCAGCTGACATACCGACGAACTGAAGGATCGAAGAACCCACGGCGCCCGGATGTGAGGCTGCCGTGGGTTCTTAAAGGCAGCCCGCTCCTCCCAGAAACTTAGGCCAGCTGCACAGGCCTATACACATAATATTTGCACCTGCGCTTCATGGTGGTCTTGCAATTCTTATGTGATTGTTACGACGAGCGCTCCGGGTCCCCGCTCCTCCCCGGAGCGCTCACACCGTTCTCCTATTCGCAGCGGCCCGGTCAGACCTACCGACCGGGTGCGCTGCGATAATGTTCCAAGCCGGGATGCGATTCGCGATGCGGGACGCGCCCGCTCGCGAGGCGCATCCCGACTCGCTTACCAGACCCGTTCCCCGTCTGTGTTGTCCCGGCGCGCGCGGCCCCACTCCTTAGGGCGCGCGCGCCGGGTCTTTGCGATTTAAAGGGACGGTGCGCCACTGATTGGCGCATGAGGTTTTAATCAGTACCTTCACCTGTGCACTTCCCTACTTATACCTCACTTCCCCTGCACTCCCTTGCCGGATCTTGTTGCCATTGTGCCAGTGAAAGCGTTTCCTCGTGTGTTCCTAGCCTGTGTTCCAGACCTCCTGCCGTTGCCCCTGACTACGATCCTTGCTGCCTGCCCTGACCGTCTGCTACGTCCGACCTTGCTCTTGTCTACTCCCTTGTACCGCGCTTATCTCAGCAGTCAGAGAGGTTGAGCCATTGCCGGTGGATACGACCTGGTTGGTACCGCCGCTGCAAGACCATCCCGCTTTGCGGCAGGCTCTGGTGAATACCAGTAGCAACTTAGAACCGGTCCACCGACACGGTCCACGCCAATCCCTCTCTGACACAGAGGATCCACCTCCAGCCAGCCGAATCATGACAGTAGATCCGGCCATGGATCCCGCTGAGGTCCCGCTGCCAGTTGTCGCTGACCTCACCACGGTGGTCGCCCAGCAGTCGCAACAGATAGCGCAACAAGGCCACCAGCTGTCTCAACTGACCGTGATGCTACAGCAGCTACTACCACAGCTTCAACAATCATCTCCTCCGCCAGCTCCTGCACCTCCTCCGCAGCGCTTGGCCGCATCCAGCCTCCGTTTATCTTTGCCGGACAAATTTGATGGGGACTCTAAATTTTGCCGTGGTTTTCTTTCACAATGTTCCCTGCATTTGGAGATGATGTCGGACCAGTTTCCAACTGAAAGGTCAAAGGTGGCTTTCGTAGTCAGCCTTCTGTCTGGGAAAGCCCTGTCATGGGCCACACCGCTCTGGGACCGCAATGATCCTGTCACTGCCTCTGTACACTCTTTCTTCACGGAGATTCGAAGTGTCTTCGAGGAACCTGCCCGAGCCTCTTCTGCCGAGAATGCCCTGCTGAACCTGGTCCAGGGTAATTCTTCTGTTGGCGAGTACGCCATCCAATTCCATACTCTCGCCTCCGAATTGTCTTGGAATAAAGAGGCCCTCTGCGCGACCTTTAAAAAAGGCCTATCCAGTAGCATCAAAGATGTGCTGGCCGCACGAGAAATCCCTGCTAACCTGCATGAACTTATTCATCTTGCTACCCGCATTGACATGCGTTTTTCCGAAAGGCGTCAGGAGCTCCGCCAGGATATGGACTTTGTTCGCACGAGACGGCTCCTCTCTCCTCTGTTCCACTGCAATCCGTTCCTGTGCCTTCCGCCGTGGAGGCTATGCAAGTTGACCGGTCTCGCTTGACATCTCAAGAGAGGACACGACGCCGCATGGAGAACCTTTGCCTGTACTGTGCCAGTACCGAACATTTCTTGAAGGATTGTCCTATCCGACCTCCACGTCAGGAAAGACGCACGCTGACTCCGCACAAAGGTGAGACAGCCCTTGATGTGAACTCTGCTTCTCCACGTCTTACTGTGCCTGTGCGGATTTCTTCTTCTACCTTCTCCTCAGCTATGGCCTTCTTGGATTCCGGATCTGCAGGAAATTTTATTTTGGCCTCTTTCATCAACAGGTTCAACATCCCAGTGACCAGTCTCGCCAGACCCCTCTACATCGCCTCTGTTAATAATGAAAGATTGGACTGTACTGTGCATTACCGCACGGAACCCCTCTTAATGTGCATCGGACCCCATCACGAAAGAATTGAATTTCTGGTCCTCTCTAACTGCACTTCGGAAATTCTTTTTGGACTACCGTGGCTTCAACGCCATTCCCCAACCCTCGATTGGACCACCGGGGAAATCAAGAACTGGGGTACTTCTTGCCACAAGGACTGCCTTAAGCCTGCTCCCTGTACTGTCAGTCAAGACCCTGTGGTTCCTTCGATATCTGGTCTCCCCAAGGCCTATCTGGATTATGCTGATGTTTTTTGCAAAAAACAAGCAGAGACTTTGCCTCCTCACAGGCCTTATGACTGTCCTATTGACCTCCTCCCTGGTACTACTCCACCCCGGGGCAAAATCTATCCTCTGTCTGCTCCGGAAACACAAGCCATGTCGGAGTACATCCAAGAGAATTTAAAAAAGGGGTTTATCCGCAAGTCTTCCTCCCCTGCCGGAGCTGGATTTTTTTTCGTTTCCAAAAAAGACGGCTCCTTACGCCCTTGCATTGATTACCGCGGACTTAATAAAATCACTGTAAAAAAACGCTATCCCCTTCCTCTTATCTCGGAACTCTTTGATCGCCTACGAGGCGCCCACATCTTTACCAAGCTGGACTTAAGAGGTGCATATAATCTCATCCGCATCAGGGAGGGGGACGAGTGGAAGACCGCATTTAACACCAGAGATGGACACTTTGAATATCTGGTTATGCCCTTTGGGCTTTGCAACGCCTCTGCCGTCTTCCAAGACTTTGTAAATGAAATTTTTCGTGATCTTCTATATACCTGTGTTGTGGTTTACCTAGACGATATTTTGATTTTTTCTGCTAATCTAGAAGAACACCGCCAGCATGTCCGCATGGTTCTTCAGAGACTTCGGGACAATCAATTATATGCCAAAATGGAAAAATGTCTCTTTGAATGTCAATCTCTTCTTTTCCTAGGATACTTAGTCTCTGGCCAGGGACTACAAATGGACCCAGATAAACTATCAGCCGTATTGGATTGGCCACGCCCCTCCGGACTCCATGCTATCCAATGTTTTTTGGGGTTTGCCAATTAATACAGACAATTTTATTCCGCACTTTTCCACTATTGTGGCTCCTATCGTGGCCCTAACCAAGAAAAACGCCAACCCTAAGTCTTGGCCTCCTCAAGCGGAAGACGCATTCAATCATCTCAAGACTGCCTTTTCTTCTGCTCCCGTACTCTCCAGACCTGATCCATCTAAGCCCTTCTCGCTGGAGGTAGACGCCTCCTCGGTGGGAGCTGGAGCAGTACTCCTACAAAAAAATTCTTCCGGACATGCTGTTACTTGTGGTTTCTTTTCTAGGACCTTCTCTCCGGCGGAGAAAAACTACTCCATTGGTGATCGAGAACTACTGGCCATAAAATTGTCGCTTGAGGAATGGAGGCACCTGCTGGAGGGATCCAAATATCCAGTTATTATATACACTGATCACAAGAATCTCTCTTATCTTCAGTCTGCCCAACGGCTGAACCCTCGCAAGGCTAGGTGGTCGTTGTTCTTTGCCCGTTTTAACTTTGAAATTCATTTTCACCCTGCTGACAAGAACATTAGGGCTGATGCCCTCTCTCGTTCATCGGATGCCTCTGAAGTGGAAGTTTCCCCGCAACACATTATTCCTCCGGACTGTCTGATCTCCACTTCTCCAGCTTCCATCAGACAAACTCCTCCAGGGAAGACCTTCGTCTCTCCACGCCAGCGCCTCAGGATTCTCAAGTGGGGACATTCCTCACACCTCGCAGGCCATGCTGGCATCAAAAAATCCATCCAGCTCATCTCTCGATTTTATTGGTGACCTACCCTGGAAGCTGATGTTGTTGATTTCGTGCGGGCTTGTACAGTCTGTGCCCGGGACAAAACCCCTCGCCAGAAGCCTGCTGGTCTCCTCCATCCTCTGCCTGTTCCTGAACGACCATGGTCTCAGATTGGTATGGACTTTATTACTGACTTACCTTTATCCCATGGCAACACAGTTATTTGGGTGGTCGTTGATCGAATCTCCAAGATGGCACATTTTATCCCTCTTCCAGGTCTTCCTTCTGCGCCTCAGTTGGCGAAACAATTTTTTATACACATTTTTCGCCTTCACGGGCTGCCTACGCATATCGTCTCGGATAGAGGCGTTCAATTTGTGTCTAAATTCTGGAGGGCCCTCTGTAATCAACTCAAAATCAAATTAAACTTCACGTCTTCTTATCATCCTCAATCCAATGGGCAAGTAGAAAGAATTAATCAGGTTCTGGGTGATTATTTGCGACATTTTGTTTCCTCCCGCCAGGATGACTGGGCAGATCTTCTACCATGGGCCGAATTCTCGTACAATTTCAGAGTCTCTGAATCTTCCGCTAAATCCCCATTCTTCGTGGTGTACGGCCGTCACCCTCTTCCCCCCCTTCCCACTCCCATGCCCTCTGGTTTGCCCGCTGTTGATGATGTGACTCGGGACTTCTCCACCATATGGAAAGAGACTCAAAATTCTCTCTTACAGGCCTCATCCCGGATGAAAAAATAATGCCGATGGGAAAAGTAGCATTTCCCCCATTTTTTCTCCCGGAGACAAAGTATGGCTCTCCGCCAAGTATGTCCGCTTTCGTGTCCCCAGTTATAAACTGGGACCACGTTATCTTGGTCCTTTCAAAATCAAGTGCCAAATCAACCCTGTCTCTTACAAACTCCTTCTTCCTCCTTCTCTCCGTATTCCCAATGCTTTCCATGTCTCCTTAAACCACTCATCCTTAACCGCTTCTCTCACAAAGTTGTTTCTCTCACTCCAGTTTCCGGGTCCTCTAACGTTTTTTCGGTGAAAAAAATTCTGGCATCCAAGACGGTCAGAGGTAAAAAAATTTTTTGGGTTGATTGGGAGAATTGCGGCCCAGAGGAGAGGTCATGGGAACCTGAGGACAACATCCTGGACAAGAATCTTATCCTCAAATTCTCAGGTTCCAAAAAGAGGGGGAGACCCAAGGGGGGGGGTACTGTTACGCAGAGCGCTCCGGGTCCCCGCTCCTCCCCAGAGCGCCCACACCGTTCTCCTATTCGCAGCGCCCCGGTCAGACCTGCCGACCGGGTGCGCTGCGATAATGTTCCCAGCCTAGATGCGATTGGCTCGCGATGCGCATCCCGACTCGCTTACCAGACCCGTTCCCCGTCTGTGCTGTCCCGGCGCGCGCGGCCCCGCTCCTTAGGGCGCGCGCGTGCCGGGACTTTGCGATTTAAAGGGCCGGTGCGCCACTGATTGGCACATGAGGTTTTAATCAGTACCTTCACCTGTGCACTTCGCTACTTATACCTCACTTCCCCTGCACTCCCTTGCCGGATCTTGTTGCCATTGTGCCAGTGAAAGCGTTTCCTTGTGTGTTCCTATCCTGTGTTCCAGTCCTCCTGCCGTTGCCCCTGACTACGATCCTTGCTGCCTGCCCTGACCTTCTGCTACGTCCGACCTTGCTCTTGTCTACTCCCTTGTACGGCGCTTATCTCAGCAGACAGAGAGGTTGAGCCATTGCCGGTGGATACGACCTGGTTGCTACTGCCACTGCAAGACCATCCCGCTTTGCGGCGGGCTCTGGTGAATACCAGTAGCAACTTAGAACCGGTCCACCGACACGGTCCACGCCAATCCCTCTCTGGCACAGAGGATCCACCTCCAGCCAGCCGAATCGTGACAGTGATCTTTGCCCAGATGGTTATTTTTAACAGAAGGCAAAATGTGTGTCATCTCAGGTTTTCTCAGGTTGCAGTCCGGCCCGAGACATCACTAATCAGGTGTTCAAAGGAGCCTGTCTGCTTCAATGGGTGGAGCGACTTCTGGGTGGGAAGGAGTGAATTGTAGTTTTGCAACAGCTGGAGATACCTTTGTAAGAAAACACTGTTCTATTGATTACAGCAGAGCATGGAAGTCAGAACAACTTTGGTTCAATAGGTGGCTGATGTGTGGGAGAGAGAAAATTTACCTCACACTTCAAAATAAGATATTCTGGGACATGTAGTTGGAGGGAGGGAACTTCAACCAAAAATACACATTTCACAAAAAGAAATCAGCAGCTGCACGGATCCTTTTAATCATGTCCATTACTGTCTGGCACGTACGTACTAAAATCACCTTATGGTGGATAACCCCTTTAACCTAACAAAGAAAAGCCAGTTCAATCTATTATGGCTCAAACTGAACTTTTTCCCACTCACAATTGTGGATATAGGACTGATTGTTGTGTTCGTTCTCAACCAAAACCAGGGTTAAACCGCACATCCAGTGATGGATATTTGCTTGAATTTTTGTGCCGCTGATGAGCCAGAGACTTATGCAAGGAGACACGGTTTAATCTACAGATTTTAAGGAACTCCCATACAAGTCTATGCAAATTCTGCCAAATCCGAAGATTGAACCTCGTAGTCTCACAAAGAGCTTGTGCTCGGGCGGCGGGTCAAAAATTTAAGCCATCACTGGATATATGCCATGAGCATTTCGGCCCTTACTCTATCTGCTGTATATGACCTGCTGTGAAGAGCTATGACCTGCACCAGCTATATGCCCAAGCTGCCATCCTGATCCCATCCTCTGTGGACTTTACCTCCTATCTTTCAATTTTCAACTGCCAACCATTTCGCTTACTATAAGTCCCCATCCTGACTGTACATGGCTCTTTAAATCAGACTAATATGTTTCTGTATTCTTTTCGTTTTTATTCTTCAGCCTGGCAGTTCTATACAAGTATATAAATAACTGTTCCTCTCCCTATTAACTCTTGAGGTAATTCAGCATTTTCTATTTTAATATATTAATATTATAAATGTGCCCACATCTTCATTGTTAATTTATACAGCATTTTTTTCTGTACACTTCTATTTCCATTTCCTGCAGAGACCATGTTGACAAGACACTTGTACATTTGAACAAAATAGGAGATTTAAACAGGAAGCTCATACCTGTTTATTTAGAAGCCGTAAACTGTTAAATACTATGTAATCCTCATAAATTTCTGTTTGCTGTATGCGGGTCAATTCAATCCTGCCAAATGGTTCCTGTTCTGCCGCCCCCACCCCCCTCTGTGCACTGTAATTAAGGACGGTCTCAATTTACTGGTCATTTGCACAAAGATTACATGTTGCTCCTTGTGTCTCGCTTGTAACCGCTCATCTTTGCGTAGCGATGGCCACTTGAAGGTGAGCAATCTCACAAAGAACACATTTGCCCTCAGTCCAAAGCTTTCTGATAATAGTGGCACATCAAGATTTCGCAAAGAGCATCTTTCAAGGATTGTGTGATAGGGAAATTGTTGAAAACAGCAGAGAGGTAGAGAGCTCGGTGGAAGCAAGAGGATCACAGGGAAAGCACGCTCTACCATAGACATTTCTATCCAATTTCCATATATAAAGTGAAGTGTCTTTAATCTGGCCGCCTCTGTATATTCTTTTGCAGATGCCTCCCCTTTTCTCATCTGCATTCATTTTTTTTTAAAGCAGAACTAATGTGATTTTGTAACAAACAGATGGATCTTAACAGGAGAAAGGCTTGTCGCATATTTATTGGAATGATATAGCCAGATTTAATGGCAAAATACAATGCTATTTTTTGAAAATGCTTATTTTAAAAGATAGTTGGCATTAGAAACGGGGTCTGAGCAGAGTATAAATTGTCACTAACAATATGAAAAACAGGCGGATAATGATGATCTACCAAAATACTAAGAGAGTTTTTTATCCTGACAAAGTAGAGGCCAAAAATATTTCATACAAACTGAGATTATTTAAAGTAAGGATGGAGAACATCCATGAGGCTCACAAAATCATTTGATCTGGCCTTCCCACTGCTTGAGTTCTATATTACGTAAGAAATGATGAATTTTTCACTTGGAGGAGACATACATTGAAATATATATCTGTGTCCACAATAACTGCAAACCTTGCCGTCTCAAAACAGTCGTTTGTGCTCTAGACTGACTGATGCAAACCTGGAAAAGCCATCATTAATGCCAAGTAACATGACACGCCTCACCAAAAAGAAGCAGTTCCAGCCATCATATTAGGGGAGAGTTGAAGAAGTTATCCACCATAAATTGACCTTAGTACTTACCTGCCAGACCGTGATGGACATGCTTAGGAAGGATCCATGCTTGTCTTGGGGCTATATGGCTGTTTTGTGAGTCTACCATAACACTGCTGTTTTATTTTTGTGAAATGGCTATTTATTGTTGTAGTTCCCTCCCTCAAATGACTAGTCCCAAGATCCCTTGTTTGTAATTGTGAGAAATTACAATTGTCTGCAGCCCTGTGAAGAATTATCTTCCCCCCACCCAGTGGATGCTCCACCCATTGATGCACAGACAGGCTCCCTTTCAAATCCTGACTAATGATGTAATGTCTTGGGCCGCACTGCAACCTGGGAAAAGCCTGAGACAACATTCCTTTTTTATGCTGCTAAAAAAGAGCATTGGGGCAAAGATCACATAAGAATAGTGAGACCACCATAAAACACAGGTACCCACACTATATTATGAACTACACTAACTTTACAGCCCCTGTTGAAATGGTACTGTGCTGGAGATCATTTTTAATCAACTGATGCTAGAAAGTTAAACAGCTTTATAAATTACTTCTATTTAAAAATCATAATCCTTCGAATACTTATCAGCTGCTGCATGCTTCAGAGTAAGTTCTTCTCTTTTTGAATTTCCTTTCTGTCTGACCACAGTGTTCTCTGCTGACACCTCTGTCCATGTCAGAAACTGTCCAGAGCAAGATAGGTTTGCTGTGTGGATTAGCTCCTTCCCTGGACAGTTCCTGACATGTGCAGAGGTGTCAGCAGAGAGCACTGTGGTCAGACAGTAAAGAAATTCAAAAAGAAAAAGAACTTCTTCTGCAGCAGCTGATAAGCACTGGAAGGATTAAGATTTTTAAATAGAAGTAATTTCCAAATCTGTTTAACTTTTTGGCACCAGTCGATTGTAAAAAAAAATTAAAATAGTTTTCCACTGGAGTACCCCTTTGGGGACGGAGGGTTTTCCAGTTTTTGCACTTTTGTTTTTCCTCCTTTTAAAAATCATAACCCTTTCAATTTTGCAGCTAGAAATCCATATGATGGCTTATTTTTTGCGCCACCAATTCTACTTTGTAATGACAACAAGTCGTTTTACCCCAAAATCTACGGCGAAACGGAAAAAAAGTAATTGTGTGACAAAATTGAAGAAAAAATGCCCTTTTGGGCCATTTCTACGCAGTGCATTTTTCGGTAAAAATTGCACCTTCTCTTTATTCTGTAGGTCCATATGATTAAAATGATACCCTAATTTTATAGGTTTGGTTTTGTCGTTCTTCTGTAAAAAATCATAATGTATACGTTTAAAATTGTCATCTTCTGACCCCTATAACTTTTTATTTTTCTGCATATGGGGCAGTATGAGGGCTAATTTTTTTGTGCCGTGAGCTAAAGTTTTTAGCGATACCATTTATGTATTGATCGGACTTTTTGATCACTTTTTATTCATTTTTTTATTATATAAAAAGTCACCAAAAATACGCTATTTTGGAGTTTGGAATTTTTTTTGCGCATACGCTATTTACCGCGCGGTTTAATTAACGATATATTTTTATAATTTGGACATTTCCACACACAGCGAAACCACATATGTTTATTTTTATTTACACAGTTTTTTTTTAAATTGGGAAAAGGGGGGTGATTCAAACTTTTATTAGGGATCTTTATTCACTTTTTCCCCCCTTTTTTTGCAATGTTATAGCTCCCATAGGGGACTATAACACTGCACACACTGATCTTTTACATTGTTCAATGGTTTCTCATAGGAAACCATTGATCAATGATTCTGCCGCTTGACTGCTCATGCCTGGATCTCCGGCACTGAGCAGTCATTCGGCGATCGGACAGCGAGGAGGCAGGTAGGGACCCTCCAGCTGTCCTGTAAGCTGTTGGGGATGCTGCAATTTCACCGCAGTGATCCCGAACAGCTCCCTGAGCTAGCCGGCAATGATTTACTTTCACTTCAGCAGGGAGCGGGCTGAGGGCGTATAGGTACGCCCTCCGTCCCCAAGGAGTTAAATTTAAAAATCCTTGTATATCCCTTTAACCCCTTAAGGACTCAAGGCGTAACTGTACTTCCTGAGTCCGCTCCCGTTCTATAACGCGGGGCCACAGCGGGTCGGGCCCAGCCTCTAACAACTGCCGGGACCCGTGGCTAATAGCGAGCGGCAATTACTATTCCCCTTTCCCTTGCCAACTAGTAATTTACAGCTCCCATTAAATGGCCACTTTATACATTGTTACATCTGGGCACTGGATAGTTCCTAGGTTGCCACCCACACAACACTGTGCCAGAACAGCTGAGATCCCAACTCCTTCTAAATAACCTCTATCATGCAGTGTGCAGTGCCTGGTAACACGTTAGTTCTTTATAATTGTCAGTGTCCCCCTAGTCATATGAATGTGTCAGGGAACTGGGCTTCTAAGGCTAATGGTTGGATTATGTTTGCCAACAACATGTTCAATGCTGTCACCTAAACTTCTAATGATGATTATAAGGGGCATTGATAGACTAAAAATACCTGGGGTATGATAAGACATAGCACTGCACAAATAATTTATGCTGCCATTATATGTGACCAACTTTATTTCCATCTCCAAATAATTTGCTGCATCAATAGTATGTATAGCATACCTCCAAACATAAGTAATTCTTGTTCCGTCTCAGCACAGGAGTGTATCCTCGCTTTATTATTACTGTTCTAAGCAATTACATGCTCTCCTTGTGTGGGCAGCATTCAGCTGTTGGCTTTACCTAGATTAGTAAAAACATAATAACACATTATAATGGATTATAACACCCGCCTTCTGCATTGAATTAATGCAGTATATTTCAGTCCTTTCCTTACAGTGAAATAGGATGTGACTGCTATTAGTGATATCTATATAAACTGCTGGATTTATTGTAAAAAATGGATTTTGTATAATATGGGAAGATGCCGTCTAAAGGGTGTTCACAGGAGCTTACTGCAGCATGCATCTAATAATGGTGTTTAAAGTGTTGCTGTTGTTTATAAAAAAAAAAACTAATGACATATGTGATGCTGAGACCCACATTGTTCTTTAGATATAGTCAGGTGAAGCACACAGCAGCACGTTTCACTCCAAGCACAGTGCTCAATGCAGGAGACAGGTTCCACAGGGGAGAATCATTTTGACCTGTGTAGAGAAAGAGGGTCGCAGTTGCCCATAGTGACTCATCAGATTGCTTTGTTCATGGAATGGCAACAGCAGGAGATTGTAGTGTCACGTACCTGGATGCGGATGTCACAGAGCAGGTAGTGGATCCTCCACCTGATGACACGGACCGTATCGAGGAGCAGAGTCTAAGGTGCAGCTGGTCTTCACCAGAGCCCGCCGCAAGGCAGGAGGGATTTGCTGCGGCAGGCGGCACCCAGGTCGCTACCCCCGATACGGCTCGACCACACAGGTACTGGGCAAGGCGAGGTACAGGAGGGTGAGACAGAGGCGTTCGTGGTCAAAAAACGTAACAAGAAAGTCGGGTAACATGGGTAGGCAGAACAGGCAATGGGAACGCTTTATTTTAGGTAAAAAGCACTGAAGATCCGGCAGGGATGTGTGGGAGGTGCAGGAATTTATAATATTGTGTTCAGGTGCACTTACAATTATGGGCGCACTGGCTCTTTGAGTTTCAAAGCACCGGCGCGCGCACCCTAAGGGACAGGGACACGCGCGCCGAGGCTGAGACGGAGCAGCAGTGGGTAAGTGATGGGCCGGGATTCTCATGCAGGCGCGTCCCGCAATGCGAATCCCAGCCCCGCCGGTGAGCGGGAACACGGGACAACTGCGCTCCTGGGCCGTGAGCAGGGACAATGAACTACTGCGCTCCCGGCCGGGGAGCGGGGACACAGGGCTACTGCGCCCACGGCCGGTGCTAGCCGCCGGAGCACAGTATGTAACATGTAGTAAGTGATTTTCCGTTTTTTCAGTATTTTAACCCCTTAAGGACCAGGCCAATTTTCACTGTAGGACCAGAGCTTTTTTTTTGCACATCTGACCACTGTCACTTTAAGAATTAATATCTCTAAAATGCTACTACCGAATATTCTGATCCTGAGATTGTTTTTTCGTGACATATTCTACTTTATTTTGGTGGTAAATTTTCGTCGTTACTTGCATCCTTTTTTGGTGAAAAATTCAAAAATTTCATGAAAATTTGGAAAATTTTGCATTTTTCTAACTTTGAAGCTCTCTGCTTGTAAAGAAAATGGATATTCCAAATAAATTTTATTTTTATTCACAAATACAATGTCTTTTTTATGTTGGCATCATAAAATGGACATATTTTTACTTTTTGAAAAAATTAGAGGGCTTCAAAGTAGAGCAGCAATTTTCAAAAATTTCATGAAAATTGCAAAATCTGAAGGGACAGATGTTACAGAACTACAACTCCCAGCATGCCTGGGCAGTCTAGGCATGCTGAGAGTTGTAGTTTGGCAGCATCTGGAGGGCTACGGTTTGGGCACCACTGTAACAGTGGTTCCCAAACTGTGACCCTCCGGATGTTGCAAAACTACTACTCCCAGCATGCCCAGACTAAGCATGCTGGGAGTTGCAGTTTGGCCTTCCTAGTGGTTGCCACAGTAAAGACCACTTTACTTTCACTTTCATTCCCCCCCCCCCATGTCACTTCCCTACCTGAGCCAGGATCCAGCAGTCTGCAGTGACGATCAGCTGTTCCCAGGCATCTTCTCCTGCAGGTACCGACCTCCATCTTCTCCCCATGTTCCCCGTGACATCCAGGGGTGGGCAGAACGGGGGGTTGCAACACACTGTCCTGCTCTGCCATTGGTCCTGCAAGATGATCTGGTCTGTCCCTGACAGGTCAGATCATCACTATTTTCCGGAATAGCAGAAAATTGAATGTCTGAATTGACATGCGATTTTCTGCGATCACCAACATGGGGGGGGGGGTCTCAGGACCCCCCTCGGCGTTTGCCTCGGACGCCTGCTGAACGATTTCAGCAGGCGTCCGGTTTCGCTTAGAGTCGGTGCCAGGAGCTCGTGATGTCATAGCCCCGCCCCTCATGACCTCACATCCCGCCCCATCAATGCAAGTCTAAGGGAGGGGGCGTGAAAGCCTTCATGCCCAAATGCTTGTTCCAAATGCTGAGCAGCGGAGTATCCCTTTAACTATTCAGTGCTCCACTGCTCCATGGTGAGCCCCTACTGATTTGTACGTTTGCCCACTAACAAAGAAATAATCAGTCTATAATTTGAATGATTGGTTTATTTGAACAATTAGAGAAAAAACAAGAAAAAAAAAACTATGAATTCAAAAAGATTATGAATTGATTTACATTTTTCTACGTAGTGAAATACGTATTTGACCTCCTATCAATCAGCAAGATTTCTGGCTCCCAGGTGTCTTTTCTACAGGTAACAAACTGAGATCAGGAGCACTCTCTTAGGAAATGCTCCTAATCTCAGCTTGTTACCTGTAGAAAAGACACCTGTCCACAGAAGCAATCACTCAAGCAATCCACTCCTGCGAAATTTGCAGCGGATCAGATATTTTTTTCCTTGACTGTGCCTCAGTGTTCTACTGTATATTTATTTATTGCTAGGTTATGCTGGTAAGTTTTTTTGCTACAGTATTCTGTTCATTTTTATTCCTATATTATTCTGTGGCTTGTAGTGTATCAGTGTCCCACTGTGTATTTATTTATTACTATGTTATGTTTGGACTTGCAGTACTTTAGAGCTTCACTGTGTATTTATTTATTACTATGTTTGGACTTGCAGTACTTTAGAGCTTCACTGTGTATTTATTTATTACTATGTTTGGACTTGCAGTACTTTAGAGCTTCACTGTGTATTGCTAAATTATAAGAATATGATAAGACTTGTAGTCTTTCCGTATTCTAGTATGAAATTATTATTTTCTAGGTGGCCAGATGATTTTTTGGGACATTGCCAGTTATACCCACTTTATTCACCTAGACTTTGCTGAGGTCAAATAGCCATATATCCACTTCTACCATACGTGTTACAACTGAGGGGAAACAGTTTTCAGATTTAGGGTGATATTAGTTTCCATAACTACTACTAGGCTCAAGATTAAACATAGGACATGAAGGCTGATTATTGACCTTCATTAATCATGGCAGGGAATGTTATCTTCCCTTGTCTTTTAATGTTTAGATGCTGGCAGTAGGGTAAGTTTTTGTTAAAGTATGGTTCATCCCAGGTATTGTTCTGCCTTGTTGTATGTAACAATTTATTTTATTTAAAGGGGTTATCCACCATAAGGTGATTTTAGTAAGTACCTGACAGGTAGTAATGAACATGCTTAGGAAGGATCTGCACTTGTCTTGGGGCTAAATGGCTATGTTGTGAGATTACCATAATACTGTGGCTAGCTTTTTGTGAACTTGTATTTCCTGTTTGACTTTTCTTTTTTTTACTACAAATCCCACAATTCCATTTTCCTCCCTCCCACACATCAGCCACCCCACCCATTGAAACATAAATGAGCTGCTGGATCCATCAAAAGACCTGTGGTTTTCAATCAGGGTGCCTACAGCTGTTGCATTAGTTGCAGATTGATCTCTCTCCCACCAAGCGATCGCTCCACCTATTGAAGCAGACAGGCTCCCTGTCATCAGATGACTAGTGAGGTCAGGTCTCGGCCACATTGCAAGCTGGGAAAAATCTGAGACAACAGTCATTTTGTATGCTGATAAAAATAAATAGTGGGGTGAAAATCACAGAAGAATTGTGAGAAAACCATCACACACAGGTGCAGACACTATATTATGAACTACACTAACTTTACAGCCCCTGTAGCATAGTCAAATAAAAATAAAATTCCTGGAATACCCCTTTAACCTAGGAAATTAAAATGTAACCTTTTTATTTTTTATTTTCCCTAATTCTCAGAGCCATAATCCTTTTATTTTTCAATCTATATTTTTTGAGAAACCGATTTCACTTTGTAATGGCATCCTTCATTTTGAAATAAGATACACTTTGAAAAAAAAAATTGATTTTATCCTACTGTGCTGGAGATGGGTGCTAGCGGACATAAACTCTGTCTTCTAATGCACAGTTATAGGTGGCAGGGCACAGTTATAGGTGGCAGAGAGCGAGAGAACGGGTACCTAGAGAAAGTATTCTGGCACCTAATTCCAAAAAAATTCTGTACACTCATTTACATTTTAGTAGATACATCTTGCTAATACAGGGATGGACCCCCTTTTGCCTTTGTTCTTTATGGCATACTTTATAAAAGGTGCTGGAAACATTCCTCAGAGATTTTGGACATAATAACACAACCCAAATGCACAAAGTGTACAAAAAAACAACTCTCACCTCGATTTGAAAGCAGAGGCCAGCACAGATGGCCCGGGATGGGCTCAAGTATTTATAGGTTGAACAGTAAAAAGGAATCCACACAGGACACATGTAGGATCTGACATGTTTCTGTGACGTGGACCTTTAACTTAGACCAAGAGTTTATGCTTAACCCCTTAACGACAATGGATGTAAATGTACGTCATGGTGGTACTTAACGCACCATGGCGTACACTTATGCTCCGTCATGACCACGAGCACCGGACCGGTGCTTGCGTCATGTGCGGCAGGTCCCGGCTACTATCAGCAGCCAGGGACCCGCCGGTAATGTCCGCCATTAGCCCCTCAAATGCCGTGATAAATACAGATCACGGCATCTGCGGCAGTGCGGTACTTTAAATGGATGATCGGATTGCCCACAGCGCTGCCGCGGGGATCGATCCAATCATCCAGCAATGTGGCCAGAGGTCCCCTCACCTGGCTCCGGCTGGCTCCTGGGGTCTTCTGCTCTGATCGAGCAGACCAGAGAGAAGATCACCGATAACACTGATCAGTGCTATGCCCTATGCATAGCACTGAACAGTATTAGCAATCAAAGGATTGCTATAGATAGTCCACTATGGGGACTATTAAAGTGTAAAAATTAAAGTAGAAAAAGCTTTTTTTTTTAAAGTAAAAAAATTAGAAATATCCCCAATAAAAATATAAAATGTCCTTTTATCCCATTTTACCCCCATAAAGTGTAAAAAAAATAAAATAATACACATATTTGATATCGCCATGTGTGGAAATGTGCGAACTTTAAAATATAATATTACTGATCAAGTACAGTGAACGGCGTGAACGCAAAAAAAGCACGAAATTGCTGCTTTTTTGTCACATTTTATTCAAAAAAATGTATTAAAGTTTTATGTACACAAATGTGATATCAATAAAAAGTACAGATCATGATGCAAAAAATTAGCCCTTATACTGACGCTTATACGGAAAAATGAAAAAGTTATAGGTCATCAAAATAAAAGGATTTTAAACATACTAATTTGGTTAAAAAGTTAGCCATTTTTTTTAAACGCAACAATAATAGAAAAGTATATAATCATGGGTGTCATTTTAATTGTATTGATCCACAGAATAAATAACACATGTAATTTTTACCATAAATTGTACACTGTGAAAACAAAATCTTCCAAAATTTGCAAAATTGCGGTTTTCTTTTTAATTTCCCCTTCACAAATAGTATTTTTTTGGTTGTGCCATACATTTTATGGTAAAATGAGTGATGTCATTACATAGGACAACTGGTCGCGCAAAAAAAAAAAGCCCTCATACTAGTCTGTGGATGAAAATATAAAAGAGTTACAATTTTTAGAAGACGAGGAGGAAAAAAACAAAAATGCAAAAATAAATTGGCCTGGTCCTTAAGGTCAAAATGGGCTTGGTCCTTAAGGGGTTAAGGTCCACGTGACCACAACGCATTAGATCCTACATTTGTCCTATCTGTGTGGATAACTTTTTCTTATTCTGAGCTTGCTTCACAGTCGGTATATTGAGTAGCAGGGCACACGACGTAAAGTTACTTTCAATGTCCAAAGTTACTGTTCAATGTCCAATATTTAGAATAGTAGAGGTTAAAGAGGTTGTCCTATGAGAACAACCAATGTCCCTATGCCCTGTGTGGGCCCGGTGCTGATTAGTAGCTCAGGTCATGCTATCTATTTTCTATCCTGTATTGATGACTTTTGTGTCAGGGGACTATATACATATGGTGTTTGTGCTAAAAGCCATCTTTTCATTGACTGTGACAAACATAAGGGGCATTCTCATTAGAGATCTCTTAATTCTTGTTTATGTTAAAACACAGACATAATTTTTCTTTCATCTCTGTGGTGATATATTGGAGACATTGTATCACCAGAACATGTGAACAGACTTTCATAGAAAATTTGACAGTCATTTGAATTTTTAATACCTAGGAGCTCTTCCAAAACTCTCGCCCTTGGCAAATAATGAAAAAATCAAACTGTTATCAGGTCATTATGAAAATCTTTTTTTTAAATAAACAATTTAATGGGAATAAAAGAAATCTGAAAAATCCACAAATGGAATAAATTAATCAGCAGTAGGAAATGAATAATATGATATCATTGACAGAATAGGTTCAGATGGTTGATGGCATTTGTCTGGAGATCTGCTGTATTTCTGTGATGTACCCCTTACCTCTGCCATTCATGGGAATAAGTGAGACCAAAGCTTCATCTTGCTGGACATATACAAGGAAAAAATAGTTCTAAGAAATCAAAAGTTCACCAGACTGACATATGATGTAGACTTTTCAAAATGTATAATGAGGGAGAAGGTTTGCAGTAGAATGACAGATGAAAAAAACAGCACCGCCCTTACATCCAAGAACTTATCAACCAGGGATGGGAATGAAATTTATTTTTCAGATTCTCAGCTTGGTTAACAAAGATATCAGTGTGGATACTAAAAGTGTGATGTGTCATGAAAAAAAGATCCCTTCTCTAATAATCATACAAAACTACTGCAATATTACAAATATACCTTTAAATGGGCACTGTCAGATTCCAGCTGCATATTCTATAAAGGAAGTAGCACACGTTTGAAAAGTTTGGAGTTTGGATGTACAAAAATATTTGAGTCCACACTGTCAGATACAAAACAACTTTATATGTTGTACATTTTGGCAAATTACTAACCTTTTTAATCTGCTTCATAATTATTTTTTTTTCATTTCTATAGTTATCATTAGAGATGAGCGAACTTACAGTAAATTTGATTCGTCACGAACTTCTCGGCTCGGCAGTTGATGACTTTTCCTGCATAAATAAGTTCAGCTTTCAGGCGCTCCCGTGGGCTGGAAAAGGTGGATACAGTCCTAGAAGACTCTTTCCTAGGACTGTATCCACCTTTTCCAGCCCACCGGAGCACCTGAAGGCTGAACTAATTTACGCAGCAAAATTCATCAACTGCCAACCCGAGAAGTTCATGACGAATTGAATTTACTGTAAGTTCACTCATCTCTAGTTATCATGGTTTATATAATCATGGCTTTGTCCAAGCTGAAGCACAGGCATGGACAAAGTCTAGTAGGTGAGGGTGAGCAAGCACCCATATGTGCTCTTTCCTGTCCTTTCAGAAAGATGAGTCCTATCAGACAGTAGAGAGCACAGAGGAGTACTATCAGACAGGAGAGAGACAGGAGAGAGCAGAGAGGAGAGCTATCAGACAGGAGAGAGCAGAGAGGAGTCCTATCAGACAAAAGAGAGCACAGAGGAGTACTATCAGACAGGAGAGAGCACAAGGAAGTACTGTCAGACAGGAGAGAGCAGAAAGGAGTGCTATAAGACAGGAGAGAGCACAGGGAAGTACTGTCAGACAGGAGAGAGCAGAGAGGAGGGCTATCAGACAGGAGAGAGCAGAGAGGAGTCCTATCAGAAAGGAGAGAGCACAGAGGAGTAATATCAGACAGGGGAGAGCACGGAGGAGTACTATCAGACAATAGAGAACACAAAGGAGTACTATCAGACAGTAGAGAGCACAGGGAAGTGTTATCAGACAGGAGAGAGCACAGAGGAGAGCTATCAGACAGGTGAGAGCACAGAGGAGTGCTATCAGACAGAAAAGAGTACAGAGGAGTACTATCAGAAAGGAGTGAGAACCGATGATTACTATTAGACAGTAGAGAGCACAGATAAGTCTTATCAAACAGGAGAGATCACACATGAGTGCTAACAGACAGGAGAGAGCACAGAGGAGTGCTATCAAACAGGAGAGAGCACAGATGAGTCCTATCAGACAGGAGAGAGCACAGAGGAGTACTATCAGACAGGAGAGAGCACAGAGGAGTACTATCAGACAGCAGAAAACACAGAGTAGTACTATCAGACAGGAGAGAGCACAGAGGACTAGTATCAGAAAGGAAAGAGCACAGATGAGTGCTATCATACAGAAGAGAGCACAGAGGAGACCCTTCAGACAGGAGAGAGCACAGAGGAGTACCATCAGACAGGAGAGAGCACAGTGGAGCACTATCAGACAGTAGAGAGCACAGAGGAGTACTATCAGACAGGAGAGAGCACAGAGGAGTACTATAAGACAGGAGAGAGCACAGAGGAGTACTATCAAACAGAAGGGAGCATAGAGGAGTATTATCAGACAGGAGAGAGCACAGAGGAGTGCTATCAGACAGGAGAGAGCACAGAGGAGTCCTATCAGACAGGAGAGAGCACAGAGGGGTACTATCAGACAAGAGAGAGCACAAAGGAGTACTATCAGAAAGGAAATAGCACAGAGGGGTCCTATCAGACAGGAGAGAGCACAGAGGAGTACTATCAGACAGGAGAGAGTACAGAGGAGTACTATCAGACAGTAGAGAGCACAGAGGAGTACTATCAGACAGTAGAGAACACAGAGGAGTACTATCAGACAGTAGAGAGCACAGGGAAGTATTATCAGGCAGGAGAGAGCACAGATGAGAGCTATCAGACAGGCGAGAGAACCGAGGAGTGCTATCAGACAGGAGAGAGCACAGATGAGTGCTATCATACAGAAGAGAGCACAGAGGAGTCCTATCAGACAGGAGAGAGCACAGAGGAGTACCATCAGACAGGAGAGAGCACAGTGGAGTACTATCAGACAGTAGAGAGCACAGAGGAGTAGTATCAGACAGGAGAGAGCACAGAGGAGTACTATAAGACAGGAGAGAGCACAGAGGAGTACTATCAAACAGAAGGGAGCATAGAGGAGTATTATCAGACAGGAGAGAGCACAGAGGAGTGCTATCAGACAGGAGAGAGCACAGGGAAGTATTATCAGACAGGAGAGAGCACAGAGGAGAGCTATCAGACAGGTGAGAGCACAGAGGAGTGCTATCAGACAGAAAAGAGTACAGAGGAGTACTATCAGAAAGGAGTGAGAACCGATGATTACTATTAGACAGGAGAGAGCACAGATAAGTCTTATCAAACAGGAGAGATCACACATGAGTGCTATCAGACAGGAGAGAGCACAGAGGAGTGCTATCAAACAGGAGAGAGCACAGATGAGTCCTATCAGACAGGAGAGAGCACAGAGGAGTACTATCAGACAGGAGAGAGCACAGAGGAGTACTATCAGACAGCAGAAAACACAGAGTAGTACTATCAGACAGGAGAGAGCACAGAGGACTAGTATCAGAAAGGAAAGAGCACAGATGAGTGCTATCATACAGAAGAGAGCACAGAGGAGTCCCTTCAGACAGGAGAGAGCACAGAGGAGTACCATCAGACAGGAGAGAGCACAGTGGAGCACTATCAGACAGTAGAGAGCACAGAGGAGTACTGTCAGACAGGAGAGAGCACAGAGGAGTACTATAAGACAGGAGAGAGCACAGAGGAGTACTATCAAACAGAAGGGAGCATAGAGGAGTATTATCAGACAGGAGAGAGCACAGAGGAGTGCTATCAGACAGGAGAGAGCACAGAGGAGTCCTATCAGACAGGAGAGAGCACAGAGGGGTACTATCAGACAAGAGAGAGCACAAAGGAGTACTATCAGACAGGAAATAGCACAGAGGGGTCCTATCAGACAGGAGAGAGCACAGAGGAGTAATGTCAGACAGGGGAGAGCACAGAGGAGTACTATCAGACAGGAGAGAGTACAGAGGAGTACTATCAGACAGTAGAGAGCACGGAGGAGTACTATCAGACAGTAGAGAACACAGAGGAGTACTATCAGACAGTAGAGAGCACAGGGAAGTATTATCAGGCAGGAGAGAGCACAGAGGAGAGCTATCAGACAGGCGAGAGAACCGAGGAGTGCTATCAGACAGGAGAGAGCACAGATGAGTGCTATCATACAGAAGAGAGCACAGAGGAGTCCTATCAGACAGGAGAGAGCACAGAGGAGTACCATCAGACAGGAGAGAGCACAGTGGAGTACTATCAGACAGTAGAGAGCACAGAGGAGTACTATCAGACAGGAGAGAGCACAGAGAAGTACTATAACACAGGAGAGAGCACAGAGGAGTACTATCAAACAGAAGGGAGCATAGAGAAGTATTATCAGACAGGAGAGAGCACAGAGGAGTCCTATCAGACAAGAGAGAGCACAGAGGGGTACTATCAGACAGGAGAGAGCACAAAGGGGTACTATCAGACAGGAAATAGCACAGAGGGGTCCTATCAGACAGGAGAGAGCACAGAGGAGTAATGTCAGACAGGGGAGAGCACAGAGTACTATCAGACAGAAGAGAGTACAGAGGAGTACTATCAGACAGTAGAGAGCACGGAGGAGTACTATCAGACAGTAGAGAACACAGAGGAGTACTATCAGACAGTAGAGAGCACAGGGAAGTATTATCAGGCAGGAGAGAGCACAGAGGAGAGCTATCAGACAGGCGAGAGAACCAAGGAGTGCTATCAGACAGGAGAGAGCACAGATGAGTGCTATCATACAGAAGAGAGCACAGAGGAGTCCTATCAGACAGGAGAGAGCACAGAGGAGTACCATCAGACAGGAGAGAGCACAGTGGAGTACTATCAGACAGTAGAGAGCACAGAGGAGTACTATCAGACAGGAGAGAGCACAGAGGAGTACTATAAGACAGGAGAGAGCACAGAGGAGTACTATCAAACAGAAGGGAGCACGGAGGAGTACTATCAGACAGTAGAGAACACAGAGAAATACTATCAGACAGTAGAGAGCACAGGGAAGTATTATCAGGCAGGAGAGAGCACAGAGGAGAGCTATCAGACAGGCGAGAGAACCGAGGAGTGCTATCAGACAGAAAAGAGCACAGAGGAGTACTATCAGAAAGGAGTGAGAACCGATGATTACTATTAGACAGGAGAGAGCACAGATGAGTCTTATCAAACAGGAGAGAGCACACATGAGTGCTATCAGACAGGAGAGAGCACAGAGGAGAGCTACCAGACAGGAGAGAGCACAGATGAGTCCTATCAGACAGTAGAGAGCACAGAGGAGTACTATCAGACAGGAGAGAGCACAGAGGAGTACTATCAGACAGCAGAGAACATAGAGTAGTACTATCAGACAGGAGAGAGCACAGAGGACTAGTATCAGACAGGAAAGAGCACAGAGGAGTGCTATCATACAGAAGAGAGCACAGAGGAGTCCTATCAGACAGGAGAGAGCACAGAGGAGTGCCATCAGACAGGAGAGAGCACAGTGGAGTACTGTCAGACAGGAGAGAGCACAGAGGAGTGCTATCAGACAGGAGAGAGCACAGATGAGTCCTATCAGACAGTAGAGAGCACAGAGACGTACTATCAGACAGGAAAGAGCACACAGGAGTACTATCAGACAGTAGAGAACACAGAGTAGTACTATCAGACAGGAGAGAGCACAGAGGACTAGTATCAGACAGGAAAGAGCACAGAGGAGTGCTATCATACAGAAGAGAGCACAGAGTAGTCCTATCAGATAGGAGAAAGCACAGAGGAGTGCCATCAGACAGTAGAGAGCACAGTGGAGTACTATCAAACAGTAGAGAGCACAGAGGAGTACTATCAAACAGAAGGGAGCATAGATGAGTATTATCAGACAGGAGAGAGCACAGAGGAGTGCTATCAGACAGGAGAGAGCACAAAGGAGTACTATCAGACAGGAAAGAGCACAGAGGGGTACTATCAGACAGGAGAGAGCACAGAGGAGTACTATCAGACAGGAAATAGCACAGAGGGGTCCTATCAGACAGGAGAGGGCACAGAGGAGTGCTATCAGACAGGAGAGAGCACAGCGAAGTAATATCAGACAGGAGAGAGCACAGAGGAGTCCTGTCAGAAAGGAAAGAGCACAGATGAGTACTATCATACAGTAGAGAGTACAGAGGAGTCCTATCAGACAGAAAAGAGCACAGAGAAGTACTATCAGACAGCAGAGAACACAGAATAGTACTATCAGACAGGAGAGAGCACAGAGGAGTATTATTAGACAGGAGAGAGTACATAGGAGTACTATCAAATGGGAAAGATCACAGAGGAGTCCTATCAGACAGGAGAGAGCACAGAGGACTAGTATCAGACAGGAAAGAGCACAGAGGAGTCCTATCAGACAGGAGAGAGCACAGAGGAGTACTATCAGACAGCAGAGAACACAGAGTACTACTATCAGACAGGAGAGAGCACAGAGGACTAGTATCAGACAGGAAAGAGCACAGAGGAGTGCTATCATACAGAAGAGAGCACAGAGGAGTCCTATCAGACAGGAGAGACCACAGAGGAGTACTATCAGACAGGAAAGAGCACAGATGATTACTATCAGACAGGAGAGAGCACAGAGGAGTACTATCAAATAGGAAAGTGCACAGAGGAGTACTATCAGACAGGAGAAGGCACAGTGGAGTGACATCAGACAGGAGAGAGCACAGATGTGTATTATCAGACAGGAGAGACCACAGAGGAGTACTATCAGACAGGAGAGGGCACAGTGGAGTGACATCAGACAGGAGAGAGCACAGATGTGTATTATCAGACAGGAGAGACCACAGAGGAGTACTATCAGACAGGAGAGAGCACAGATGATTACTATCAGACAGGAGAGAGCACAGAGGAGTGCTATCAGACAAGAGAGAGCACAGAGGCGTACTATCAGACAGGAGAGAGCACAGAGGAGTACTATCAAATAGGAAAGTGCACAGAGGAGTACTACCAGACAGGAGAGAGCACAGTGGAGTGACATCAGACAGGAGAGAGCACAGATGTGTATTATCAGACAGGAGAGACCACAGAGGAGTACTATCAGACAGGAGAGAGCACAGTGGAGTGACATCAGACAGGAGAGAGCACAGATGTGTATTATCAGACAGGAGAGACCACAGAGGAGTACTATCAGACAGGAGAGGGCACAGTGGAGTGACATCAGACAGGAGAGAGCACAGATGTGTATTATCAGACAGGAGAGACCACAGAGGAGTACTATCAGACAGGAGAGGGCACAGTGGAGTGTCATCAGACAGGAGAGAGCACAGATGTGTATTATCAGACAGGAGAGACCACAGAGGAGTATTATCAGACAGGAGAGAGCACAGATGATTACTATCAGACAGGAGAGAGCACAGAGGAGTGCTATCAGACAAGAGAGAGCACAGAGGCGTACTATCAGACAGGAGAGAGCACAGATGTGTATTATCAGACAGGAGAGACCACAGAGGAGTACTATCAGACAGGAGAGAGCACAGAGGTGTACTATCAGACAGGAGAGAGCACAGATGTGTATTATCAGACAGGAGAGACCACAGAGGAGTGCTATCAGACAAGAGAGAGCACAGAGGCGTACTATTAGACAGGAGAGAGCACAGATGTGTATTATCAGACAGGAGAGACCACAGAGGAGTACTATCAGACAGGAGAGAGCACAGATGATTACTATCAGACAGGAAAGTGCACAGAGGAGTACTATCAGACAGGAGAGAGCACAGTGGAGTGACATCAGACAGGAGAGAGCACAGATGTGTATTATCAGACAGGAGAGACCACAGAGGAGTACTATCAGACAGGAGAGAGCACAGTGGAGTGACATCAGACAGGAGAGAGCACAGATGTGTATTATCAGACAGGAGAGGGTACAGAGGAGTGCTATCAGACAGGAGAGAGCACAGAGAAGTGCTATCAGACAGGAGAGAGCACAGAGGAGTGCTATCAGACAGGAGAAAGCACAGAGGAGTACTAATGCCACCATCATGCTTACTGGTAGAGTACATGGCAGGGGTTCTCTTTCCTCGGCCCCATCCTCATTCACCCATTGCTTTACCAGACAGTGTTTTACTGAAAGAAAAGATTTTGAGGTGATTTTTCTTTTTTTGTTATCAGATGATTTTTCACCAACTAGTCAATTGGCAGAGAAACTACCAGACAAATTTTACTCTCACAGAAAGAAATGCACTGCTTTTTATTTAACTTACAAAGTTCAGGTAAAATGGTACACGAAGGCTCTTTTCAAGGTGTACTCAAGAGTAAAAGAATGTTTTCAAATAAACTGGTGCTAGAAAGTTTTACTACTTATCAGCTGCTGAATGCTTCAGAGGAAGTTGTGTATTTCTTTCTGATTACAGTGCTCTCTGCTGCCAACTCATTCTGTGTCAGGAACTGTTGAGAGCAGGAGAGGTTTGCTGTGGGGATTTGCTCCTACTCTGGACAGTTCCTGACATGGACAGAGGTGGCAGCAGAGAACACTATGGTCAGACTGGAAAGAACTACACAACTTCCTCTGGAGCATACAGCAGCTGGTAAGTACTAGAAGGCTTAAGATTTTTAAATAGACGTAATTTACAAATCTGTAAAACCTTTTTTTTACCAGTTGATTTGAAAAAAAAAAATTCTCCTCCAGAGTTCCCCTTCAAGTTTAAAATCTTTCTATGGATGTGCTATACAGTGCAGTCACACTGCTGGGATTTGTAGTGTACAATTTATGGACAATACTGCAGGTCAGCACACTGCACAATAGAACTGCTACAATACTTTGCTTTGTGGGAGACATCAAACTGTGTGAAAGAAATTTTGCCCATAACAACCAATCACATCTCAGCTTTCACTTTACCAGAGCTCATTAAGATGGGAAAGCTGGGCTGTGATTGGATGCTGTGGACAGGGCCGGATTAACGTAGGGGCGAATGGAGCGGCAGCTCCAGGCCCCTGCGTTAAAATAGGCCCAGCGGCCCGCACAAACGTCCCGCACAGACCGATCAGCGCAACTCCCTACTCTCCCCCCGACTGCAGGGAGTGAAGTTTAAAAATAAAACATTTCCTTTGGGCCCCAGCGCTTCTTCCGACCTGCCCCTGCTGCCCCTTTAAGAGAGGGGGCTGATGGGGCTGGTCATGTGCCAAAGACACTGGAGCTTATTAGTAAATAGTCCTTGCCCGCCCGACCCCTCCCCCGGCTGCTCACCGCAGAGCTGAAGAGACGGCAGAGAGAGAGAGACACTGCCTCACAGCTGTACGGCCTCTGCGGTCTGAATCTTCCCTCCATGTGAGATCCGTCCAGTCTGACAGTCTCCGACCTGCAGAGGCGGCCATCAGTGCGAAGAAGAAGGTCAGAAGGTGACAAGCTCTGTAGATAAGTCCCAGTGGCCGGGCCTGGCTCGGGCAGCATTCAGTCACTAACTGTATACCAGTGACTGTGCTGTGTCCTCTGCCCTATATATATGTATATATAGTAGTATATGCTGTATGGGCCAGCCAGAGAACACAGCACAGTCATTGATATACAGCAGTGTTTCCCAACCAGGGTTCCTCCAGCTGTTGCAAAATTACAACTACCAGTTTGCCATAGTTGTAGTTTTGCAACACCTGGAGGCACCCTGGTTGGGAAACACTGATATACAGTGACATAATACTGCTGGGCTACATACATCAGCTGTGCTGTGCTGTTCCCACTGCCCTGGCTGCTATATATATATATATATATATATATATATATATATATGTATATATATGTGTATACAGTAACCAGGGCAGTGGGTACAGCATAATTAATGTATATAGCCCAACAGTATTATGTCACTGTATATCAATGACTGTGCTGTGTTCTCTGCCCTGCCTGGCCCATATTACGTACATAAGATATATATTAGTAACCAGGGCAGTGGGTACAGCAGCACAGTCACGGTATATAGCCCCGCAGTATTATGTCCCTGTACTCGCTTCCCTATACTGCCCGGCCTACACATGGGGACTAAAAAAGTGTAAAAAAAGAATAATAAATCACATATATTTACTTTTTTTAACACGTTCCCTAATAAAAGTTTGAATCACCCCCTTTCCTCATTTTTCAAATGAAATAATGTAAAAAAAACACTATAATCATATGTGGTATCGCCAGGTGTGCAAATGTCTGAAGTAATAAAATACAATGTTATTTAAGTTACACAGTGAAAGGCAAAAGCGTGAAAAATATCAATTTCCAGAAGTGCGTATTTTTGGTCGAAAAATAAAACACGGTCAAAAGGTGTCATAAAAAAAATGGTCCTGAAAAAAACTTCAGATCACAGCACAAAAAAATGAGCCCTCATATCGCCCTGTATGCGGAAAAATAAAGGGGTTATAAGGGTGAGAAGAGAGACTATAAAGCAAACTTATTTTTGTACAACAAGAATTTTTTTAAAGTAGTTAAATAGAAAAAGCCTACCGTATTTATCGGCGTATAACACACACTTTTTAGGCTAAAATTTTTAGCCTAAAGTCTACCTGCGTGTTTTACGCAGATAAGCCGCTGCAGTTCAATGATTTAAAGTGGGCACTTTAAATCAATGAACTGCAGTGGCTTTGCAGGTGCAGAGACCTGCCCACTTCTCTCCCCTGCCTTTCCTGGGGTCTAGAGCCCTGCTGCCAGCCCTTCTCTCCCCCTGGCTATCGGTGCCACTGCCCGTTCTCTCCCCCTGGCTATCGGTGCCGCTGCCCCATTGCCGGCGCTGATAGCCAGGGGGAGAGAAGCGGCGCCGACAATGAGGCAGCGGCGCCGACAGACAGGGGGAGAGAAGGGGCAGCGGCACCCATTGCCGGCGCCGCTGCCCCGTTGCCTCCCCCATCCCCGGTTGTATAATTACTTGTTGCCGGGGTCGGGTCCGCGCTGCTTTAGGCCTCCGATGTGCGTCCCCTGCACCGTTGCTATGCACTGCGAGACACAATGACGTCACTCGCCATTGTGCCGCGCCATGCAGTGCATAGCAACGACGCAGGGGACGCACACCGGAGGCCTAAAGCAGCGCGGACCCGACCCCGGCAACAAGTAATTAAACAACCGAGGATGGGGGAGGCAACGGGGCAGCAGCACAGGCAATGTCAGGGGGAAAGAACGGGCAGCAGCGCCGATAGCCAGGGGGAGAGAAGGGCCGGCAGCAGGGCTCTAGACCCCAGGAAAGGCAGGGGGAGAGAAGCGGGCAGTGACGGTCTCTCTCCCCCTGCCTTTCCTGGGTGTGTATCGGGGTATACACGCGCACACACGCACCCTCATATTACCATGGATATTTGGGTAAAAAACTTTTTTTACCCAAATATCCTTGGTAAAATGAGGGTGCGTGTTATAGGCCGGTGCGTTGTATACCCCAATAAATACGGTATATAAATTGTTATCATTTTAATCGTGTGGACCTACAGAATAAAGATTGAGTCTTTTTATTGAAAAGTGCACTGCATAGAAACGGACGCACCCCAAAAGGTGCTAAATTATATATTTTTTTCAATTTTGCCCTCCTTGTATACTGGTATTATTAGTGATTGTGGTCTTGATGTACTGGACAGAATTTGCCATCTCGCAGCCGATCGGATCATGTGACGTCTGCAGAAAATGATGCCGGGGCCTCATGTTCGAGTTATGCCTAAGGCCTCACAAATTCTAGAGCCGCCACTGATTAACAGTAAAAGAGGGCTGTCCCTGCGATGTCCCTGGCCCAAAGGCTTACCTTACGGCCCTGGTGGTGACGTGGCTGCGTAACCTGCTGACCTGCGTGCCCCACATGACATCAGCGTATGAAACGCCTCCCGCCCCCCCATTCTGCCAGTGCCCGCCAAGTTTAAAAAACTACTGTGTGTGCTGTAGCTGCCACCTGCCTGAGGTCCCGCCCCCAGCGCACATTACTCTCTACCTCTGCCCCAGGAGTTTCTCCCAAAGGTATCACTAGTCCACCAGGCATGAACTGACTTGCCATTCAGGTGCACAGAAAAGCTAGGTGACAATGTCTCACCCAGCTTTTCCATGCTCCTGAATGGCATTTCTGTTTATAGTAGCTGAGCTATTATAAGCAGATATGCCATTCAGGAGCATAAAAAAGCTAGGTGTGAAGACCTTTTCCTTGTTTCTGAATGACATATCTTCTTATAGCTGTACTACTTAATGCAGTGTTGGGTAATTGCTGCGCTTAAAATGTTTCCCTACCAATTCTGCAGAAATAATATACGTCTGGAAGGAATCGTCACAGCGGTCCGAGCGAGATGGAAAATAAAATACAAGAGGACAACGTTGATGAGAGAAGATATTGCCTGTGAGTCCCACTAAGAAATGGCATTACCATTTGGGCACTATAGATAGGCGGGGTTCACACGTGTGAAAATTAAAATTGTTTAAAGTGCATCTGTCATACGTTAGTTTCACACTGCCATTGTGCCCCGTCCTTAAAGGGGTGCTCTACTGCTCAGCGTTTGGAACAAACTGTTCTGAACGCTGGAGCAGGAAGCTTGTGACGTCATTGCCCCACCCCCTCATGACGTCACACCCCGCCCCCTCAATGCAAGTCTATGGGAGGGGGCGTGACGTCACGAGCTTCCTGCGCCGGCTCCAGCGTTCGGAACAGTTTGTTCCAAATGCTGAGCACCCCTTTAAACGGCCATTAGGCCCTTTTTTTTCCCCAGCCTTTAACAGCAGTTTTTGAGATGGGGCATAACGTGCAATAACTGGTCCTGATGGATCCCATTTACTATAATGGGGTCCGTCGGGCGCCTTTATTTTGTAACAGGACTAGCAGGAGAAGATGGTGCAAGCAGTAATTTTTCTCCCGCTATTCCCCCAGGCTCCCTCGATGGCCGTCATACTGCCCTGTGCTAACGCAGTGTGAAAGAAGCCTTATACATATGAAATTGCTAGCATGGCCATAAAAGATGTTGGTGTATGATACTTTACATATTTTCATAGATGTTGTTTGATCCTTTATTTCAGTAAAAAAACAAAAAACATTTTTTAGGGGTGCATTGAGTGTGAAAGAGGTGTGGCTACAGGGCTGCAACACTTCTCCGCGCCTTCTTTGACACACGCATCCCCTATGCGCCGTGAATGGGGATTGTGATGGATGAGCAGTCTGACAGGTTTGGACTCAGACCAGACATCCTGTGCATGCACCATGAATAGGGATTGTGGTTCACAAGTGGCAACACGTCACTGGCAAGCGAGCCCTGCGTGTTACCCAAAGAAGCAGCAGATGTGACGTAAAATCGTAGGTGATACAGTCTGGGGGCATAGCAGACCCTCTACCACACCTCTTTGACACTCTGGGTCCTCATAAAAGTGAGCTGTTTCTTTTTTTTAGCTAAAGAACAGATTCTATAAAGATATGCAAAGTTTCCATACACTAACATATATTCAGCTATCCTGGTAATTTAATGTGCATAAAACATGTGACAAAACTCCTTTGTGTAGCGTTTTCATTTTATATACTTCGATGAAAAGGCCCATCACAATCTTCAGCACCAGGCCCATGATGATCTTAATCCGGCCCTGGCTGTGGACATAATCTCTCCAGTTTCTCTTTCTCACATTCTGAAAAATCATGGCCTGTGTTTATGCTCCAATTGTGATTATATTTCTTGTTATTATTTATACCTTTTTTTGTTGGATTTTAGGTGTTTTCTATAAAGTAAACAAACTATCAAGTTAAATCAGAAGAGGGGCCTCCTGTGGATGCTTACTATTCTTCCTTCCCTAGTGAACAGAGCACTGTAAGATTTCATTATATTAGAAGTGCACATGTAAATGGAAGCCACTCGAGGTAATAAGTCAGAGCAGCAAAGAAATGTTCACTTTAACAGACCAGTAAGTGCTATGTAAATTGATATCGCTCTCAAGGTCCTGAGTATTTGCTATGGGGTACACAGTTATATGAAATAAAAAGTAATCTGTACAGTGAGTTGCAGGTTATCCTTTATCAGTCAAGGAATAGCCTGATGGTGAAGGCAAGTGAGGAGGCATATCCGACCAAGGCACTTAAGCAGCTCAGCTCCGCCTCCTTGACACTTGGCTAAGAAACAAAAAGGCAACGTTTATAGTTTCACAACCATCATCAGCACAAGGAAAGATACAGTTTGCTTTAAAGGCTACTCCGCCCTTAGACATCTTATTCCCTTTAGTATCCCTTTAGTATCCCTAGTATAAACCTGCCCTAAGGACTGCCCCGCTCAAGAACCTGACCTGTTAAACTATGTGTCCCTACTAGAACTATCTCACTTACTAAGCAGATATGCTATCTCTCTCAGACCCTGCGTATACTCTAGATAGTGCAGTATGTACATTCATGAGCCCCCGATGTAGATAGAAGTAGAGGATGGAGATCCAGAAAGATTGGCAATTGTTCAGTACTGGATAAAGCATATAGGTACTGTGTTAAATATGAGGAACAGTAACATTACAGTGCTGGCCACCCATAAATATAAGGTGTAGTTGTTAGTAACAGGCCTAAAAAATATGAATCAGGTATTGCAGTTGTTTAAGAGGGGGTGGGGGTGTATTTACACACCCTATGGCAGGAAATCATGAAAAAAATGAAAAAATTTATACAGAATGACTACATCAGATGCAGTAAACAGAGAACAAATAGACGCTAAGTCAGGGAACCATTAGATAAAGCAGCCAAAAGTAAGTGACTCATTGAGGACAAATGGGGCGAACAAACGCATATGGTATATCCATCATAGTTCTCTCTGTAGATTAATCTGTTGTAGTCACCCCGTCTTGGTAACTATCTAAACTAAATGCCCTAATGACAATTGGGAAGATAAGTATAAATGGTCTTGCAGGATACACTGAATGGGGGAGATTTATCATTAGGTGTCTATTGTAGATAGAGATCTACCCCTTTACACTACTTGTCTAATTTACACTCTTGCTCAAGATTAATTGAAGTTGTACACTCCTTTAATACATTTTGTGCAGATATAGAAATGCCCCCCCTTGCTCTGCCGTGCACTCCTTCTCAATCTCACGCTGGACACTGCTCACATAGCTAGAAGTGCTGGAGCAGCAGTGTGCGCCAAACAAAACTCTGCACAATAGTAAAATCATGAATATTTATGATGGGGGGGGGGGGGGAGATTCTTAAAGAATTTTGCACCAAAAAAGTAAAAATAACATTTTGGTGTGAAAAGTATCGACCACATTTTCGAAGAGCTTTGTGCCACGGTTTACATTGTTCACCTCAGTTTTGTAAAAGTGGGAGTGTCCACGTATATTGTCTGTTTTACATAATATTTTCAAAAGGGTGAGAGCCCAGTTTCCATCAAAAATTTCACACCAGCTTTTTAATAGTGTAGAAATCAAAGAAATGGTTGTAGTTTTATTGTTTTAGTTTTTTTCTCAATTTAGATATGTGAATGTGGAGGACTATGTCAGATTTGGCAGATTGCGATAATGAACAGCGTTTTTTGAATGTAAATAAAAGGGTTAACCAGGGCTGTGGGGAGTGTTTTTTTTTTTTAAATAACATTTTTTTTCAATGTGTTTTTTATAATTGAATTTTCAGGCTTAGTAGTGGAAGCCATCTTGTAGAAAGAATCCAGTACTAAGCCAGGGCTTAGCGTTAGCCCTAAAATCAGCTAGCGCTAACCCCCAATTATTGCTCCCCGGTACCCACCGCCACTGGGGTGTCGGAAAGAGCCGGTACCAACATGCCCGGAGTGTCAAAAATGGCGCTCCTGGGCCTATGGGGTAACAGGCTGGTGTTATTTAGGCTGGGGAGGGCCAGTCACAGTGGTCCTCGCCCACCCTGGAAACATCAGGCTGTTGCTGCTTGGTTGGTATCACACATGTTTTATTTATTTATATAATAAATAAAATAAAAAAATAAATAAAACACCAGTATCTGCCAGATATCAACCAAGCAGAAACAGCCTGACGTTACCAGGGCAAGGACCATTGTTACTGGCCCTCCCCAGCCTAAATAACGCCAGTCTGTTACCGCCTAGGCCCAGGAGTGCCATTTTTGACCCTCTGGGCCTGTTTGTCCCGGTTAGCGTTAGCTTATTTTGGGGCTAACGCTAAGCCCTGGCATAGTAATGGATTTAGTCTGTAAGACGGTTTCCACTACTAAGCCTGAAAATTAAATTATAAAAAACACAAAATATTGAAAAAAAATTTATCTGAAAAAACACTCCCGACAGCCCTCGTTAACCATTTTATTGCGCACATAATGCAGCTTGTTCATAAACAGGGAGCCTTCAATTGTTGCTAACCTACAACTCCCATCATGGGGGCTGTAGTTAAGCAACAGCTGGAGTCTCCATGTTTGGGAACACACTGCCAGAAAGGCTCTGTTCCCATTATGCAAAACACATAATGAGAACAGAGTCAGGCCTGGACTGTGTAGCTCGATCTGTCCCTCTGCCCTTGGACTACTACTCCCATCATGGGACAGAGTATATCCCATGATGGGAGCAATTGTAGTACCGCAGCACTGAGGGATGTTAATAAATGTGGATCGCAGCGAATCTCTAGAGAATGACCCAGTGCGATCTGCACCTCAGCCCCTGGACTACAACTCCCATCATGGGCAGAGTCTGTCCATGATGGGAGTAGTAGTCTTAACTGTCCCAAAATAGTTAATATAATTATCTGATTCTTTTGAACACTTTGGTACGTGTCCTCCAAGGTGGTGTATATTTGCGCAAGAAAAGTGCATTTGCGCATTTTATTTGCATTTTTTTTAAACACACAGTTAATAAATTTGATTCTACTGTAGAAAGTGCTCTATGGTGAACTTATTCGTAGACATGGCTATGAAGAATCTGATTTTGCAGGGAAAAAAAACCTCGCACACATTTTTGCTTTAGAAAATAGACAAAAAAAAGCTCTATATACAATGATAAATTCCCCCCAGTGTGTTTACATGCAAACTCCTTCCCTATGACTTTTTTTTGATCGAGTGTATCCTAGATACGCTGTGATCGGTGATGATGTGTTCTGGGACCACAGCGTTGTGTGTATCCTGGAAATATACAAAACGCAGGAGTTGTGGTACGCACGTACTACTTTCCTACTCCTATTCTATTGTATAACCGGAAGTTACACACATACCGGAAAAGCACGTGGCGTGGAAGCCGCACGAGGGGTCTGAGCATAGCGCACTTTACCACCTGCAAGGTATATTCTAATCTCTATGTAATATTGTTGTATATATAATGGGGAGGAAGCTGACAAGCTCTTAACCCCTGAGGAAGTCGCCTTTTCGGAGTGACGGAACGCGTGGGGTCTCTGTGGCCCCGTCCCCATACTGATCATCACATCTGGTCTAGTCCTCCATCTTCTGCACGCTTGTTTCATACATAGTGCAAATTGCAAGTATCCCAGGCTTTGTTAGTGGTTACTATAGCTGCTTATTGTTGTTTACATATTATTGACTATGCTGCTACACAGCCTGTATATCCATTATATATTATAACGGTCCTACATGTATGGTGTGACTAATCATTCAGCACAGTATTACGGGTGCCTGTTACTAGGAGAGGGGTTCATGGCCCCTCCCTAGATGAGTGCTTGGGCTTACATCTTAGCCCATTATTTTAAATGTTTTTTTTTATCATTCAAAGTTTTATTTCAAAAATACAAAGAAACAGTAATCAAGGCAGACAAAGAAATCTGACAAACATAAGCAAAATACGGAGAATCATCCGCGAGTACTCAGGGTACTTGATTATACCAATGAAATCTGGGCTCGACTATCAGAACAAAATATAACAGTTCAACTTTGCTGAGTCTCGACAAGGACCAAGGAGTAGCCTCAGCCAACTTGCTAATATTACAGCGATATAGTCCAGAAGGCAAAAAAAGTGCAAGCCAAGGAGGCAACAGAAAAACAGAAAGTAAATGGTCAGGAATGGGACAGAGTGAAGGAGGGGGAAAGAGTAAGACGGGAAGAGAGACAAGGGAAGACGAGAGGATGGGTCAGCAAAGTTAGGGAAGGGGGAAAGTAGAAACACATTAGGGAGCCGCAGGGGTAGGGGGGTCTAATAAGGCACGGTAACCAGGAGTCTCTCTGAAGGTCATCCATGTAAACCAAGTTTTACTATAACGCTCATGCTCCGCAGGGGTTAGGGCCATCAGCTCCTCCATTCGTTGCGTGTTTGCTATTTCCTTCAACCACTCACGTACAGGAGGAGGTTCCGGAGATCGCCACCTGCGGGGAATGACCGCCCTGGCAGCCTGAAGCATGTTGCTAAGGAGAGATTTACGGAAGGAGGATATAGGGAAATGAAAAAGCAAGGCCGCCTCAGGACAGTTCGGAACAGAAATTCCAGTGACCTCCCTAGTGACGCGCAAGACGTCCGACCAAAAGCGGGTCAGCACCGAGCAGTTCCACCATATGTGCACCATGGTACCCTGGGCCAACCCACAGCGCCAACAAGTTGAAGGCACAGTAGGATACCACCTATGGAGTTGTGCAGGGGTCCTATACCAGCGGGATAGTATTTTATAGTTAGTTTCCTGCCCCCTATTGGCAATGACTGACTTATGAGTGAGAAGAAAAACATTTAGCCCATTGAGCAGGAGTAAAGGTCTGTCCTAACTCTGCCTCCCAGGCTCCGCAAAATGGGGGCAAAGAGGAGGAAGAGCCCGAAAGCAGCAGGCGGTAAAGAAAACCTATCGTGTGTGGGGGTGGAGAGGGCGTAAGGCAAAGTGTTTTGTAAGTGGTCAGTGCCCGGTGCAGATGAGTGGAGCGCTTGGTAGAGGAGTAGAAATGTTGCAGCTGAGTGTAGTCATAGCGGCAGCGACCCTGAGGTGTTGTATCCGGACACAGATCAGTGAAAGGACGCAGCTCTGTGGGTGTAAGGACATGGGTAAATCGTAGTGGGGAGGGACCGAACCCCCCTAGAAAAGTACCATGGGACAGCCCGGGAGGAAAAGCGGGGTTTCCAGTTATGGGAAGGAGTGGACCCGATGGGTCAATTAAAGAGTCCCACGCTCCCGATTTGCACAAAACTAAAAATGTTTGCAAGGTGGTGAACGATAAGTTAGACAGGGAGGAGGGAGGCGGGGCCACAACCATGGGAGCCCGGAAACAGTAACCGGAGACACATCCTGTGCTAAGCGTACCCATAATTTAGAAGCAGCGCTGTGCAGCAGGTCCAGAAGGCGTGCGTGCATGGCCGCTAAATAATAGAGACGGCAGTCAGGAAGGCCCACGCCTCCCGCCTCCTTGATCGCCCGGCTGAGGCGCGAGCGCCCGGAGGCCCATATAAAGGCACCGAATCGACTATGCAAAGCGCGCCAATAGGAAGCTGGGAGGGCTATCGGTATGGTCTGGAGCAAGTATAGCAATTTAGGCAGAAGCGTCATTTTGATTGCATTGACCCTACCAAACCAGGAGAGGGTTTTCCCATGCCATCTATCCAGGTGGGATGAGAACCGAGAGAGCAAGTGGGCAAAGTTACACTGATACAAGTTGGATAAGTCAGCCGGGATGGTAATCCCTAAGTAAGAGATATGAGGTGAGGGCCATGCGAAGGGGAAGTTAGCTTGGACCGAAGCAAATAGGGGTTGAGGGAGAGATGCATTCAATGCCTCAGATTTAGAGACATTGATTTTAAAGTTGGACCAATCACCAAATCCGGACAGTCTGGACATCAGAGAGGGAAGGGAAATATGCGGATTAGTGATGTAAACCAACAGGTCATCGGCAAAAGCCGAGCACTTATACTCATGATCGCCAACACAAACCCCCGAGATGTCCGGGCTGTTACGGATAGAGGCCAGGAGGTGTTCCATGACTAAGACATATAATAAAGGAGATAATGGGCATCCCTGGCGGGTGCCGTTGAAAATGTGAAAAGGTTTGGACAGGGACCCATTAAGTCTCAAACGTGCTGAGGGAGAGTGGTACAGAGACAGGATTTTCAAGATCAGTACGGGGCCAAGGCCGGCGATGTGCAAAGCTTCCCGTAGGGAAGACCATGATATGCGGTCAAACACTTTTTCCGCGTCGAGGGAGAGGACCATCAGGGGAATATTACGGGACCGGGCATAATGAATAAGGTCCAGGGTCTTAAGGGTGTTGTCGCGGGCCTCCCGCCCGATTGATCAGGATGAACTTAGGCAAATGGGGGTTGAGTCTGTTCGCTATGAGCTTAGCGAAAATTTTCAGGTCCACATTTAACAGGGAAATGGGCCTGTAACTTGAACAGACTTGCGGATCTTTGCCCGGTTTAGGGAGGACCGCGACATGCGCCAAGGTAGATTGAGGGGGGAAGGATGCGTCAGGGCCCACAGCGTTGAAAGCCTCTATTAACAAAGGGGCAAAGCGTTCCCCAAACGCCTTATAAAAGCCCGCCGTGAAGCCATCTGGGCCAGGGCTCTTTCCACCCGGCAGGGATGCAATAACCCCCAAAAGCTGGGCCTGAGTGAATGGAGCATCCAGCTCCTCCGCAGCATCAGGAGGGAGACTGGGTAGATCTGTGACTGGGAAAGAGCCAGGCCCAGGGCCAGAGAGGGCAACAGGAGCAATATTATACAGGTCTGTATAATAGGAACGGAATGTATCGGCTATCTCTGGTGTGGTAAAAACCTTCCCGCCCCCCGAGGTTTTAATGCAGGGAACGTGGGACCTAGTCACCCGCTCCCGAAGCGCCCTAGCCAACAACCGCCCACTTTTGTTACCGAACTCGTAGAACTTGCTACGGCAAAGTTGAAGGGCACGTTTTGAGGAGGCGTCGAGCAGGCGTTTGGCTTCCTGTCGGGCCAATAGAAGGTCTCCCAGGACCGAGGCAGAGAGTGCACGTTTGTGGGCTAGTTCAAAATCAGCGACCTTACCTAAGGCCCGCTTCAAGGCAAAAGCTTTTTCCCGTTTAAGACGGGTGCCATGCTTAATGAAAACGCCTCTGAGTACGCATTTTGCTGCTTCCCATTTCACGGTCGAGGGAGTGGAATCCTGGGCATGATCTAGGAGGAAATTCTCGATGGTCCTGCCGACATCGGCTGTACAAACAGGGTCGAGAAGGAGGGAGTCATTTAGGCGCCAGGTCCACTCCCCCCTAACGAGGAACGGCAAGCGCAGGGTGCACGTCACGGGGGCATGATCCGACCAAAGGATAGTTCCAATGTCGGAGGACAGTAGCCAGGGAAGGGCATTGTGTTGAAGGAGAATGTAGTCAATTCGGCTATAGGAGCCATGTGGTGGGGAATAGAAGCTGTAGTCCCTATCCGAGGGGTGGAGTAGACGCCACACGTCCTGTAATTGCAAGAGGGAGAGGGCGCGTTTCAACCGTTTGATGGCTGAATATGAGATGGAGGAGCGGCTGGAGGAGTTATCAAGGAGGGGATCTAGCGTGAGGTTGAGATCACCACACAGTATCACCGTACCTTTAAGTAGTGGCAGGACAAAGTCAGTAAAGTCTAACAAGAATGAAATCTGTCTAAGGTTAGGGGCATAGACGTTCAGGAGGGTAAGCTCATGGCCACCCACCAGAAGGGAAAGGACTATGTACCTGGCTGAGGGGTCAATCGTGCAATCCAGGATCTGATGTGGCAGCGATTTATGAACAGCAATCGCCACCCCACAAGACCTGGACTGAGGATTGTTAGCACAAAACCATGTGGTGTAGTGTGGGTGCTTAAGGGAAGGTTCATGGCCTACCTTGAAGTGGGTTTCCTGGAAACAGATTAGGTGTACCTTCTGTTTGTGGAAGTGGTGGAGTACTTGAGAGCGCTTCTCAGTTTCAAATGGTTTTAATACTGTTTTCTTCTTCCCCTCTGTTTTGTATAGACATAAACTTGGCATTATAACAATAAAATTGGTTTACATTTTCTACATTTGTGTGTTGGTGTGCTGATTCAATTTCAGTGTGCTTCCCCTTTCCCTTTTTCTAATTGTGTGTATCCTGGAGACGCCGCAACCGGAGATGGCATGCGATACGTCATTTCCTGGATCGCGGCATCGGGTGGAACTATGCGGTTCACACACAATGAATGAGAATCAGGTATGTTTGGTTCACTGGGCATTTAACCGTGCTCCCACCCATTCTGGTTAGCCGCTCACCTATCAGGACCATCACATACACAGTATAGTGTGCTCGTGGCATTCTGCTCCTACTGGTCTCCTGATGGTCTGAGCAAGGAAACGCGTTGAGACATGTAAATCTTCATCATCCGGACACATAGGTATCTCCCTGTTTAGGGCATTACCATTTTTTATGACAACCCTGTTTATTACTTGTATACTAGCAGGAGATTAACCCCTTAACAATGCAGGACAGAAATGTACATCCTGGTGCGGTGGTACTTAACGCACCAGGACGTACATTTACATCCTATACATGACCGCGAGCATCGGAGTGATGCTCGGGTCATGCACAGAAGGTGCCGGCTGCTGATAGCTGCCAGGGACTCACCAGTAATGGCCGACATCTGCGATCGCGCGAATGTCCGCCATTAACCCCTCAGATACCATGATCAATACAGATCACGGCATCTGCAGCGCTGTGGTCACTAAAATGGATGATCGGATCGCCTGCAGCGCTGCCGCGGCGATCCGATCATCCAGAACGGCAGACGGAGGTCCCCTCACCTGCCTCCACTGCCTTCCACGGGTCTTCTGCTTTGGTCTGAGACCAGAGCAGAAGATGACCAATAACACTAATCATTGCTATGCCCTATGCATAGCACTGGACAGTATTAGCAATCGAATGATTGCTATAAATATTCCCCTATGGGGACTATTAAAGTGTAAAAATAAAAGCAAAAAAAGTAAAAAATAAAAGCAAAAAAAAGTGAAAAATCTGCTCCCTCAATAAAAATGTAAATTGTCAGTTTTCCCAATTTTACCCCCAAAAAGTGTAAAAAATTTTTTTTTAATAAACATATTTGGTATTGCATAAATATCCAAACAATTAAAATATAATGTTAATTATCCCGTAGGTTCCTGTGCCCTGACTCCCCCCCCCCCCCCCTTGTCCCTACCTCTTCATCCCCTGATCCATGGGGCTAGGCTAAGTGATTGCCAGTGTGATACTTATTTATATTTATTATTATTATTATCACTACCTACATCTGTTTATCACCTCATGTGAGGTATATTGGTAGTTTTTTTTTTATTTTGCGCACATTTGTTTTTGGTGTATTACTTTTGATGGTAGTCCTGTGATGACAGGTTTTTTATCCGAGTTCTAATAAAGGTGTAGTTTTTGTCTACAATTGGTTTCCTATATTTTGTGCTGGTAGAAGACTCCAAGGTATCCAGTTTTTGCTTTTTCTTTGCTGGTATCAATGTCTCAGCGTGCCTAGATGTTATTTACATGTTGGTGAGTCTCAGTATGCCCTGCCCTGAGGAATATTGGAAATAATCACTTTTTAATTCACTTTGTAATTATCAATTATCATGTATCATATATCACTGTAATGTATGAATTGCAATACAATGATTTTCTGAATGCACTTTACTTATTTGTATTAATTATTGATCAAATGCATCACTTTGTTAATTTCAATATAAGGCTCCATGTCACGCACTATGGTTATGCTTGATAAAGGCTGTATTGGGCAGCTGAAATGTTGAATAAACATTTTTCTTCACTAAATATTGTTGGATCCTTTATACTACCAGTTATCATCTACAGCCTGTAACCAGGGCTGGGAATCTCCATCCTGCACCTCCTCATCTGTTGTACTGCTTCTACTTTGCATAACATGAAGCAAGCCATACGGCTTAACCCCAACATAAATTATAAAACCATCAGGATAGAATTAAACAGCATTTCTGTAGTATCAGTTATGTCACAGTGGGACTTTAAACAGTATTTTCCAGGTTCTCAGCTTAAACCAACAGATATTTCATTAATAACAAATACAGGTGAAAAGAATGTACCTTTTGGAGTTCTACATGTAACAGTGAATTATAACAATGAAGATCACAAAATACAGAAGATAAACGGACAAACAGTAAAGAGTAAGCAGATGGACCAAATCCAAACCTAGAAAGCTCCCAGTACAAATGTGGAAACCATAAGAACGGTCTGGTCACTTAGCCAAGGGTCATGATACATAGGAAAGATCAAGCAAGGCAAAGTACAAGAGCTAGTGCAGGAAGAACTCAAACACTGGCAAAATGTAACAGGCTGGCTGAGTAGTTATATCCCACATGAGAAGTGTGAGGACTCTGAGACCAGATGTAATTGGCCTGTTGTTTAAGCCCACTGATTGGCCTGGGGATTATCTTTCTTTTCTTCTCTATTTTTCTCTTATCACATCATACTTATGCCTGTTGAGAAAGGTCTCAATGACCTAAACGTCCTGTTTAGGGTATCATCTGTAGAAGTGGCATGATCAATGTATGAAGGATGATTTTGTCTTCATGTCTTTTGTTCATAATGTGTAATATGAATAATAACCCACACGTAAGCAACATGGATCTTATTAGACCCTCTTTGAATAATAAAATGTAAAAGGAAATTCAGTATAAATACGCATGGTGTGTAGTTGTTGTTACTTTTGAACAGATTCAGAGGTGTACTAGGAAGGACCTCATTCTTTCTCAAACTCCTTCAGCTACACTATGGGGATGGACTTACAAACAGAGGTCTCATTTAGCACCTTTTTATCACCATCCCACAGAGATTACGCTGGACAGTAGTTCATGGAAAATTAGAGTTATTGTTCCCTGAGCATTCACGTATTGGACAATCTACATGTTGGACAAATTGGAGAAGTAAAGATGAAAACACTGGAGGCCCGGAACTAACCTACATATTGAACAACTAGCTCAGCACTGTCTCGGATGTCAGCAGGTACAAAACATTCCAGAAACAGAATACTGCATGCCTGGGAATGGGCAACTGCACCAGAATTCATGTTGATTTTTCAGGACCTTTCATGGGAACAAACTTCAAGTTGCAAATGATGCCTATTCCAACTGGACAAAAGTATTTAAAATCTCCTCTACCACAGCAATGCACACAGCTGATGTACTAAGGGGACTTTCTGCAAGAACAGGTGTTCCTGAACAATTAGTCAGTGACAATGGCCCCCAGTTTGTGTCAGAACAATTCCAAAAGTTTTTAATGTTAAATGGAAATTGACACATTATATCTGCGCCACGTCATACAGCTATCAATGATTTGGCTGCAAGATTAATCCGTAGTATGAAAAAAGTCTTCCAAGCTATGTCAGAGGAAAGGCATGCTCTTTATCAAAAACTTACCAACTTTTTATTTGCTAATTGTAATGCACATCATTTTACTACAACTCAACCTCCAACATAATTGGTTCCACATTGTTCCTTATGTTTCAAATGAGATCTTCTTAGACCAGATCTCAGGAGAACTGTGCAACAGAAACAACTACAACACAAAGACAGATCCATTCATAGAAGAATGCACCAGTTTGATGTAGAAAAAGTGTTCTGCCAAGAAATTACAACGGAGAACAAATTTGGCTTCTTAAAAATATCTTGGCACATACTGGTCCACTAACCTACACAGTGGAGGTCTCTACTGGTGTTATCTGGAGACATTGTATAAATTAAGGGAATGTAATTCAACTGCTAAAGACAGAGACCTAGCTAAAAAAAGAGGTGCAGAGGTAGCAGTTGCATGGGGGCCCTGGTGTCTAAGGGTGTCCAAAAGCACATCTGCCCCATAAAAGATCAGTATTATAATTGGCACATGGGGTCCTGTTTCAGATTTTGCATCAGGGCTCAGAAGCTAGCCACGATGCAAAGTTCTGAGCCTGCCTCATCTTATTTTCCACTTACCGTACCATCTACCTTACTTGTGCCTGTTGTATCATACAATGCTCCTCCTGAACCTGCTACTGACACACTATTATCTCAGCTGGAAGTTTTAGAGTCACTACCATCAACCTCCGATCAGTCTACACTGTCAAGACAGAGAGATAATTCCCCACAAGAGTAAGCAGTGGAAAGGAGTGTTATGTATGTGTATATATGCAATGCATATATTTAGTGTCATTGTAAATATTTGTACTGTGATTGATTTAGAATCCTTATCTATGTGTTTCTCTGTTGATTATTATGCCTTGTTGTGTCACTTATTTCTCCCTCCTGTCCTCCTCCATTCTAGTAAAGAGATTGATCAGACTTAGTCCATGTCTGTGTATGTTTATTTTTATAACACCATCTGACTGAAAACACTACAATATTGTCGCTCCATTTTTTATACAGAGCTCCAAATCTCCAACAAAGAGTTTTTTAATTACAGCATTCAGAGTATAAAAATATGTGGCAAGCTGTTAAGTTCCCTATTGTAAGGCTGCAGTAAGCTGGCAAACATTCCAGATCTATGCCTATTTAGGGGATGCTGTTCTTTGGATATTATAAAAAAAAATATTCAGAAAAGAATTAGAATGTAGAATATTTTGATTAAAAATATGCATTGGTTATGTAAGGTCAACCAATATTCACTAGTGATCTGTGTTTGGGGAGGGGGTGCCCAATGTGACCCCAATGATTGTTCAAACAAAGAGCAGTGTTCCTAGGAAAGCACCCACCTAAAGAGAAACTGGCATCTACTAAATGCAATAAAAACAGCTCAGATTATCTTTTAACCTCTTAAGGATGCAAGGTTTTTCTGTTTTTGCCTTTTTGTTTTTTCCTCATAACCTTCTAAAAACCCTAACACTTTCAATTTTTCACCTACAGACCCATGTGAGGGCTTATTTTTTGTGCCACCAATTATACTTTTTAATGACATCAATCATTTCATTACAAAAAAATATTTGTGGGGCAAAATTGAAAAAGAAAAAAAATACGCCATTTTGTAACTTTTGGGGACTTCCGATTCCATGCAGTAAACTTTTCGTAAAAATGACATCATATCTTTATTCTGCAGTTCCATATGGCTACAAGGATACCTAATTTACATAGGTTATTTTATTTTACAACTTTAAAAAAATTAAAACTACATGCACCAAAATTAGTATGTGTGAAATTGTCATCTTCTGACCTTTTTTATTTTTCCCTATACGGGGATATATGAGGGCTCACTTTTTGTGCCGTGATCTGAAGTTTCTATCGGTATTTTTGTTTTGATGGGACTTTTTGAATCGCTTTTTATAAAAAATTTTTAGGGTATACAAATTACCAAAAATATGCAATTTTGGACTTTGTACGCCATTGACCGTGCGGTTTAAATAACTTTTTATTTTTATAGTTCGGACATTTACACATGCGTGATACCACATATGTTTATTTTTATTTACATTTTTTTTAAATGGGAAATGGGGGTGATTCAAACTTTTATTAGGGAAGGGGTTTAATCACATTTATTAACTATTTTCCTACACTTTTTTTTTGCAATGTTATAGCCCCCATAGGGGACTATAACATTGCAAGACCTTGATTGCAGACACTGATCAATGCTATGCCATAGCATTGATCAGTGTTCTTGGTGCTCTGGTGCTCCAGCCTGGATATCAGGCATGGAGCAGCAGAGTGACGATCAGACGGCGGGAGACAAGGTAAGAAGCCTCCAGCTGTCCTCTCAGCGTTAGGGATGCTGCCATTTCACCGAGGTGGTCCCGGACAGCCCTCTGAGCTAACTGGCAACGCTTTTCTCCCATTTTAGATGCCGCAGTCAACTTTGATTGTGGCGTCTAAAGGGTTAATACCGGACATCAGCCCAATCAGTGATAGCAACTGGGACCTGCTGTGTATGAAGCGTGCTCAGCTCCTGAGCACGCTTCACGTAACGGGAGCCGGCCATGGTCGTTAAACAATGCCACATTCATTGCAGTTTTTGATACTGCAATTAAGTTAATTTATTACTTTCTATTTAAAACTTATATTTCAGGAGCAGACACAGACAGCAGAGGGTCCCTATGCAAAGAATGTGCCTTATACGTCAATGTGCCTTATATGTCAATTGTTCAGGAACCCCCCCTTCATATGTCATTTACTCAGGTGGACCCCTATTGTCACTTGCTCAGGGGCCCCCACCCATATCAGTTGCTCAGGAGGACCCCATCCAATATCAGTTGTTAATTATTAAGGCCCCCCAAATGCCGCAGCTCATTCAGACCCCCCACATTAGGTAGCATAGTTTCTCTATATTAGGTAGCATAGTTTTCCACATTATGTAGCATAGTTTCCCCACATTAGGTAGCATAGTTTCCTCACATTAGGTAGCATAGTTTCCCCACATTAGTTATCACAGTTTCCCCACATTAAGAAGCATTTCCCCACATTAGGAAGGCAGCAGTTTCCCACATTAGGTAGCATAGTTTCCTCACATAAGGTAGCATAGTTCCCCACATTAGATAGCATAGTTTCCCCACATTATGTAGAATAGTTTCCTCACAATATGTAGCAGTTTCCCCACATTAGGTAGCAGTTTCCTCACATTAGGTAGGCAACAGTTTCCCTTACATTAGGTAGCATAGTTTCCTCATATTAGGTAGCATAGTTTCCTCACATTAGTTAGCATAGTTTCCTCACATTAGGTTGCATAGTTTGCCCACATTAGGTAGCATAGTTTTCTCACATCAGGTAGCAGTTTCCCCACATTAGGTAGCATAGTTTCCTCACACAAGGTAGCATAGTTTCCTCACATTAGATAGCATAGTTTCCCCACATTAGGTAGCATAGTTTCCTCACATTAGGTAGCAGTTTCCCCACATTAGTTAGCATAGTTTCCCCACATTAGGTAGCATAGTTTTCCCACATTAGGTAGCAGCCCTCCTGCATTAGGTAGCATCATTTTCTCATATTAGGTAGCATAGTTTTCCTCACATTAGGTAGCAATTTCCCCACATTAGGTAGCATCGTTTCCCCACATTAGGTAGCATTGTTTTCCCACATTAGGTAGCCCCACATTAAGTAGCAATTTCCCCACATTAGGTAGAATAGTTTCCCCACATTAGGTAGCATATTTTCCTGACATAAGGTAGCATAGTTTTCTCACATTAGGTAGCATAGTTTCCTCACATTAGGTAGCATTGTTTCCTCACATTAGGTATCAGTTTCCCCACACTAGGGAGCATAGTTTCCCCACATTAGTAGCATTGTTTTCCCATATTAGGTAGCACAGTTTCCCCACATTAGGTAGAATCATTTCCCCACATTAGGTAGCATAGTTTCCCCACATTAGGTAGCAGTTTCCCCACATTAGGTAGGTAGCAGTTTCTCTTACATTAGGTTGCATAGTTTCCTCACATAAGGTAGCATAGTTTCCCCACATTAGGTAGCATAGTTTCCCCACATTAGGTAGCATAGTTTCCTCACATTAGGTAGCATAGTTTCCCACATTAGGTAGCATAGTTTCCCAACATTATGTAGCATAGTTTCCCACATTAGGAAGCATAGTTTCCTCACATTAGGTAGCAGTTTCCCCACATTAGGTAACATTGTTTCCTCACATTAGGTAGCATAGTTTCCTCACATTAGGTAGCATAGTTTCCCCACATTAGGTAGCATAGTTTCTTCACATTAGGTGGCATAGTTTTCCCACATTAGGTAGCATAGTTTCCCCACATTAGGTAGCATAGTTCCCTCGCATTAGGTAGCATAGTTTCCCCACATTATGTAGCATAGTTTCCCCACATTAGGTAGCATAGTTTCCTCACACTAGGAAGCATAGTTTCCCCACATTAGGTAGCATAGTTTCACCACATTAGGTAGCATAATTTCCGCCCATTAGGTAGCATAGTTTCCTCACATTAGGTAGCATAGTTTCCCCACATTAGGTAGCATAGTTTCCCCATATTAGGTACCATAGTTTCCTCACATTAGGTAGCTGTTTCCCCACATTAGGTAGCATAGATTCCCTACAGTAGGTAGCAGTTTCCCCATTTTAGGTAGCATATATTTCCCACATTAGGTAGCAGTTCCCCACATTAAGGTAATATTCCCCCCCAACACATAGACATGCACACACAGACACACGCACATACAGACACAGACACACAGACATACACACACAGAGACACACTTACCTGGCCTGTGCAGCACTTCTCTTCTGCGCCCTTTTAATGGAGCAGTAGGCCCCCTGACACACTGTGCCCCTGTGTAGCGCAACTGGCTGCACAGGCGTATGTCCGCCCCTGATGCAGTTACAAACCACATTGCAACTTAAACACAACCTGATCATGTGTTTTCTCCCCTTTCTTCTGACTGCAGGAGACATTTCCAAAGAATATGGTATCATTTCAAAGTTATGCTGGCATGAAATAGCTCTACACATTAAACAGTCTAAGATATTGGGGTCTGTTACATTTAGGTGGTGAAATGTTCTGCTTAACCCCTTCAAGACCAAGGGCGTACAGGTACGCCTTTGCTCCCTGGTACTTAAGGACCAAGGGCGTACCTATATGCCTGTGGGAATTTTGGTCCCCGCCGCACATCGGGTGGAGATCGGATCAGTATGACTCTTATCTCTGCTATTGCTCGATCAGAAGTGATCGACCAATAGTAGATCGGGGGCAGGGGGGTTTATGTTCGGTTCCCCCGCTCTGCCCACCCACCGGGCAGAGAAGAGGAACCGTTGGTGACCGGCGCCGGGGGTCACTTACCCTCGGCGATGATCCTGATGTGCGGCAGGCTCAATGGATCCTACGTAAGTCGGTGAGTAGTTGCCCAGCAACATCTGGAAGGCAACAGTTTGAGACCACTATACAGTGGTCTCTAAACTGTATCCCTCCAGATGTTGCAAACCTACAACTCCCAGCATGACCAGACAGCTGTTTGCTGTTTAGGAATGCTAGGATTTTTAGTTTTGCAGCAGCTGGAGGGCTACAGTTTGGAGATCACTGTGCAGTGGTCTCTAAACTGTGGCCCTCTAGATCTTGCAAAACTACAACTCCCAGCATGCCCACACAGCAGTTTGCTGCCTGGGCATGCTGGGATTTGTAGTTTTGCAACATCTGGAGGGCCACAGTTTGGAGATCACTGTGCAGTGGTCTCTAAACTGTAGCCCTCCAGATGTTGCAAAACTGTAAATCCCAGCATGCCCAAACAGCAAACAGCTGCCTTGGCATGCTGGGAGTTGTAGTTGCGTACCTCCAGCTGTTGCAAAACTACATCTCCCAGCATGCCCTTCGGCGGCGATCAATACATGCTGGGAGTTGTAGTTTTGCAACAGCTGGAGGCACACTGATTGGAAAATACTGAGTTAGGTAACAGAACCGAACTGAAGGTTTTCCAACCAGTGAGCCTCCAGCTGTTGCAAAAGTACAACTCCCAGCATGCACGGTCTGTCAGTGCATGCTGGGAGTTGTAGTTTTGCAACAGCTGGAGGTTTGTCCCCCCCCCCATGTGAATGTGCAGGGTACATTCACACAGCCGGGTTTACAGTGAGTTTCCTGCTTCAAGTTTGAGCTGCGACAGCGCAAACTCCTGGCGGGAAACTCACCGTAAACCTCCACCAGTGTGAATGTACCCTAAAAACACTACACTACACTAACACAGAGTAAAGGGTAAAAAATTACATATACACCCCCTTACACTACCCCCCCAATAAAAATGGAAACTGTATCGTACGGCAGTGTTTCCAAAATGGAGCCTCCAGCTGTTGCAAGACAACAACTCCCAGCATTTCCGGACAGCCACTGACTGTCCAGGCATGCTGGGAGTTAAGCAACAGCTGGAGGCAGCCTGTTTGGGAATCACTTGCGTAGAATTCCCCTATGTCCACCCCTATGCAATCCCTAATATAGTCCTCAAATGCGCATGGCGCTCTCTCACTTCGGAGCCCTGTCGTATTTCAAGACAACAGTTTAGGGCCACATATGGGGTATTTTTGTACTCGGGAGGAATTGCGTTACAAACTTTGGGGGGCTTTTTCTCCTTTTACCCCATATGAAAAGGAAAAGTTGGGGTCTACACCAGCCTGTTAGTGTAAAAAAAAGAAAATTTACACTAACATGCTGGTGTTGCCTCATACTTTTTCTACCCCCCAAATTTGTAACACAATTTTCTCCTGAGTACGGAAATACCCCATATGTGGGCGTAAAATGCTCTGCGGGCGCACAACAGGGCTTAGGGTATAGTGAGCCGTAACACCCCACAGGTGTTTGACGAATTTTCGTTAAAGTTGGATGGGAAAATGAAAAAAAAAAATTTCACTAAAATGCTGGTGTTACCCTAAATTTTTCATTTTCACAAGGGAAAATAGGAAAAAAAGCCCCCCAAAGTATGTAACCCCATTTCTTCTGAGTAAGAACATACCCCATATGTGGATGTAAAGTGCTCTGCGGGTGAACTACTATGCTCAGAAGAGAAGGAGCGCCATTGGGCTTTTGGAGAGAAAATTTGTCCTTAATTGAAGGCCAAGGGTGTTTACAAAGCCCCCATAGTGCCAGAACAATGAACCCCCCCCCCACATGTGACCCCATTTTGGAAACTACTCTCCTCACAGAATTTGATAAGGGGTGCAGGGAGCATTTACACCCCACAAGTGTCTAACAGATTTTTGGAACAGTTGTCCGTGAAAATGAAAAATAAAATTTTTCATTTGCACAGCCCATTGTTCCAAAGATCTGTCAAATGCCAGTGGGGTGTAAATGCTCACTGCACCCCTTATTACATTGGTCCTTAAGGGTTAAAAGCTTCTGGGTTCCAATGCAAATTCTGCAACAGCCCCCACCTACCATATCCTATTTACAACACTGGTGTTTGCTTATTTGGCACCAGTACCAGAACACTACTGCTACCTCCTCACTCCTCATAACTATGCCTTTAATCCCTTCCCGCTATAGGACGTATGCATATGTCCAAGCATCCGACATGTTCCCACATTTGGACGTATGCATACGTCCTAGCGTTCTCCGACACTGCCGCGGGCAGCTCAGGAGATCGGCGACAAGACCCAGCTATTAATCACAGCCAGAGTCCCGACACAGCTGCCGGAGCCATGATCGCACTGGTCCCGGCAGCATTACCCGCCTTGATGCCATGATTAATCCTGATCACGGCATCTATGGTGTTGACAGGTAATGATGTGCACTATAAAACTATAATGTAAATTATCCCGCATGGTGAACGCCGTAAAAAAAACATTAAAAAAAAACGCTAAATTCGCCAATTTTGGTACAAATAGCGGAATAAAAAAGATCAACAGGAAGCACAAAAATGATACCAATAAAAATTACAGCTCATCGCGCAAAAAATAAGCCCTTACTCAATGGCATCGGACGAAAAATTTAAAAGTTACAGCTGTTGAAAAATGAATGGCAGAAAAGGAATTTTGCTCAGAAAAGGAAAAAGAACATAGAAAGCTATATAAAATGGGTATTGCCATAATCGTACTGACCCACAGAATAAATATAACATCACTTTTACTGCACAGTGTACACCATAAAAAAAAATTTTAATGCCAGAAATTTTCCAGTTTTTCACAATAAATGCTGCATGTATCAACAAAAATGCACCACTTATATAAAGTACAATATGTCACGAAAAAACTATCTCAGAATTGCTCTGCTCAGAAAAATCGCTCTAAAGTTATTACCACTTAACCCCTTAAGGACGCAGGACGTACTCAAATGGCCCCTTTTCTGAGTCCTTAAGGACTCAGGACATTTGAGTACGTCCTGTCAAATCCCTGCCCCCCGCCGCTAGCCGGAGGGGAGCCGTTGCCCGATGACGTGATCGGGTGCGGGAAGAGGACCCCGACAGCTGGGGACCCCGATTCCCGGCGTTAATGTTGGCATCGAGGCCCCAGGAGCGGCGTCGGCGAGGGACTGACCTGAAGCGGCGTGGATCAGCAGTTGGAGATGAGTGACAGCCTCCTGATGTTGCTTAGCAACAGCTCCCAGCATGCAAAAAGGGCATGCTGGGAGCTGTAGTTATGCAACAACAGGAGGCAGACCACCACAACTCCCAGCATTCCCTTATGGGCATACTGGGACTTATAGTTTTGCAACAGCTGGAGGCACATTTTTTCTATGGAAAAGTGTACCTTCAGCTGTTGTATAACTACAACTCCCAGCTTGCACAAACAGCTAAAGCGCATGCTGGAAGTTGTAGTGGTGCATCTGCTGGTTGCATAACTACAACTCCCAACATGCCTGTTGGCTGTCGGTGACTGCTGAGAGTTGTAGTTTTGCAACAGCTGAAGGCACACTGGTTTTGAAACTCAGAGTTTTTTTATTTTACATAACTCAGTGTTTCACGACCGGTGTGCCTCCAGCTGTTGCAAACTACAACTCCCAGCATGCACCGTACATGCTGGGAGTTGTAGTTTTGCAACAGCTGGAGGCACACTGGTTGTGAAACACTAAGTTAGGTCACAAACTCAGTGATACACAACCAGTGTGCCTACAGCTGTTGCAAAACTAAAACTTTCAGCATGTACAGTTTGTCAGCGCATGCTGGGAGTTGTAGTTTTGCAACAGCTGGATGTCCCCCCCCCCCCCCCAATGTGTATGTACAGGGTACACTCACATGGGCGGAGGTTTACAGTAAGTATCCGGCTGCAAGTTTGAGCTGCGGCAAATTTTCTGCCGCAGCTCAAACGGCCAGCGAGAAACTACTGTGAACCCCCACCTGTGTGACTGTACCCTATAAACACTACACTATACTACACTAACACAAAATAAAATAAAAAGTAAAAAACACTACATATACACATACCCCTACACAGCCCCCCTCCCCTCCCCAATAAAAAAGAAAAACGTCAGGTATGCCACTGCTTCCAAAACAGAGCCTCCAGCTGTTGCAAAACAACTACTTCCAGTATTACCAGACAGCCACTGACTGTCCAGGCATGCTGGGAGTTTTACAACAGCTGGAGGCACCCTGTTTGGGAATCACTGGCGTAGAATACCCCTATGTCCACCCCTATGCAAGTCCCTAATTTAGGCATCAAATGCGCATGGCACTCTCACTTTGGAGCCCTGTCGTATTTCAAGGCAACAGTTTAGGGTCACATATGGGGTATCGCCGTACTCGGGAGAAATTGTGTTACAAATTTTGAGGGGGGTATTTTCTGCTATTACCCTTTTTAAAAATTTAAATTTTTTGGGAAAACAAGCATTTTAGGAAATAAATTATTATTTTTTTTACATATGCAAAAGTCATGAAACACCTATGGGGTATTAAGGTTCACTTTACCCCTTGTTACGTTCCCCGAGGGGTCTAGTTTCCAAAATAGTATGCGATGTGTTTTTTTTTTTGCTGTTCTGGCACCATAGGGGCTTCCTAAATGCGGCATGCCCCCAGAGCAAAATTTTCTTTCAAAAAGCCAAATGTGACTCCTTCTCTTCTGAGACCTGTAGTGTGCAAGCAGAGCACTTTTCACCCCCACATGGGGTGTTTTCTGAATCGGGAGAAATTGGGCTTCAAATTTTGGAATTTTGCTATTACCCTTTTTAAAAATGTAAATTTTTTGGGAAACCAAGAATTTTAGGAAAAAAAATATTTTTTTTTACATATGCAAAAGTCGTGAATAACCTGTGAGGTATTAAGGTTCACTTTACCCCTTGTTATGTTCCCTGAGGGGTCTAGTTTTTAAAATGGTATGCCATGTGGGTTTTTTGTTGCTGTTTTGGCACCATAGGGGCTTCCTAAAGGTGACATGCCCTCCAAAAACCATTTGTCGCTCCTTCCCTTCTGAGCCCTCTACTGCGCCCGCCGAACACTTTACATGGACATATGAGGTATGTCCTTACTCAAGAAAAATTGGGTTTCAAATAATACAAGTAAAAATTTTCTCCTTTTACCCCTTGCAAAAATTCAAAAATTGGGTCTACAAGAACATGCGAGTGTAAAAAATGAAGATTGTGAAATTTCCCCTTCACTTTGCTGCTATTCCTATGAAACACCTAAAGGGTTAAAACGCTAACTGAATGTCATTTTGAATACTTTGGGGGTGCAGTTTTTATAATGGGGTCATTTGTGGGTCATTTCTAATATGAAGACCCTTCAAATCCACTTCAAAACTGAAATGGTCACTGAAAATTTTGTGAAAAATGTGAAAATTGCTGCTGAACTTTGAATCCCTCTGGTGTCTTCCAAAAGTAAAAACTCATACATTTTATGATGCAAACATAAAGTAGACATATTGTATATGTGAACCAAAATTTTTTTTATTTTGAATATCCATTTTCCTTACAAGCAGAGTGCTTCAAAAATAGAAAAATGCAAAATTTTCAATTTTTTCATCAAATTTTGGGATTTTTCACCAAGAAATGATGCGAGTTACCACAAAAATGTACCACTATGTTAAAGTAGAATATGTCACGAAAAAACTATCTCAGAATCAGAATGATAATTAAAAGCATCCCAGAGTTATTAATGTTTAAAGTGACAGTGGTCAGAATTGCAAAAAATGGCCGAGTACTTAAGGTGAAAAAGGGCTAAGTCCTTAAGAGGTTAAAGAGATGCATGTCAAATTATAAAAAAAAGAGCCTTGACATTGAGGTGAAAAATGGGTCTGTCCTTAAGGGGTTAAAGGGGGATGCCTTTTTATTTCCAAATGGTTTTGTTTTTGTGCACAGTGAAAACCAATTTTGAAAGGGATGTTTTAAAATGAATTTACTTCCCCCTCCATCCACAGTATATGGGAAAACTAACTCTTTGTTGAAACTTCCACAATCACAAGAATGGAGGTCGCTCGCCCCTTAAGGGAAACGTGTGGCAGTGAGTATGCTCTGTTATTTTTTTGGTTTATACATTTTTGAACAAAACAAAGTAAAATATTATACCCATGTCATATCTTTCTTTTATTTTTGCTAACAATGAACCCTCAACTCCCAGACATTCTTTTTCCCTGATCATCCCAAATATAAATAGGAAAATAGGGAATCCCTATTTTTCATTACTTTATATACTGTACCTCACTTCAATATCCATGGATAACTTTTACATGCCCAAATTAAACGTACAATTTTCTATGTTACATCAAGGACATAATGAAGTTTTTTTTATAACCATAGTCTTGGAGGTCCTTTGGAGACATATATGTCTTCCATAACAGTTTAAATTGAATCAATCTATTTTCATTATTTAAAGTTACTAAGTTTATATTTCTCCAAACTTTTTCCTCCATCTTGTGCTAAGTTTATTCAGTTGATTCTTATTTACTTCACATTTTGTTCATTGATGTCATATCTTTTTTCCTAATGTATCTATTTCCTATATAGTCCAAAATATACTAAGTTAAAAGGAGTTCTCCGTTGCTAGACATCTTATCCCCTTTTCATAGGATAGGGGATAAGATGTCTGATCGGGGGGGGGGGGGAGGTGTCCCACTGGGACTCCCCGTGAAGACACCCAGCATTCTGAACCTTATGTTTAAAACGCTGGGTTTCTGAGGACGTGGTCTTGACATCACGCCACGGCCCCTCGTGGTGTAACACCCTGCCCCCTCCATTCGTGTCTATGGAAGGGGGCATGGTGTGACATCACGACCATGGCCTCCCAAACCCAGTATTCTAAAGACATCAGATATTTTATCCCCTATTCTATTTATAGGGAATAAGATGTTAACAACAGCGTAACCCTTTAATGAAAAATTGTGTGTGTTTTTTCTTGTGACTTTATATGCATAACATACTTGATAATATCTTAACCTGCGTAACTCTTTTAATCCACTTTTGTTTCAGATCCTCAAAACGTTATACATTACCTTGCTTTCCTATGTGTTCCACCTTTTTCATTTTAAAACTGAACATTGTCAAATGCAGAACTTGGAGATGTTCAGAAGTTAGATAGGAGTTGATGGAATGGGGGCTCTCTGTTCACTCAGGGGACAACTGACCTCAATTCACATGATGAGAGGGGGTTCCAGCTATCAGACCCCCATTGATTTAGTTGGTTCTTACCTGTCCTGTGGATATAGAATCACTTTTGATCTTCGGTTAACTCCTTGAAATGTTCTGTTTGCTCATCTTTCATGTTGTATATTCTGCTCACATTCACATACTGTACATCACTGTTCATTTCATAGCATGGGTATTTTATCTTTTCACATGATTTTGTAAAGGTGGATTTTCCAGTCTTCCTTGAGTTTGGTATTAACACGCCCTACAGAGGGGATTACTGTACATTCAGAGAGCTTGTGAAATGAACAGGCTTTTCTAGGAATAGCTTTTTGTCAGTCTTATTTTATTTACAGCTTTCTGTTGACTTCTGTTCATTACCACTAATTATACATTGAGAACATTTCTGTGGGCGGATGGCTCCCCCAGAACTATATTCTTGGCTGTACTTTGGCCTTTTGCTCCAGGGACTGCAGACTGTGGTTTAGGATTAGAACATACTGTTGGACTGATCACACAGAATAACCATATGAGCCTCGGCTATGGGGTCTCACTGGGAGACATTTTTTAATGTAACAAACATTGCACTGTGTAGGAGTGGAAGCTTCTGTGTGGGAGCTATATGAGGTAGCTATTTCTCTGTGATTGGACTTGGCATACTTGAACTGCATGCTCTTAAAGGGGTCCTGAACCAACATAAAGGAGTATTATACAGTATCCATACTTTATGGTAAAACTGACATGTACCGTATATACTCGAGTATAAGCCGACCCGAATATAAGCCGAGGCCCCTTATTTTATCCCATAAACCCAGGAAAAGTTATTGACTCGACTATAAGCCTAGGGTGGGAAATTCATCACCCCCCCATGTAATAATCCAGACCCCCGTCATCATTTCCCCTTTATCATCACCGCCTGTCAATCCCTTCATCAGTGGTCTTCAATCTGCGGACCTCCAGATGTTTCAAAACTACGACTCCCAGCATGCCCGGATATCCATCGGCTGTCCGGGCATGCTGGGTGTTGTAGTTTTGAAACCTCTGGAGGTCCGCAGGTTGAAGACCACTGCGGCCTTTGTCATCATCCAGCCCCCCCCCCCTTTATTTTTGTACTCACCTCCCCTTGGCGGAAAGTTAGGGTGAGCTGGTCCGGGCCATCTATGCTGCAGGGACCGTCCGGTGGGGAGGATTAGTCGTTGCAGGCTTTCCATTTTCACCGGGGGCCTCTTCTCTGCGATTCTAGTGACGCTGCCTTGACGACGACGCACAGGGACGTTGCGCATGAACGTCCCTGTGCGTCGTCGTCGAGGCAACGTCACTAGTCCGGGGCCAGGCCCAAAGCATGGAGAAGAGGCCCCCCCGGTGAAAATGGACAGCCCGCAACGACTAATCCTCCCCACCGAACGGTCCCTGCAGCATAGATGGCCCGGACCAGCTCACCCTAACTTCCCGCCGAGGGGAAGTGAGTACAAAACAAAAAAGGGGGGAGGGGGGGCGATGGCTGTCCGGGCATGCTGGGAGTTGTAGTTTTGGAACATCTGGAGGTCCGCAGGTTGAAGACCACTGATGAAGGGATTGACAGGCGGAGAGTTCACCCGAGTATAAGCCGAGGGGGCATTTTCAATCATGCTGAAAAACTCGGCTTATGTTCGAGTATATATGGTTATCTTTATTCTGTGGGTCAATGCAATCACAACAAAACCCATTGCTACATGCTTAGGCTGTGTTCACACCACATTTTGTTAAATACGGTTCCCGTATACGGCTGGGAGGAGGGGGGCGGGGCTTAATCGCGCCGCCCGCACTCAGCCGTATTCAGGAACCGTATTTAATGCATGTCTATGAGCCGACCAGAGTGAACCGCAGCCTCCGGTCGGCTTTGTTTTTGGCCGTATGCGGTTTCCCGACCGCAGGCAAACTTGGTCGACCGCGTTTTTGCCTACGGTCGGGAAACTGCATACAGCCAAAAACGAAGCTGACCGGAGGCTGCGGTTCAGTCCGGTCGGCTCATAGGCATGCATTAAATACGGTTGCCGAATACGGCTGAGTGCTGGCGCCGCGATTAAGCCCCGCCCCCTCCTTCCAGCCGTATACGGGAACCGTATTTAACAAAACGTGGTGTGAACCCAGCCTTATCTATTATTACACCACAGTCAAACTTTTTTGACAAAATAAGTATGTTAATAATTGTCCTATTCTATTGATTAATATTTTTATTGAGGGTGGGCTTTTATATATTTTTTAAGCATTCTTTTAATATATATTTTTTTTAACTTAATAGTCCCATAGGGGACTGTTATATGCAATTATTAGATTGATATGTACTGTTCAGTACTATATTATTACATAACTGATCAGGTCTATTGGTGATCTTCTCGTACAGACTGGCTCTGCAAACCGGAGGCTTGTAGGAGACCTCAGGTTCGGTGAGCCCACCGACACCACCAATTTTACTAAAGATGTTGGAATCGGCATTGATCACAGCACCTATCTCTGATGTCCACCATTATCTTTGATTCCCCATCAGTTGATAGCATCCAGAACTCACCCGCTATGGAGTGAGTGCAGCACTGTGCACAAACCTACTCGCTGCAACGTACATGGACATATTGGTCTCTCTTGAATTCTACTGAACAGTTTTCTAGGCATGTTCTGTGAACTGTGCAGACGTTATTGTACGGAGGGGGGGGGGAGAGGAGCTGTGATCATCACCTATTGTAAGAGATTTAATCCCATTTTATCTGTATACAGATGTCATTGTAATCCTATGATGATAATGATTAGACTTTACAGAACTTATTACTAGACCTGACTGAAAACTTCAAGCATTCATGGTTATTTAAAATAAAGAGATTGAAATACGTTTTGAAAATGAGTGTTTTGTTTTTATAGAGCACCATGGACAATTATTAGAGAATTTGTAGAGGTTTATGTAAATGCTTTGTGCTTACTTGTTTTAGGCATAGGTTAGGCTCAATTTTGGATGTAAATTCATCGCTGATATGGTTTTGTAATGCTTCCTACATTTCCCATGAATCCTCTTGCTTAGGATGTAGAATTTGATCATTGCATATGTTCATCTAATTAGGTTGTTAGTGCTGACCAGTTTACCAAGGGGAGCTCATTAGACTCATAGATGGGTTTAGGTTAGTTCCCATTATGTGCAGTTTTGATGATGTTTCTTATTCAAAGTTTGTTTTTAAGAGAAATATTAACATGAGGTGAAGGTTATTTGATTGCAGATTTTACATGTTTTTACAGCATTCTGGATCTTTTTGCTATAATCTTCCCAAATCTGGATAAAAATAACAAAATTATACCATGATTTGCACAATTGCAGTGAAATCACTTCTTTTTTTTTTTTTGCCATGATTTTTGCAGCAAGAAATGCAATGTGTGAAAACATTCTCAATACATGTATATAGCTATTATATCTCTTGATCCGATCGAAATACCATCAGTGTACAAACCTTATGATGGTAAAAACTAGAATTCTGAGTTTCCTCTACAGAACAGAAAGTATCAGCTTATTAATAGGTTCACTGGTCAGTCTAAAAACTTCAAGATTATTTAAAAATATAGAGTAAATAATTAGAAAAAAAAAACACCAAAAGTTCTTGAAAAACATTAGAAATATAAAAGCTTAATTTATACAGTAGGTCATTTTCTGATGACACTTTCCTTGTACGAAACTCCTGAGTTCCTTTTATTGTATGTTTTGGGTCATTATGCATCTATATTGTGAAGCACTGTCCTATCATTTTTGCAGCATTTGACTGACTTTCATTAGAAAAAACAGCTCTCTTCACTTCATACTTCATCCGGCCACATCTATCTGCAGTCACATCCTCAATAAACACCAGTGTCCCAGGTCCATTGACAGCCACACATAACATTGTCTCCACCATGTGTGACAGATGATGGGGTATGCTTTATGTCATGAGCACCTTCTGTTTTTCTTCTGTTGTTCTCTTTCCATTATTATGATATGTGTTAATTAGAGATGAGCAAATTTTTTGAAAAGTTCAATTCAGCCGATTCGCCAAATTTGCCAAATATAAAAATTTGTTTCGGTCCAAATTTATTTGCGGCGAATCAATATTAAAAACTGCTATTTCTGGCCTACAGAGAGCCTCAATAGGGGTGTAGAACACTTTGTTTTGCTGTAACACGCATAGTGTGTGTACTGGGTTAGGGAAATGATATTGTTATTCAGTATGACATGCAGATCAGAGGTGTTGCTATTAGAATCACTGCCGCAGAGCGGCACAATGACAGAGCCTGGAGGTGGCATCAGTATGAGGAGACCATATAGTGGCTGAATGACACAGTGTGGAGGTGGCGGCAGCATGAGGAGACCATATAGTGGATGAATGACACAGCCTGGAGTTGGCGGCAGCATGAGGAGGCCATATAGTGGCTGAATGACCCAGCGTGGAGTTGGCAGCAGCATGAGGAGACCATATAGTGGTTGAATGACACAGCGTGGAGGTGGCGGCAGCATGAGGAGAACATATATTGGCAGAATGACACAGCCAGGAGTTGGTGGCAGCATGAGGAAACCATATAGTGGCTTAATCCCTTAACAACGAAGGATGTATATTTACGTCCTCTGCCGACTTCCGCGATATGCCGCAGGGTCACGCAGTGACCCCGCTTCATATCGGGTCGGTCCCAGCAGCCATCAACAGCCGGGACCCACAGCTAATACAGAACATCCCCGTGATCAGTGATACCCTGTATTAAACCCTTCAGACGCGGCGATCAAAGCGAAAGTGAAAGTATCCCGTCTGCTCAGTCGGGCTGTTTGGGACAGCCGTGGGGAAATTGCAGCGTCCCGAACAGCTTACAGGACACCGGGAGGGCCCTTACCTGCCTCCTCGTGTCCGATCGGCGAATGACTGCTTCGTGCCTGAGATCCAGGCAGGAGCAGTCAAGCGCCAATAACACTGATCACAGGCATGTTAATACACGCCAGTGATCTGTGTATAAGATCAGTGTGTGCGGTGTTATAGCTCCTTATAGCTATAATGTTGCAAAAAAAAAGTAAAAAAAAAGTGTTAAGAAAGAAAATTTAACCCCTTCCCTAATAAAAGTTTGAATCACCCCCCTTCACCCATATAAAAAAATAAAACAGTGTAAATAAAAATAAACATATGTGGTATCGCTGCGTGCGTAAATGTCCGAACTATAACAATATATTGTTATTTAAACTGCATGGTCAATGGCGTTCACGTAAAATAATTCCAAAGTCCAAAAAAGCGTATTTTTGGACACTTTTTATACCATTTAAACATTAATAAAAAGTGATCAAAATGTCCGATCAAAACAAAAATGCCTTCATACCGCCTTCATACCGCCCTGTACATGGAAAAATAAAAAAGTTATAGGGGTCAGAAGAGGACATTTTTAAATGTATACATTTTCCTGCATGTAGTTATGATTTTTTTCCAGAAGTACGACAAAATGAAACCTAGATAAGTAGGGTATCATTTTAACCGTATGGACCTACAGAATAATGATAAGGTGTGAGTTTTACCTAAATATGCACTGTGTAGAAACGGAAGCCCCCAAAAGTTACAAAATGGTGTTTTTTTCTTCGATTTTGTCGCACAATGATTTTTTTTCCGTTTCGACGTGGATTTTCTGGTAAAATGACTAATGTCACTGCAAAGTAGAATTGATGACACAAAAATAAGCCATAATATGGATTTTTTTGGTGGAAAATTGAAAGGGTTATGATTTTTAAAAGGTAAGGAGGAAAAAACGAAAATGCTAAAACTGAAAAACCCTTAAGGGGTTAATGACACAGCCTGGAGTTGGCGGCAGCATGAGGAGAAAATATAGTGGCTGAGGAGCCTTCCACATAACGCTCTAGCTCCTCTAGCTGCTCCTCCTCTCCTGTCAGATGAATAGAAAAACCCATCTTGCAAAACCTAAACTGTGCTCCAATGTGCCCCTCCCCCTAATCCTCCCCTTCAGCCCCCACAGGGCTCATGTAGCCGTGAGATGTACGTGCAACGTCTCCAGTGCCCTGACCAGCCATTGTTTCCAACACGTGTTGTAGTAGATGAAGCAGTGGAATGACGTTGTTCATCACGTAATCCTGGCAACTGACTAATAATGTGGCTTCCTCAATGGGCCTGAGCAAACGGCAGGTGTCATGTATGACTTACACTGTTTGACATTAAAGTTACACAGGGGAGTCCCCCTATCCACTTGGCTCATCAAGAAATCAGTGATGGCTTTTCTCTGTTCGTATTGTCGGTCAAATTTATGGAAGGTGGAATTCCAACATGTGGAAACGTCGGGGAATACCATGGTTGGGGGATACCATTCTGATGCTGCAGCTCAAGGAGGGTGTGCTTTGCGGTGTACGAGTGGCTGAAGTGCATGCAAAGTTTCCTTTCCATTGTTAGGATGTTTTCCAGATGGGCGGAACACTTCAGGAACCGCTTGACAACCAGATTAAACACGTGGGCCATGCATGGCGCATGTCTCAGGCTTCCTTTGTCGGCTACCATAGTTAACATTTCCAGTTTTCATGGAGTAAGCCATGATTCGATTTCTTGATGAATGACTTTTAGCAGTTCCTCCGCTGTGTGGCTTCATTCACCAAGGCAAACCATGTGAATAACAGCGTGACACCGCCATGCCCTGCACACATGTTCTGTTGCACACATGATCAGCATCCACCATGCAGTGGATGCTGAGGACACTGTGGAGGATAAAGAAGCGGAGTCGCACACTGTCTCAGGACCAATGGCCTGAGAGCGTGGAGGCAGAAGCGGCATGACCTTTCCAAGTTGCTGTTGTGGCTGTGCAGGAACCACATTTTCCCAGTGGGGCATAAAGGACATGTATTGAGCCTGACCGTAGTTATACCTCCCCTTTGGCGCTGCTGTGCACATTGGTACACACCGACAGGCTCAAGGACTGGCCCTCCTTCTGTTCCACAAAATTGTGCAGGGCTGGTACTGCCTTCTTTGCAAAGAAATGATGACTATGGACTCTCCACCTCGGCTCGGCACAAACCATCAGTTCTCTGAAAGGTGCAGAGTCCACCACTTGAAAAGGGAGGGACTGCAGCACCAGCAACTTGGACAGGAGCACCTTCAGCTTCTGCGACGTTGGATGAGTGGGCGCATACTGTTGTCTCTTGGACATTTCCCACCAACAGTCAGGACTGATTGATTGCTACTGCTCTAGGAACCAACCCAAGTTCCACTACCTCCCGGGAAGGTAGGCTGCCACGAAGCAGGTGGTCTACCCCGGGAATATTTGGCTCCAGACTTTCCACTTCTACCACCATGCTCACTGCCAATCATCCTACCACGTTGCTGGCTCAGCTGCTGCCTTACAGGCAACCTGCAACCCTCTTCTCCTGATGATGATGAAGCCTTTTCTGCACCTGGCTCCCAAGTGTGATTGGCTTCATCATTATCGAGTTTTGCCTGCACATCACTGATGTCCTCCTCAGGTTCATCAACAGTGTCTGCTTCAGGAGTCTGAACTCTCGCAACACCACCCCCCATGCCACTCTCCTCATCACTACTTGCCCGCCTAGTGGACGAAGCAGCAGATATCTCCTCCACCTCTTGGCTGGGCAGTAGCTGCTGACTGTCCTGTAGTAGATCGTCCTCACTAAATAGTTTAGCTGAACACACAGCATAGGATACTTCTGTGGCAGACGTAACAGCATAGGACAGAGGTAGTGGGAGGACAGGGACCACTGAGGGTTGTGTCTGAGGAACCCACCGACTGTTGATTGCAGGTGTCAGATGTCACTTGTGATGAAAAAAAAACTTGGAAAAAGAAGTGAATGACAGTGACCAGCTGTAAACCCAGATTCAATCCAAACTTTGCAAAAAAAAATATATATATATATATATTTAGCACTAACATGAACCTCATGTGGTTCATTTTGGCTGAACCTACTTACATACAGTAAGCTAGGGATAATTTATGCATTTTAAGCTTACTGTAATGGACTCCATTGGCTGGGCACATTGTGCCTGACCCAGGGAAACTTTCTTCCGGACTACAGAGCTTGCCGTCAACCGCTATGGCTTCTCCCAGTGAGAAGCAAGAAGTTCTTTTGTCTGTGTGCCAGAAACTTTCTGCATCTTGCTGGGAAACCCATAGCAGTAGATATATTGGAGAGAAATGTATTGAATATAATAAGACAAGCATAGAAAGTATTTAAACATTGAAGTCTGAGGACTCAGCAAAAGCATTTTTGGGTTACAAAGATCTTTACCGGCACCCCTAATTTTACCATACAAGGTATTAAACAACTGGAAAAAAAAAAAAAAAAAAAAAAAAATATATATATATATATATATATATATATATACCGTATTTATCGGGGTATACCACGCACCGGCCTATAACACGCACCCTCATTTTACCAAGGATATTTCGGTAAAAAAAGTTTTTTACCCAAATAACCATGGTAAAATGAGGGTGCGTGTGTGCGCGTGTATACCCCGATACACCCCCAGGAAAGGCAGGGGGAGAGAGGCCGTCGCTGCCCGCTTCTCTCCCCCTGCCTTTCCTGGGGTCTAGAGCCCTGCTGCTGGCCCTTCTCTCCCCCTGGCTATCGGCGCCACTGCCCGTTCTGTCCCCCTGACTATCGGTGCCGGCGCCGATAGCCAGGGGGAGAGAAGCGGCGCCGACAGCCAGGGGGAGAGAAGGGGCAGCGGCACTCATTGCCGGCGCCGCTGCCCCGTTGCCTCCCCCCATCCCCTGTGGCATAATTACCTGGGTCGGGTCCGCGCTGCTGCAGGCCTCCGGCGCGCGTCCCCTGCGTCGTTGCTATGCACGGCGCGGCGCACTGACGTCATGCGCCGCGCCGTGCAGCGCATAGCAACGACGCCGTGGACGCACGCCAGAGGCCTGCAACAGCGCGGACCCGACCCAGGTAATTATGCCACCGGGGATGGGGGGAGGCAACAGGGCAGCGGCGCCGGCAATGGGTGCCGCTGCCCTTTCTCTCCCCCTGGCTGTCAGCGCCGCTTCTCTCCCCCTGGCTATCGGCGCCGGCAATGGGGCGCTGGCACCGATAGTCAGGGGGAGAGAAGGGCAGCGGCGCAGATAGCCAGGGGGAGAGAAGGGCCGGCAGCAGCGCTCTAGACCCCAGGAAAGGCAGGGGAAGAGAAGCGGGCAGCGACGGCCTCTCTCCCCCTGCCTTTCCTGGGGGTGTATCGGCTAAAACTTTTAGCCTAAAAAGTGCGTGTTATACGCCGATAAATACGGTATATTTGTGATGTGGAGTAGAAAACAAACAATGAGGGGGTTGTGTTTTCTATATGGTAAATGTATGTTGGTTTTATGAGGTTTTACTACTTTGAAAAAGTTTCTGGCTCCCAAAATGTTTTTATTTTTACAGAGTGAGAGAGATTGCTCCATTTTTGTAGGGTGAACTAAGTATTATTACTATTAGTGCATACAATTTTTTTTAAATAACCTTTTAGTCTATCTTTTTTGCGAGGCAAAGTGACAAAAAAACTGCAGTTTTACCTTTTCTTAATTGAAGCTCTCCATGCGAGAAAAGCAATGCAATTTGTTTTATATTGAAAAAGGGGTCACTTCCGAAACGCGTCTAGCTTATCCACCCCCAGAATTCAGATCACCATTGGAAGCCTAACACCATCCTACCATTTGCAACAGCTGGAATCCTTTGCTTTTGGGAAGACTGTGCATACATACGCCCTCCAACACAAGGACGATGCCTTCAGCATTGCTAATCTGCACCTACATCCACTCACCAGCCACACACCGCATCCTTGTTGCCATCAGAATTGGGAAATCCTTGGACTTACCACGCAGACATCTACACTGAACCGGCCGCCAAGCCGAGCCAGTCTGCGATACGGAGCCCAGCGAAATAGGGGCTTCCATCCCAGGTTTCCTGCACACAGCTGAGTGGTGAGTGGTGCAGAAGCACCGGCATATATTTGCTACTTTATTTGCTACTATTTTGCTAAACTTCAGTGGACTGCAACACTACCAATATACTTGAAGTATACCCGACATTTGTAAAAGTATCTCTGTGGATTACAAATCATTTCTATGGACTGCAAAACGTTATAACTGTGCACAATTTCCTACACCATTGGTGACTGCCCCATTATTTTATTTTTATATTTTTTTTTTATTATTCTTTGCACAATGTAATATTATTTTTAACAGTTTTTGCACAAATTTGTTGTTAATATATTTAGTAGATCCATAGCAAGGGCCCTGCTAGGACTACTATGTTTTACATTAATAAACAAATTTTTACTCATATCATCTTCTGCTAGTCTATTTGCACATATACACCTACCTCACATCTCAATTCTAATATTTATCTAATACAATTTTATTTAATATATACCTAGAGGTCTGTGTGCCACTATATTCTCTATTCCCTTTCTAGCACGTAGGGTTACGTGTAACACAGAAACCTCGATACATATTAGCACAGTGTGAGCCCCCCAAACTCTTGTTTTCTTGCAATTTGTTTTATGGTTTTTATATTTTTATTTCCTTTAGCTAGGAAATCCATTTTCCTAAACCAGACTACCCCATTTAACTATAGAGTGAATACATGTTTTTGTAGAAAATGTCATTCTATATACATTTTTCTTTCATTGACTTTAGTTGCAGGAAGTCACAGTTTTGGAAATGTTGTGCATAGTATGCATTACTGTTGTCTCAAGTGGTGTTGCATATAGGGCTTTAAAGGGGTATTCCAGGCCAAAACTTTTTTATTTTTTTATTTTTATTTTTATATCAACTGGCTCCGGAAAGTTAAACAGATTTGTAAATTACTTCTATTAAAAAATCTTAATCCTTCCAATAGTTATTAGCTTCTGAAGTTGAGTTGTTGTTTTCTGTCTAACTGCTCTCTGATGACTCACGCCCCGGGTGACATCATCATTGAGCAGTTAGATAGAAAACTTCAGAAGCTAATAACTATTGGAAGGATTAAGATTTTTTAATAGAAGTAATTTACAAATCTGTTTAACTTTCCAGAGCCAGTTGATATATATATATATATATATATATATATATATATATATATATATATATATATATATATAAAAAGGTTTTGCCTGGAATACCCCTTTAATAAAACTGTTCTAAAGCCTCATCCACATGGGAGATCTATTTGTGGAAGCTGTTTAAAGGCACTCACAATTAGGGTCCATTCACACAGAATATGGCTGTGTTCACATGCCAAAATCTCTGTATGGAATTCCACATGAATTTATAGCCAATACACTTCAATGAGATTTCGCTGTCCCATTTACACAGCAGAATTTCTGCTACAGAATCTCCGCTGCAGGAATTCCATTGGAGTGAATTGGCTATAAATTCATGCAGAATTTTAATGCAGAATTCCGTGCAGAAATTCTGCCGTGTGAACATAGCCTATCTGTCTGGAGAAATTTAAGGAGGACATATTGGCCCTCATTTACTAAGAGTGGAGTGTCGGTTTGTTTTTCTTTTTTGTGTTTTCAACCTTTTTTTTAACTTGGTATTTTCTGATCTGTCGCACTTTTCCCGATATTTTTAGTCGCAGGGAAAAATTCTGCCACACAGTAATTTCTGTTGCATGGTTCTGTCGCACGGTAATTTCTGTTGCAGGGTTTTTTGTTGCCCTGTAAATTCTGTCGCAGGTAGGTTTATTTCTGTCACAGGGTTTCTTCTACATCTAATCATAAAAAGTGGCAATACATGGTAGGACTATGCGTTTCTGAGGGGCTCCCTCCTTTGTCAGGTCCGAGTTACAGTGTGTGGATACAGTACGTTATATATACATATTTTCATGAATACATTAACCCATTAAACATTTGAAGTTTGCCAGGTCTGAATGCCATTGGAGGCCGAGTATGACGCCAGCCTCCAGGGTCTATTGGTGGTGTATAGGAATGCATGGGCTAGGTCTATAACATTGTGATTTTTTGCCCATTGAAATCAATGGGCCAATTGTGGTCTATGGAGATCTTGCGGCAAATGGGGTAGAAAGCTAAACAGCAGGGTCCTTGTGAAAATGTGCATGGGAGACCCTGGTGTAGGTCCAATTCCTGGGTTGGTATACAGTTTTGGGATTGTACTTTAACCTATTTCTGTTTTTTCTTTTTAAAATGTCCCTCTCTTTTTACTGAACTGGTTAGCAGGTTAATGAAATGCATAGTAAATTGGAGTGGGACATTTTTTTTATTGATAAAGCCACAAATGTTCTAAAGGGCAATTATCAACTTATGTCTGTGGTTTTCCCACGGCAATTTGCTATGCATTTTATTAACCTACTAACCAGTTCAGTGAAAAGAGAGGGGAAAAAAAACAAAAACAGAAATAGGTTAGCGCATTGTTTGCCAACAAACCATGGTGCCTCCAGCTGTTGCAAAACTACAACTCCCAGCATGCCCCGACAGTCTTTGGCTGTCAGGGCGTACTGGGTGTTGTAGTTTTGCAACAGCTGGAGGCACCCTAGTTTGTTGGGTAACAGAAACACTGGGTTAGCGCAAGTGTAAAACACGTATCTAACATGTTTTACATGTAAAAAAAAAATACACATTACATAAAAATGAATGTATTAACAATAAGTATATATTCAAATCACATATTTTACTATAAATATCTACATGAAAAATACAATAAAAATATGACATGACATGTTATACATAAATCACCCGTCAATCAAACACATCAATCATTCAAGCAGCATTCATTCATTCAACATTACATCATGTATTAATAAATCGCATAATATTTTACATTGTCTTACTTGTCTTCCAATGTTCTGATCTTTGCGGCTCCCTTCTTTTCCTGCACCCACTCTGAATAATGGTCCCCTGCTTCTAAATAAAAAAATTATTTTGTTATATATATATATAAAAAATGTTTCTTACAATTCCCTACAGCATCTTTCTTTTTTCGTGGTAACCTTGCAAAAGGGAAAAAAAAGTAACAAAACGAAACAAAAATTTCCCTTGTGCACATGTCTAGTATATATATATATATATATATATATATAAATATATATATATATATATATATATATATATATATTTATTTTATTTAATTTTTTTATTTACTTATTTTTTGTTTGGAATCACAATCATACTGAAACGATAGGAAAAAAAAGTGTTGACAAGACTCATAAAAAAATTGTTGTTAATAAAGCTAAAACCTTGCTTAAAAATAAATTGTGCAAAAAATTGAAAAAGACGAGGCAGGCAAAGGAGCAAACAGCTAGAGAATTGACTCCGCTTTCTGAAACTTTATACATGCTTTAAAGTTTCGGGTTTACTTCCCAGATAATTCACATGAATTTCAGAGTGGTTTTAGGAAAAAAAGAGGGATTTTGTGTGAAATGTGGGGAACATGCCCCTTTTCCCGAAAACAACGCGCATTTTGTAGGGTTTTTCTTTCACTCTGAGTGATTCAGATTTTGTTGGGTGTTTCCTTTCTCACATTTAGGCACAAAGCCCGACAAAAAGAGTCAGAATCATGTTAGCAATTGAGGGCCATTGTGTGCTGCAGGCACCACCGAAATCAATCCAAATGCAGTGATTTTTTTTGGCAATAGCATATCAGTATTTTACAACTTTCTATGGGCCATATGTTTTTATTTTATTTTATTTTTTTTGCTGGGATTTTGTATATATATTTTTTTTTTTCGCAGGAAAAGATATTTTAATGTATTCAAATACCATAACATCTATTGAGTGGAAATAAAATAATTATTAATGTGGGGTGGAATAGAAAAAGAGCACATTTCAATAGCAAACATATATGACTAAATAGACTCATGGTAACATATATCTAGGGCACCTTTGAAGCTTTCCTGCTGAATGTAATACCTGACCGCTGTGTAAACTTAAAGGGGTACTACGATGGAAAACATTTTGTTTTAAATCAACTGGTGACAGAAAGTTAAACAGATTTATAAATTTCTTCTATTAAAAAATCTTAATCCTTCCAGTACTTATCAGCTGCTGTATACTCCACAGGAAGTTGTATTTCTTTCTGGAGTTCTTTTCAGTCTGACCACAGTGCTTTCTGCTGACACCTCTGTCCGTATCAGGAACTGCCCAGAGCAGAAAAGTTTGCTGTGGAGATTTGCTTGTCTTCTGGACAGTTCCTGACATGGACAGAGGTGTCAGCAGAGAGCACTGTGGTTGACTGAAAATAATTCCAGAAAGAAATACAACTTCCTGTGGAGCATACAGCAGCTGATATGTAATGAAAGGATTAAGATTTTTAAATAAAAAGTAATTTACTAATCTGTTTAACTTTCTGGTACCAGTTCATTTAAAAAAAAAATGTTTTCCATCGAAGTACGCCTTTAACGTAATAATTGTGAACTAATACAAATTACATTGATGAGCCAAAACATCTAAACAGGAAAACACTTTGATACATTTACATACACTTTAAATATTTTTGTAAAGGCAGTAATGAATAATTTGCTGTCGTGATGCACTCCTGGCATTGTTCATACAGACAGCAGTGTTGGAGTTTTGACAATGTAGCACATGCACATAAAACTTTGTAGAAAGAAATTTCTGGAAAAGCATCAATGAGCCCAAATCAATGACATTTTGATTTTCTGGACCAGAAAGCACATTTACATAGAAAAGGTCTTATATGAAAAAATAAGATCCAGTGACATTTATTAGGTTTTTACTTCTATTATTTCTTGCTATGACATACATAAATAAATATACATCCTGTGACAGAACGCTACCTTGAAAATTCCTGAACTAATAATTGCATTCGGCTGCTCTGTACCACAAAGTGGATTGTTCCTTTACATTTTATTATTGACGTGTTTAGTGGACCTGACTAATAGACAGACATTTGATTGGGGAGGGAAAGAGGTGTGAGCGCAAGTTTCTCCCCATAATATTAACCTGTTCAGGACGCAGGGCGTTTGGATATGCCCTGCATCCCAAGTCCTTAAGGACGAAGGACGTCAATTCAGACTTGCGATTTTCTACTATTCCGGGCTGATCGGGTCTCTGGTGACCTGATCGCCCGGAAAATAGTGATGATCGGAGCTGTCAGTGACAGCCCCAATCATCTTGAGGGATAGGAGCGAGGTTGCAGTGCTGCAACCTCCTCCTATCCCTTGCCGTTAGTCAGCACTGAGTGCTGACCAATGGCAGTTGAAGACGGAGGGTTGACATGGAAACCCCTGGCTCTGCCCACCCCTGGATGTCGGGCAGAATGGGGGGAGAAGATGGCGGCCGGTACCTATGGAGAAGATGCCATGGGGACCGCCAATCGTTGGTGACATCAGCAGAGATCAGCAGTGCAGGTAGGGAGGCGATGGCGTGGAGCATGAAGGGAGGTGGCAGTAAAGCGATCTTTACTGCTGCCTTCCTAGTGGAAGCCAAACTGCAACTCTGGAGTTGCAACATCTGGAGGGTCACAGTTTGGAGACCACTATTACAGTGGCGCCCAAACGGTAGCCCTCCTGATGTTGCAAAACTACAACTTTCAGCATGCCTAGACTGCCCAGATTTTGCAATTTTCATGAAAATTTTGAAAATTGCTGCTATACTTTGAAGCCCTCTAATTAAAGAAAAAAAAAGTAAAAATATGTCCATTTTATGATGCCAACATAAAGTAGACATATTGTATTTGTGAATCAATATAACATTTCTTTGGAATATCAATTTTCCTTACAAGTAGAGAGTTTCAAAGTTAGAAAAATGCAAAATTTTCAAAATTTTCATGAAATTTGGGGATTTTTCACCAAGAGAGGATGCAAGTAACGACAAAAAATTTACCACTAATATAAAGAAGAATATGTCACGAAAAAACAGTCTCAGAATCAGCATAATCGGTAAAAGCATCCCAGAGTTATTTATGCTTAAAGTGACAGTGGTCAGAATTGCAAAAAATGGCTCCGTCCTTAAGGTGAAAATGAGCTGCGTCCTTAAGGGGTTAAAAGTGATCTAGTTAGTTAATCTTGAGGATGCATCCAATTTTCATTTTTGGGTTTTTGTTTTTTCTTGCTCGCTTTTTAAGAGGCATAACTCTAACCCATATGAGGGCTTATTTTTGTGCAACCAAATGTAATTTACAATAACACTTTCATTTTACCATAAAATATACAGCACAACAAAACCAAAAATATTTGTGGAAGGAGATTCAAAAGAAAACTGCAATTTTGCAACCTTTGGAAGGGTTTGTTCTTTATTCTGTGATTCAATGTGATTAAAGCGATACCCAATTTATATTGTTTTTCTATTATTGTCCTACTTTTAAAAAAGTGTCACTTAAACAAAAAATCAGTATGCTTAAAATTGTGCTCTTTTGACCCCTATATCTTTTTATTTTTCTTTATACAGGGATTTATGAGGGCTCTTTTTGGGCTCTGTGACGTGAATTTTTTATCAATACCATTTTTGTCTTGTTAGGACTTTATGACTTTTTATTTATTTTTTTCTAATATATCAAATGGCCAAAAATCTGCATTTGAATCATAAACATTATTTTTTAATAGTTAGGACAAGTCCACATGTTGGGAGGCTTCATCACTGGATCGTCCATCTGGCGGCCAGAGGCAGGTAAGGGGACTCTCTGCCACCATTTTAGCTCATCAGACCTAAAGACTAAAGACTCCGAAATCGCTTCACAGGGGTCTAATGTGCCACCTGAGCTTACTGGCAACAATCATTTTTACCTTTAGACACCATGATCGACATTGATCTCGGTTTTTAAAAGGGTAATCATGGGAATGGTGGAATCGCGGCGGGATATCCATCATTAATGGTGAGCGTCTGGCTACTGACTCACAGCTATGAAGCAAGCACAGCTCCTGCCCTCACTTAATAGTAATTAAACACTCCAGGATGCACATGCACACCCTGCATTATGGCATTATGTAGCGGTTCAAGAGAGGACATTATGAGACAAAAACATGGCTTAGTAATGATGGACTAACCCTTCAGAGGTACCACATCATTCATGTTTCCAAACTCCGTGGCAAATGATGGACATTGGTGGGATCGCAGATACAGTATCTGTCATTGACTGTAAGTGCAAGACTACTTCATAGACTTTAACCACTCTAGGGTGTACATGTATGTTTTGTTGCGTTGAGGAGCAGGCTACCAGGGAGTACAGATATGTCCTGTGTCGCCTACAGGTTAAATGTTTCTCCTTTCTTGAGCTATTATTGCAATAAGGTGCTTTCATGCCAGATAGTGAGAAAAACATGCATATGTGTCTTTTTATATAGTGTATGTAAACTTCTGGTTTTAACCTTAATTAGTAAACTATATCTATTCACTCACCTCTTGTGGGAACTAGAGATGAGCGAATTTACAGTAAATTCGATTCGTCACAAACTTCTCGGCTCGGCAGTTGATGGCTTATCCTGCATAAATTAGTTCAGCTTTCTGGTGCTCCGGTGGGCTGGAAAAGGTGGATACAGTCCTAGGAGACTCTTTCCTAGGACTGTATCCACCTTTTCCAGCCCACCGGAGCACCTGAAGGCTGAACTAATTTACGCAGGAAAAGGCATCAACTGCCGAGCCGAGAAGTTTGTGACGAATCAAATTTACTGTAAGTTCGCTCATCTCTAGTGGGAACTTATTTATTTATACATCTTGGAATCTACTATACATTGACCTTTACAGCAGAAGGATTTTGTTTTGTTATAATGTATATCACTTTTATTCTGAATAACCATTGTAGCTGTCTTGTTTGGATAAAGCATCCAGGTAGTGTTTTGAACTACTACCCCGGGACATTATACTTTGTTTTTACACTATGGTTTCAATATTTTGTTTGTATTTTTTATTTGCAAACATTATGGATATCCCTACTAAGATAAGCAGATCTTATTATGTAAACATATTCATGCAGGTATCCTGGGGCAAATACCTTTTGGCCTGTGCTAACAAATTTACCTAACATTTTCTTATCGTTATTCTTATTGAGCCGCATACTTTGGAGATAATACACTTTGGATTAGTTTGTGTGATGCTTATATAAAGGCAGGGTATTTATGCTTTGATGTAAGATATATGCATTTTTTATTTTAAAAAAAACCTTTCCAAAATGTTCTGCCAATAGTATGACTATTATGTGAAAACAGTGATCCTTATTTATAACAATGTAATACAGTATTTTCCGAACAATGTGCCTCCAGCTGTTGCAAACCTACAACTTCCAACATGCCTGGACAGCCAAAGGCTGTCCAGGCATGCTGGAAGTTGTAGTTTTGCAACAGCTGGAGGTACATTTTCCAGGAAAACTCTGGTCTAATGGGAGGCATTTGACACAGCTGAACTTTTATCATAGACATGAGATTATCAGGCATCAAGTTGGAATTGTCAAAATCTGATGACAAAAATACTGTGCTATAGGCTCTAATCTGATGACAAAAATGGAAATTAGAGCCTATAGCACAGTAATCTGAAATGGAAGTGGACAATAATGGCCACCTTGTGGTCCAAAGCTTTTAGCGGGTAAACCCACTAAATATCTTCAAGGATGCCACTCACTTCATAGAAAAAGAATATCAAAGATTAGATTGTATAGCTAGTGGTTTAAGAAAGACTAAACAAAAGCTTTGTATCGTGTTTAGACTAAATGATATTATTTTTAAGTCTTTTTGTAACATAAAGCTTTGGCAATCTTTTTGGCTGAGGTTTTATACATAGGCGTGCGCAGCCTATTGCATTAGGGTGTGCACCCTAAAGCACAAACTCACTCCGCGCAAGCGTGTGTGTGTTTATGTATATATATATATATATATATATATATATATATATATATATATTACATACATATACACACACACACACTCTTGCTTGCATAGTGTAGGAGGATTGGATCCAGGGCCGGTTTTAGGCTTAGCATGGCCCTGGGCAAAATCAGAAGTGGGGTCCCAAAAGTTGTAATAGTGCACTAATCAGATTAACACATTTTTGGTCACTTCAAATACCATAAAAAATATCTAAAAAGCAAAAAAATAAATAAAAATGGTACCAATAAAAACTACAAATCACAGCGCTAAAAATGACCCTCATACATCCCCATATACAGAAAAATAAAAGTGCTATAGGGATCAGAATAGTACAATTTTATATTTTGTATAGTTCCCCCACATTAGGTTGGCAGCATAGTTCCCCCACATTAGGTTGGCAGTATAAATCTCCCACATTAGGATGGAAATATATTTCCCCCACATTAGGATGGCAGTATAGTTCCCCCACATTAGGTGGTAGTATAGTTCCCCCACATTAGGTTAGTAGTATAGTTCCCCCACATTAGGTTAGTAGCACAGTTCCCCCACATTAGGTGCAGTACAGTTCCCCCACATTAGGTGCAGTACAGTTCCCCCACATTAGGTGCAATATAGTTCCCCCACATTAGGTGCAATATAGTTCCCCACATTAGGTGCAGTACAGTTCCCCCACATTAGGTGCAATATAGTTCCCCCACATTAGGTGCAGTACAGTTCCCCCACATTAGGTGCAATATAGTTCCCCCACATTAGGTGCAGTATAGTTATAATTGTCGGGAGGAGGACAAGTCTAGAATTTACCATGAGGCTTACGGGACTAATTCTACCCCTGATCTTATATTTGCCAAGGGGTTCAATGGGCGGAGCCAAAGGGTTGTCAAAATTAGGTTTACCTAGAGTGTCAAAAATCCATGCACCAGCCCTGACTAGACCTCCCACTTGTGTGTATGTTTGCTGGTGTTTATGGGGATGCATTTGATGTGGATTTGAAAAAAAATTGTAAGTTGAATGGTAAAACTCATGTTTTTCTTTACTTGGCAAACAGGAGAACGCTTTTACTATAAGATGGTGGCACAGAGGGGGGAATATTCCAAATTGAATTTTTTTTGCACCAGATTGGTTGAAAAAGTGATGCGGCACCCAGCAAGCTTGTAGCAGCAGGCACGTTGTAGTTTTGGGTCTGCAGCTAACCCAAAACTAGGACTCCCAGCATGTTGCACCATAATCTAAATTGTACTCCTATATAGTGCAAGATGTGTGGAGTTGTAGTTTTGGTTACCATATATTGTATCAGGGCATGCTGGGAATTGTAGTTGGTAACTGCACCTCCCAGCATTGCATTCCTTCAAGGAATGCAATGCTGGGATTTTCAGTTACCAACCACAATTCCCAGCATGCCCTGATACAATATATGGTGACCAAAACTACAACTCCCATTATGTTGCACTGGGGATGCTGTGTGTGTGTGTGTGTGTGAGGTGCTGTGTGTGTGTGTGTGTGTGAGGTGCTGTGTGTGTGAGTGTGGGGGGGGTGCTGTGTGTGTGTGTTTGAGGGGTGCTGTGTGTTTGAGGGGTGCTATGGGTGCTGCGTGGGGGATTGGGCACATAATACATACATAATATAAAATATATACATAATACATAAAAAAAATGTTATTTCAGCTACCGGGTCGGTGCTGTAGTAGTTTTTATTATATTTGCTGGTAGAAGAGCACGGACTGCAGAGAGTGGGCCGTGTCCCGTGTATCAGAACAAAGGAAAAAAGAAAGTTGCCTCTTTCAAGGTGCTTGTAGTATTAAAACATCAAACCTTTAATCTGTATGCATTAAAAATAGAAAAAGGTGACATCAATCATAAAAGAGAAGCGAAACTCCAACACGTTTTGAGCAAAATGTCGCTCTTAATCATGGCTATATGTAGCCCAAAACGCACTGGAGTTTCACTTTTCTTTTATGATGTCACCTTCTTCTATTTATATTGTATACAGATTAAAGGTTTGATGGTTTAATACTACAAGCACCGTTATCCTTGGAAGAGCCGGAGGAAACTTTCTTTTTTCTTTTGTTCTGATTCATAATACATATATACATACGTCATGCATACATACACACATCATACATGCATAACCTACACATAAATATATATACACACACATACATACATAATGCATAAATACATACTATATGCATACAAACATCATACATATATAATACATACACACATCATACATGCATAACCTACACACACATATATATACACACATATACATACATAATGCATAAATACATACTATATGCATACAAACATCATACATATATAATACATACACACATCATACATGCATAACCTACACACATATATATATATATATATATATATATATATATACACACATACATACATAATGCATAAATACATACTATATGCAAACAAACATCATACATATATAATACATACACACATCATACATGCATAACCTACACACACATATATATATATATATATATATATATATATATATGTATACACACACATACATACATCATACATATATAATACATGCATACATCATACATAGATAATGCATGCATCATACATACATACATACATACATACATATGCACACCATACATAATACATACACAAATCCATAATATATACATATACACATTATACATAAATACATCATACATACATACATAACATACAGTACATACATAACATATGTATATGGTATGTATGTACTGTATGTATGATGTGTGTATGTATGATGTATTTATGTATGATGTGTATGTGTATATATTATGGATTTGTGTATGTATTATGTATGGTGTGCATATGTATTATGTATGTATTATATATGTATGATGTGTGCATGTGTATATTATGTATGTATGTATTACATATGTATGATGTTTGTATTTATGCATTATGTGTATATATATATGTATACATATTATGCATACATAATGCATAAATACAAACATCATACATATATAATACATACATACATAATATACACATGCACACATCATACATCATACATCATACATACATAATACATACATAATACACACCATACATATTACACACACCATACATACATATTACACACATCATACATACATACATAATACACAACATACATACATATTACACACACCATACATACATATTACACACACCATACATATTACACACATCATGCATACATACATATTACACATACCATACATACATATTACACACATCATACATACATACATCATACATACATACATATTACACACACCATACATACATATTACACACATCATACATACATACATCATACATACATACATATTACACACACCATACATACATATTACACACACCATACATACATATTACACACATCATACATACATATTACACACACCATACATACATAATACACACATCATTCATCCCACCCCCCTCCCGTCCTCGGTCTGTGCACTTTTCTTACCTGCGGCAGCCATGTTGGGGTCAGAGGCTGGGCACGTCCAATCCCATCTGCTGTACACTTTGCACCATCGCCGAGGAATGGACACTCGGTGCCAGGAGTTGCGGCCAGGATCATCTCAGGAATGGAAGGAGACGTGCGCAGCTGCGGGGCAGCCCCTGCGTCTGCAGTTAGCACAGCAGTGTGCGCGGCCGGGGAAGGGGGAGGAGCGGCCCGGAGGAAGGGGAAAAGAGTGGCCCAGAGGAAGGGGGGATAGAGCGGCCGGAGGACAGGGGATAGAGCGGGCGGAGCCACAAATTCCGCAAATTAAAAAAAATGCATTTTTAAACATCCAGTGTGCCCTGAAAGTCTTTCAGGGCACACCAGATGTTTAAAAATGCATTTTTTTTTTAATTTGCGGCTCCGGCCGCTCTATCCCTGCTGCCTGCTGCCATACATGATGGGGATGTAGTCCTGAACTCTGAGCCTACATTATGTAGGCTCACAGCTCAGGACTACATCCCCATCATGTATGATTGTGACTGTCGGGGATGTCCGGTGGGGCTGGGGTTTAGTAGGGAGAAAAAAAAGTCCTGCAGCAGCGGGCTGCGGTGATTAGGGTGTGCCTGTGCACACCCGGCACACCCCGTGCGCGCGCCTATGGTTTTATAAAAACTAAGAAAGCCATCCTTTTGGATAATATGTATGATGAATCACTACATGTAGCTTCTAATATTACAAAAATCAAATTAGACCAAAAGGGGACTAAAGAGGCCAAGAGACACAGCTAATTACCTAACCCCAAGGCCGTAGCCTGGGGTATAATACACCTCTAAATAGTACCCCCTAAAACATAACTTTTATTGTATATCCAGATAAAATAAAATTTTTTAATTTTATAAACCCAGTGAAATCAATGTTAAAACAGAATGTCAGGTAGGTTAGTGTCTGTGAGATCTGAGCAACATTGCTCCACTATAAGGGGTTCTGCAGTAGCCCAATACGCCTACTCTGACATTAGCTAAAAAACTAGATTGCCGCCTCTACATGTTTCGCCGTCCCCACGGCGTTCTCAAGAGGCAAACCAGTGGCAACAACACTACAAAATGGCGGCAGGGGCTATTTATAGACAATGCCCCAAACATCATCACTCGGCGACAGCGTCCCGTCACCTATCCCATGCGCCCTCAGATTGCTCCAATCCCTCTCGAGGATCCACAATCATATCCCAGGTCATATCCTCTTGGATCACCAATGGGAATACATAACGTGTACTGACCTCATCTCCCTACGTCCTTCGGGAGCGCTACGTCATACTGTGGGGCCTGCCGTTTACCATCGTACCGCGCTTGCGCACTAAAGCTTACTGAACATCGCAGTTGTCTATCTACCGCAGGTAAGCCGGCGCATGCGCCCACACTTACGTTTGGCATCGCTACGGCTCTCATTAGTGCGCATGCCCCCACACTTATACTATGATCCTGAAGCCTATTCTAACTGCGCTTGCGTGGGAAAATATAGTTATAACCAAGGCTCTTATATATATATGTAAAAGAGAGTAGTATACCGTTCTTCATATGTATTCAGTATCAATTATTACCTATCATAGTGCATAAAGATAGTGCATAAATGTGTAAGAACACTAGAGTGTAATGCACTAATATAATATATATATACAAAATACCCCAAATTTGCTTATATCATCCAATATACAATTAAAAATAATTAAATAATATAGTACACAACCAATAATTAATTAGTCAAAATTCAAATCCATTGTGAATAAATAAAATAAATAAAAAAATAATCAATGTGTATAGACATAACATCCAATTGATACAGTAATACCAAATGTAATACTTAATTATGACCTATATCCCAAATTAAAGAAGAATTGAACAGCCTACCCTAACTAATCCATAATGACAGCCCTTGCTAGATGTGTTCGCCGGCAGGTAAGTATCTGGTATTTACTTTACGATATATGCATAATCAGTGTCATGTTCTGCATAGCAGATAAAGAGCATACATTCGCACCAGAAACTGAACAGTATATATATATTTAATCAAGAATTGACCATATCCCAAGGGGGGGTCAGTACATATGAAAAAACACATGAAAAAACAAAGAATGTCAATCTAACCAGGATGAACTTTCCTTAATTTGCTCTACTCATGATCGTTTAACAGTCATCCGCCACCTATTTGTGTGTTAAAAACAACACTGGGAAAACCAAAAATATTATAATTAAATTAGTAGATTGTTAAATCTTAAAGAAATGCTGCATACGAAAACCCTTCATTCAGGCCATTGGGTGCCTGACTATGGAGTCTCCAAATCCATTTGGCTTCTTCACGTAGGAGAAGGTTATCAATGTCACCTTTCCGTGGGCCCAATTTCAGTTGACTGAGTCCTATAAATCGTAATTCTCTGATCCGTCCTCCATGTACCGCTCTCATATGTCTTGAGATAGGTGTATCCTTCTCTGTTCTGATAGAACTGAGATGCTGAGAAATGCGTTTGCGAAATTCTTGTGTGGTTTTGCCCACGTACCACTTAGGGCAGGGGCATTGAGCAATATAGATAATATTGTGAGAGCTGCAGTTAATAAACTGTCTAATCTCATAGTGGCATCCATCCACAGGATTCCTCACTGTTTTGGTCTTATTTATCTGTTGACAGAAGCTACAATGTCCACAAGGATAACAACCAGTAGTGGTATTTCTCAACCAGCACTCTTTTCTACCTCCAGTTGCCAGATGACTATGGACTAATTGATCTTTAATACTGGGACCTTTCCTGAATGTAATACTAGGAGATCTTCCAATAACCTGAGCCAGGTCTTGATCCCGTGTAAGTAGATGCCAATGCCTCCGCATTATTGCCATCACCTGGTCAGTATGGCCGTCAAATGTTCCAATACATCTTACTTTCTTGGAGGTATCAGTCGTTCTCATAGTTGTTAACAGTGTGTTCCTATCTGAACTACATGCCCTCTTGTATGCTGTTTTTAGATGTTTACGAGGGTAGCCCCTCTGCCTAAACCTCTCATAGAGATTCTTACTCTCCTTCTGAAAGTTTGCCTCCTCAGAGCAGTTCCTCCTCGCTCTGAGGTACTGGCCAACCGGGATACTCCTCTTGAGGGATCCCGGGTGCCAGCTACCCCAGTGGAGGAGTGAGTTAGTGGAGGTAGGCTTACGGAAAATATCCGTTTGTAGATGATTGTTCTCATCAATATAGATCCTCAGATCTAGAAATTGGATAGATCTCCCACCTATCTCCGAGGTAAAGACCATCCCGATCTCATTATTGTTCAACTTGTTGATAAATTCCTGATATAGTTCAACAGGACCGTCCCACAACATAAGAATATCATCTATATATCGACCATAAAATAAAATATTTTTTATTTATTTTATTTATTCACAATGGATTTGAATTTTGACTGATTAATTATTGGTTGTGTACTATATTATTTAATTATTTTTAATTGTATATTGGATGATATAAGCAAATTTGGGGTATTTTGTATATATATATTATATTAGTGCATTACACTCTAGTGTTCTTACACATTTATGCACTATCTTTATGCACTATGATAGGTAATAATTGATACTGAATACATATGAAGAACGGTATACTACTCTCTTTTACATATATATATAAGAGCCTTGGTTATGACTATATTTTCCCACGCAAGCGCAGTTAGAATAGGCTTCAGGATCATAGTATAAGTGTGGGGGCATGCGCACTAATGAGAGCCGTAGCGATGCCAAACGTAAGTGTGGGCGCATGCGCCGGCTTACCTGCGGTAGATAGACAACTGCGATGTTCAGTAAGCTTTAGTGCGCAAGCGCGGTACGATGGTAAACGGCAGGCCCCACAGTATGACGTAGCGCTCCCGAAGGACGTAGGGAGATGAGGTCAGTACACGTTATGTATTCCCATTGGTGATCCAAGAGGATATGACCTGGGATATGATTGTGGATCCTCGAGAGGGATTGGAGCAATCTGAGGGCGCATGGGATAGGTGACGGGACGCTGTCGCCGAGTGATGATGTTTGGGGCATTGTCTATAAATAGCCCCTGCCGCCATTTTGTAGTGTTGTTGCCACTGGTTTGCCTCTTGAGAACGCCGTGGGGACGGCGAAACATGTAGAGGCGGCAATCTAGTTTTTTAGCTAATGTCAGAGTAGGCGTATTGGGCTACTGCAGAACCCCTTATAGTGGAGCAATGTTGCTCAGATCTCACAGACACTAACCTACCTGACATTCTGTTTTAACATTGATTTCACTGGGTTTATAAAATTAAAAAATTTTATTTTATCTGGATATACAATAAAAGTTATGTTTTAGGGGGTACTATTTAGAGGTGTATTATACCCCAGGCTACGGCCTTGGGGTTAGGTAATTAGCTGTGCTTCTAATATTAAACACAGTGCAGCGCTATGAGAAATAAGTGAGCTACCCTCTTAGGCAGGACTGTGGAGATCCAGATTTTGTTAGGTCACTTAGAGGGTCAGTTCTGTATGAGGCTCCCAACCCTGTAAGGTGCTGGGCCTTCAGGGTTGGTTAAGCTTCAGGTACGATTAAAGAGTACCTGTCACAATCTTGTTACATGTTCACTGCCCCCCTCATGATAAACCACCCCCTGCCTTTATTTTATTTTTATATATTTTTTGTTTTCTACCTTGAATGATAGGCTTGTCAGATTGACCTCCATTGTATGTAAATTGTTTGAAGGTTTTCTAAGGGATGCTATTTTGGAGTATCTTGATAAAAAATAAATGTTTGACTCCATATCAGCATGGCTTTATGAGGGATCGGTCCTGTCAAACTAACCTGATCAGCTTTTATGAGGAGATGAGCTCCAGACTGGACCAGGGGCAATCGCTGGACGTCGTATATCTGGATTATTCCAAATCATTTGATACGGTGCCACATAAAAGATTGGTGCATAAAATGAGAAGGATTGGGCTGGGGGAGAATGTGTGTAAGTGGGTAAGTAACTGGCTCAGTGGTAGGAAACAGAGGGTGGTTATTAATGGTACTTATTCTGATTGGGTGACTGTTACTAGTGAGGTACCACAGGAGTCAGTCTTGGGTCCTGTTCTATTCAATATATTTATTAATGACCTTGTAGAGGGGTTGAACAGTAAAGTAGCAATCTTTGCAGATGATACTAAACTCTGTAAAGCGGTAAACACAATAGAGGACAGTGCACTGTTACAAATGGATCTGGATAGGTTGGGGGTTTGGGCTGGGAAGTGGCAGATGAGGTTCAACACTGATAAATTTAAGGTAATGCACATGGGGAGGAAAAATCTGGGCTGGCATTATGTATTAAATGGGAGAACACTTGGGACGACTGACGTGGAAAAGGACTTAGTAGTCTTAGTTAACAGTAAATTCACCTGTAATGACCAGTGTCGGGCAGCTGCTGCCAAGGCTAATAAAATCATGGGGTGCATCAATAGGGGCATAGATGCCCATGACAAGGAAATAATTCTACCGCTGTACAAATCACTAGTCAGACCATACATGGAATACTGTGTACAGTACTGGGTACCAGTGTACAAGAAAGATATAGTGGAGCTGGAGAGGGTTCAAAGACTGGCAACCAGGGTAATACAGGGAATGGGAGAACTACAGTACCCAGAAAGATTATCAGAAGTAGGGTTATTTAGTTTATAAAAAAAGAAGGCTTAGGGGAGACCTAATAACTATGTACAAATATATCAGGGGACAGAACAGAGTTTTCTCCCATGGTCTATTTATACCCAGGACTGTATCTATAACAAGGGGGCATCCTCTACGTTTAGAGGAAAGAAGGTTTCTACACCAGCACAGATGAGAGTTCTTTACTGTAAGAGCAGCAAGACTGTGGAATTCTCTCCTGGAGGTGGTCATGGTGAACTTGGTAAACAAGATCAAAAGGGGCCTTGATGCATTTTTGGAGAGTAATAACATCGCTAGTTATGGATTCTAGATTTATAGGGACAGAAGGTTGATCCAGGGATTTATTCTGATTGCCATATTGGATAGAATTTTTACCTCTAGTATAAGGGTTTTTTGCCTTCCTCCGGATCAACTCTGTAGGGACTCATTAGGGATATAGGTTGAACTTGATGGTCTTTTTTCAAACTTATGAACTATGTTACTATGTTACTATGATATTGCTCTGTATTTTCTGCTCAGTCTCAGTAAGATTCACAGACTGGGAAGGGGCATTCCCCAACATGTGTGACATCATATGAAGCCATACAGGGGAGAACTTCCTCCCTCACTCTGCCACACACAGTACAGAGCAGTTCAGTGTGAGATGAGCTATGATTGGCTAAGGCTGCACACACACTCCCTCAGCACTGTGCAAGTCTGTGCAAGAGATGGGGGTAAATGTGCTCTGGACAAGTAGGGAGACACCTAGTGGCAGCTTTTATAAACACAAAAAACATAGAAAACTTCATTTTTTTTTAACACAGTACATTAGAAAGATTTTTTATTTACCATGAACAAAAATTAGTTTTAATGACAATGCCCATTTAAGTTTTTACTTGGCTTCTTTATGCCAATAGCAATTGCAAAGTTTGCATGATAATGAAGGTTTAGTCTTGGGGCAACACTTTTAATGCACAGTTATGCTTAAGAATCACTCAGGAATGTCACCATAGTCCTGCACCAAGTGTATTAGCTTTGTAATGGATGCAGACTTGCCAGCAGATTCTTCCCAGTGGTGATTTCACCTGTAATTCAGGCTGGCCAAAGATCCACCTGGTCAAGAGCTGCTCCTTTAAGGCTGGGTTTACATGGCTAAAAATGTCCACAATCTGTCTTGCTGGAAAACACAGGCGGACATTCCGAACACTTGTAAGTTCCGGTGCTAGGACCGCTCAGAAATGCGCCGTATCGTAGACAGCAATGTATTTTCCAATGAAATCCGCAGAAAGAATAGACATGTCTTTTTCATCTGCAGACACCAGAAGTGGGAAATTCCTGTGTGCAGAAACCCATTAAAATCAATGGGCTTCAGTTAAATGTTCGTGCAGAATATTCACATATTGCACAAACATTCTGCCATGTGTACATACACTAAAACTGTGTACACTGAGACTTTCCACATACAAAACTAGCTCTACTTACATAGTTATATACACTGCTCAAAAAAATAAAGGGGACACTAAGATAACACATCTTAGATCTGAATGAATGAACTAAATTTACGAAATACTTTTGTCTTTACATAGTTGAATGTGCTGACAACAAAATCACACAAACATTTTCAACGGAAATCAAATTTATCAACCCATGGAGGTCTGGATATGGAGTCACACTCAAAATCAAAGTGGAAAACCACTTTGATTTAATGTCCTTAAAACAAGTCAAAATGAGGCCCAGTAGTGTGTGTTGCCTCCATGTGCCCGTATGACCTCCCTACAACGCCTGGGCATGCTCCTAATGAGGTAGTGGATGGTCTCCTGAGGGATGTCCTCCCAGACCTGGACTAAAGCATCCGCCAACTCCTGGACAGTGTGTGGTGCAACGTGGCGTTGGTGGATGGAGTGAGACATGATGTCCCAGAAGTGCTCAATCGGATTCAGGTCTGAGGAATGTGCAGGCCATTCCATAGCATCAATGCCTTCCTCTTGAAGGAACTGCTTCCACACTCGAGTCCTCCCCTTTCCCCATAGGTAAAGGCAGAGTTACCCCGCCCCTTCCCCTTCCCCATAGGTATAGGCAAAGTTCCCCCCCCCCCTTTTCCCATAGGTAAGGGCAGAGTTACCCCCCCCCTTTCCCCGTAGGTATAGGCAGAGTTACCCCCCTTTCCTCAGAGGTATAGGCAGAGTTACCCCCCTTCCCCATAGGTATAGGCAGAGTCCCCCCCCTTTCCCCATAGGTAAAGGCAGTTCCCCCCCTTTCCCCATAGGTAAAGGCAGAGTTACCCCATCCCCTTTCCTCAGAGGTAAAGGCAGAGTTACACCCCCTCCCCCTTAAGTATAGGCAGAGTTACCCCCTTCCCCATAGGTAAAGGCAGAGTCCCCCCTTTCCCCATAGGTATAGGCAGAGTTACCCCCTCCCCCTTTCCCCATAAGTATAGGCAGAGTTACCCACCCCCTCTTACCCATAGGTTTAGGCAGAGTTCCCCCCTTTTCCCCATAGGTATAGGCAGAGTTCCCCCCCTTTCCCCATAGGTATAGGCAGGGTTCCCCCCCTTTTCCCCATAGGTATAGGTAGAATTCCCCCCTTTCCCCATAAGTATAGGCCGAGTTACCCCCTTTACTTGGAGGTATACCCCAAGTTACCCCCTTTCCCCATTAGTATAGGCAGAATTCCCCCCTTTCCCCATAGTTATAGGCAGAGTTCCCTCCGCCCTTCCCCATAGGTATAGGCAGAGTTACCCCCCTTTTGTCAAATGTATAGGCAGAGTTACCCCCACTCGCCCCTTTCAGCCTAAATATAGGCAGAGTCCGCCCTTCCCCATAGGTAAAGGCAGAGTTCCCCCCCTTTCCCCATAGGTAAAGACAGAGTTACCCCCCTTTCCCCATAGGTATAGGCAGAGTTACCCCTCCCTTTCCTCAGAGGTATAGGCAGAGATACCCCGCCCCTTCCCCTTCCCCATAGGTATAGGCAAAGTTCCCCCCCCCTTTTCCCATAGGTAAGGGCAGAGTTACCCCCCCCCCTTTCCCCGTAGGTATAGGCAGAGTTACCCCCCTTTCCTCAGAGGTATAGGCAGAGTTACCCCCCTTCCCCATAGGTATAGGCAGAGTCCCCCCCTTTCCCCATAGGTAAAGGCAGTTCCCCCCTTTCCCCATAGGTAAAGGCAGAGTTACCCCATCCCCTTTCCTCAGAGGTAAAGGCAGAGTTACACCCCCTCCCCCTTAAGTATAGGCAGAGTTACCCCCTTCCCCATAGGTAAAGGCAGAGTCCCCCCTTTCCCCATAGGAATAGGCAGAGTTACCCCCCCTCCCCCCTTTACCCATAAGTATAGGCAGAGTTACCCACCCCCTCTTACCCTTAGGTATAGACAGAGTTCCCCCCTTTTCCCCATAGGTATAGGCAGAGTTCCCCCCTTTCCCCATAGGTATAGGCAGGGTTCCCCCCCTTTTCCCCATATGTATAGGTAGAATTCCCCCCTTTCCCCATAGGTATAGGCCGAGTTACCCCCTTTCCTCGGAGGTATACCCCAAGTTACCCCCTTTCCCCATTAGTATAGGCAGAATTCCCCCCTTTCCCCATAGTTATAGGCAGAGTTCCCTCCGCCTTTCCCCATAGGTATAGGCAGAGTTACCCCCCTTTTGTCAAATGTATAGGCAGAGTTACCCCCACTCCCCCTTTCAGCCTAAATATAGGCAGAGTCCCCCCTTCCCCATAGGTAAAGGCAGAGTTCCCCCCCCTTTCCCCATAGGTAAAGACAGAGTTACCCCCCTTTCCCCATAGGTATAGGCAGAGTTACCCCCCCTTTCCTCAGAAGTATAGGCAGAGTTACCCCCCTCCCCCTTAAGTATAGGCAGAGTTACCCCCCCTTCCCCACAGGTATAGGCAGAGTCCCCCCCTTTCCACATAGGTATAGGCAGAGTTCCCCCCTCCCCATAAGTATAGGCAGAGTTACCCACCCCCCTCTTCCCCATAGGTATAGGCAGAGCCCCCCCTCTTCCCCATAGGTATAGGCAGAGTCCCCCCTTTCCCTATAGGTATAGGCAAAGTTCCCCCCTTTCCCCATAGGTATAGGCAGAGTTACCCCCCTGTCCCCATAGGTATAGGCAGAGTTACCCCTCCCCTTTCCCCATAAGTATAGGCAGAGTTACCCCCCCCCCCTCCTCTTCCCCATAGGTATAGGCAGGGTAAAAAAAAAAAAAAAGGATGTTCACCTGATGTCCCATGCAGCAATATCCTCAGCAGTAGGGGCCCACGTCTTCTTCCCTCCACAGTACAGGCGTCGATGAGTGATGTCATTGGCGCCTGTACTGTGTGCTGCGTAGTGGCGGAGGTCACGTCTCCTCTGTGAAAGCTTCAGATGCCGCTCAGACAGAAGGAACCCCTTCTCCTTTATGTGCGTGTATCGCACATACCGGAGAAGACAGTGCTGTCTGCTGGGGAACTGGGACGAATGTCCCGGATCCTCAGTGGCGGCGGCGGTGGGCCCTTAACCTGGCTGGGCCCTCAGACGACGTCCAATCGGACCGGCCGGTCAGTCCGACCCTGGACATCGGGCCCTCATACCACCCTCCTGGAGTCTGTTTGAGTGGACACATGCACGTTTGTGGCCTGCTGGAGGTAATTTTGTAGGGTTCTGGCTGTGCTCCTCCTGCTCCTCCTTGCACAAAGGCGGAGGTAGCGGTCCTGCTGCTGGGCTGTTGCCCTCCTACAGCTTCCTCCACATCTCCTGATGTACTGACCCAGCACCTCCATGCTCTGGACACTACGCTGACAGACACAGCAAACCTTCTTGCCACAGCAGGCATTGATGTGCCATCCTGGAAGAGCTGCACTACCTAAGTCACTTGTGTGGGTTGTAGACTTCGTCTCATGCTACCACTAGAGTGAAAGCACCGCCAGCATTCAAAAGTGACCAAAACATCCGCCAGGAAGCAAAGAAACTGAGAAGTGGTCTGTGGTCACCACCTGCAGAACCACTCCTTTATTGGGGGTGTCTTGCTAATTGCCTATAATTTCCACCTGTTGTCTGTTCCATTTGCACAACAGCATGTAAAATTAATTGTCAATCAGTGTTGCTTCCTGAGTGGACAGTGTAATTTCACAGAAGTGTGATTGACTTGGAGTTACATTGTGTTGTTTACATGTTCACTTATTTTTTAGAGCAGTGTAGTTAGTGCGGTCGAAAAAAGACATAGTCCATCAAGTTTTGCTATTGGATTACAATTTAGCATTTTTGTAATTGTATTAAATAAAAAATGTTTGCATACTATATATATATTTCAGCCTCTGTCTGGTACCTGGTCCCCCTCACATGTACAACTCCTTCTGTTCCTGCTTCATAATGTTACCCTAGACACCGCTTGTCAGGTAACTCAGTGACCATGAGTTACATCCCAAAAGTCAAAATGCAAAACTATAGAAGTAACTGGACCTACCTTAACCCAACAGGAAATACAATACTTGTAGTTAGAAAAAAGTTAAACTCTTATCAGATACAGAGTCTCTATACAGCACAGAGCTCGGCAGTTCATTTACCAACAGTGAGGTCAACCGTGAGATGGTTTCGGAGTGCTTATAGTCTCTGAGAAGAACTTACAATTATTAAACATCAAAAGAAAAACAATGGCGCTCCATGTGGAGTATCGCTAGCACAATGGAATAGAGGGGGAGGGGTAAAGCACTGCTTACCAATACAGGTTGTGTACATATATACACAACAATGGTGAGCATTTGTAGAGTAAGCACAATCCTGTCTGCATCCTTCCTGAAATATATATATACACCATGGAGTAGAGCAGGACTTCAATTGTTCAGGATTCATATGGCGCTGACCAGGATAAAGACCACGGAACATAGTAACACCCACTGACTGCTTTAATAACAATGCAACACGTTTCGCTGCGCATGCGCAGTGAAACGCTTTGCAGTGCTGTTATTAAAGCAGTCAGTGGATGTGCTTCCCTCAAAACACTTCCCTCAAAACACTTATTTTATTGTTTTATATAGTTTAAATAAACATGATCCTAGCCTGGATCTTATACATTAATCGTGTTTGGACCTTAATGTTTTGAGTTGGCAGTGCCTGGACTTTGAGGTCTTCTTTTACATTCGCTTTGCACAATGTGTCAGGATCTGTCCAGAGCATAAACAAATACCCATAGCAAATCTCTCCTGCTCTGGACAGTTCCTGACAAGGACAAATGTGGCAGCAGAGAGCACTATGTCAAATTGGAAAGAACTACACAACTTTCTCTGGAGCATACAGCACCTGATAAGTACTGGAAGAATTATTATAGTATTAACAATGATATGTTATAGATTCACCTATTTGAATTACTTTTCTAAAATACTTCTTAATAAAAAATGTTTTTAACTTTTTGTGTTAAATTCACCCCTAAATGTTTGACCACCAGTGATACCCCTTCTGGTCCTGCCTACAGTCCTGTTTGCAGATTGTCTCCTGAAGCAGCCTGGCAGAGACAAAAGTTAGGAAATGCAGGTGGGAACGCAACCAGCACAGTGTAAAGATTGTATATAGCTGAATATTTCCGCTCCCTTTGAGCTCAGCCAGACTGTAAGATGAGGCCTTCAGTGCATAGTGCTAAATATTGTGTTGTATTTTGTGCTGAATATTTCTACTCCCTTTGTGAGATGGGAAACAGCTCTCATTGTCTGAACACTGTTTGTTTAAATTAAGTTAAATATCTGGACTGACATTCTGCTGTTTCGCCACAAGATGCCGCTTTTTCCTAACAAAGCTAACAGACTGCATGTTTTCCATATTCATGAGAGGGGGGAGTAACTGGTAAAAGCCAGGATAAGGCGGGGAGCAGCCATTTTAGAGAGAGCTGAGACTAAGGAACTGTGAGGGAGGACCCGATGGCATACAGGTGTGACACCTCAGTGTCCAGAACTGCAGCTAAGTGAAGCTGCTTGTGTCTCCATAGGACTCCATAACTTAAAGTGACATTTCACTTTAGCTGATACTGAGCTGATAAACTTCCCACAAACTCAAGGTAGGCTGGCCTTTTGCTCAGGAGGAATACTCAGTCATGTGCTAAAACACCATTTAGGAGAGGGGGAATACGGTAGAGTTTTATAAGATTGCAAGCTGTTGTACTGCAACGCAGGATAGCCCACACCACACACCCATACAGTTATTCTTGTTTTTTTTTTCTTAGGGTAATAACAGGTAAGGTGTGGCACTCCAGTTGTGCCCACTGGTAGGCAAATTAACACTCCTTTCTCCTTCATCGTTCAGAGGGTGCCACGCTGTGCAGCGCAAGGGTCTCAGCCTTCGGATGGGTGTATGTAAATTTATTGTATGTTCCCAGAATTTGTGGTTGGGTTCATTACCACATTTACGTAAAATTCGGTTCTGACAAAAACTGGTGGTGGAGTGGTTTTCCTTGTTCGTGACTTTGCTGTATCCTGGGGAGCCCACCCCAGTAAACGGTCTACACCTTTTAAAGCTACTGGGCAGAGCTGACACGCTGTAGAGTTCAGTGGAAACCTAAAAAAAAAGATGTATGTATATATATATATATATATATATATATATATATATAGGCAGTGGGTGGTTTATCATGATGGGGGGAGGAGTGAACTGGAAGGATTGAACAAATATTAAGCTCATGACAGGTACCAGTTGATTTGAAAAGAAATTTCTTCCTTCTGAGTACCCGTTTAACAGTATACAGGGTTCGGTTCAATAATATTCAGCCCACTTGTATATATTATTACTGATCCTTTACACATACACATAACAACATCAATGCAGTGCTACATACATAGAGTAATACTGGCAGTTATCATCAATATCAACAATATAGGAATAGTACTTGATAACATTTCTTTATTTATATGTTATCATTCCATAAGGTAAAACAAAGATTCAATAAATGGGCATCATGCAGTATGTGTTAAATAAATAATGTTGGCTTGTTAACCTCTTCCCGCAATTGATCGCCATCATACCCGGTGGATCCCGGTTGCTATCAGCAACCGGGACCTACAGCTAATGCCGGCCATCAACGATCGGGCTGATGTCTGGCATTAACCCTTTAGATGTTTTGATCAAAGTTGATTGCAGCGTCTAAAAGCAGTAAATCGTGTTCCCAGCTTGCTCAGTGGGCTGATCAGGACTGCCATAACGAAACTGTGGCATCACAATCAGCTGAGAGGATGGCGGGAGGTCTCTTACCTTCCTCCCTGCCGTCCAATTGGTGCTCCAAGCTATGCCAGGCTGAAGCAATGGAACACCAATAACATAGATTAATGCTCTCCTGTGGAGAAGCATTGATCAGTGCATGCAATCTAAAGATTGCATGTTATAGTCCCCTATGGGGACAATTTTTTTTTTTTTTTTAAAGTAATGAATATGCATTAACCCCTTCCCTAATAAAAGTTTAAATCACCCCCCCCCTTTTTCAATTTTTCAAATAAAAAAAATGTAAAAAAAAACAACTAAAAAGGAAACATGTGTCCGAACTATTAAAATATAATGTTAATTAAACCGTACGAAAGGAGCAAGCGTAAAAGAAAAAAAATTCCAAAATCCAGAAATGCATATATATTTGGTTACATAATATACTAGAAAATTTTTTTATAAAATGCGATCAAAAGATGCCATCAAAATAAAAATAATCCCAATAAAAACTACAGATCACAGTGCAAAAATGAGCCCTCATACATCCCTATATGCGGAAAAATAAAAAAAGTTATAAGGGTTTTAAACATACAAATTTTTGTACAAAAAGTTAGAATAAGTAGTAAAATAAGACAAAACCTATATAAATTGGGTATCATTTTAATCGTGTGGACCTACAGAATAAAAAATGTGTCATTTTTACCGAAAGGTGGACTGAGTAGAAAAGGTGCAAAATGGTGTTTATTTTTTCAATTTTGCCCTAAAAATAATTTCTTTGAGGTAAAATGACTGATGTCATTACAAAGTACAATTGGTGATGCAAAAAAAAAGCCCTTATACTGGTCTTAAAGGGTATTCCAGGCCAAAACTTTTTTTTTATATATCAACTGGCTCCGGAAAGTTAAACAGATTTGCTTAGTTATTAGCTTCTGAAGTTGAGTTGTTGTTTTCTGTCCCGGGAGCTGTGCAGTTCCTATGGGGATATTCTCCCATCATGCACAGCTCCCGGGACGTGACATCATCATTGAGCAGTTAGACAGAAAACTTCAGAAGCTAATAACTATTGGAAGGATTAAGATTTTTTAATAGAAGTAATTTACAAATCTGTTTAACTTTCTGGAGCCAGTTGATATATATAAAAAAGGTTTTGCCTGGAATACCCCTTTAAGATGGAAAAATTATGTGTATAAGAAGGCGAGGAGGAAAAAACAAAACCTCAAAAAAAATAATAATAATCCTAGCCCTGAAAGGGTTAAAGGAGAATGGTCATCTGTTCACCCACACTAAACTCAATACAGTGGGTTAAAGTATGGGTGAACAGGAGACCAATGAGCGGTTAATGGATTAAATACGTACCTGCAGCCTGGAGATCTGTTACTGTGAAGATCTTTTTCCATCTTCAGTGAATTGCACGCTGGAGGTGGGCCCGACAGCTCAGTATTAATATTCATTGCAGTGGGTCAGGTGAGCATTGCGCCAACTGAGCGCTCACATGACCCGTGGCAATGAATATTCATATTGAGCTGGTGGGCCCGCCTCCAGCGTGCAGTTCACTGAAGATGGAAAAAGATCTTCGCAGGGACAGATCTCCAGGCTGCAGGTATGGATTTAACCCATTAACACCTCATCATTCTCCTGTTCACCCATACTATAACCCAGTGTATTGGGTTTAGTGTGGGTCAACAGAGGAACTATCCAGAGCAGGAGAGGTTTGCTATGGGGATTTGCTCCTGCGCTGAACAGTTCCTAACATGGACAGAGGTGTCAGCAGAGAGCACTGTGGTCAGACAGAAAAGAACAACTCAACTTCCAGCTGATAAGTACTGGAAGGATTATTATTATTTTTTTTTTAATAGAAGTTATTTACAAATCTGTTTAACTTTCTGGCATCCGTTGATTTAAAAAATAATAATTTCCACCAGAGTACCCCTTTAACGTCACTGGGACTTTAGTGACAATGCTTTTCTCAAGAAAATCCACTTTTAAAGTGTTGTGTGAGTAAAGTTTTGGTGGTATATACTGTAGGGTTGATGGATGAATAATTTATTAATAGCTTAATTTGGAAGGAACAGATGTTTGACCATGATGAAACTGGCAGGACAATTAGAGTGTTATATATATATATATATATATATATATATATATATATATATATATATGTGACTTACTGGCCTATATTTATATATATATATATATATATATATATATATATATATATATATATATATATATATATATATATATATATATATAAATATAGGCCAGTAAGTCACATTATAATTAGAACACAACGTTTATGCTTCGCATTGAAAATTGAACCTTTGCCCATGATTTGGAATGTGTGTGCCCACTGTACTAGCTGTTCTTATTTTACAAGGGACACTTTAATTAACACTGTCCATTGTTTTAAAGAGGTTAGTTCTAGATCCGATAACACAGTGGCAACACCTATTGTACATGTTACATTTTTAGTTGGTTTAAAGAAACTGTTATTTAATAAGAATATAACCTTTTCAGTAGAGAATCCACTCGAAAAATCAAAACAGTTACCAAAATCCCATTGTACACGTGTTGAAAAATTATAAATATTTGCAATTTTAACAAATAAAAGCCTTAAGGACCCATTTTCATTTTTGCGGTTTTGTTTTTTCTTCCTCTCCTTTTAAGAGCCATAACACCTTAAATTTTACCAGTGAAGGTACAGCGAAAATATTATTTGTGGAGGGAAATACTGCAATATATTGTTTTTAACAAGTGCAATTTACAGTAAGCCTGACATGTTATCTTTCTGATGATAACCATGGCTACATGCTTTTCTATTATTGTACAGCAGAATGAAAAAAAAAAAAAAAAAACAGCAATTATGCTAATTTTGGGAGCTTTGTTTTCCTGCATTGCACTTTGTGGTAAAACTGACATTTCTGTCTGTAGGGTTGTGTGAGGGCTCATTTTATTGCACCGAAAACTATCATTTTCATTAGTACCATTTTGTTTTATATTGAAGCTTTTGATAGATTTTTATAAATTTTTCTGATAAATATTGTACTCAAAATCAACAATTCTAGCATTTCTTTTTTCTATTCTTTCATTTACACCATTCACTAAACATTATGGTCCAGATTTATCAAACTGTGTGAGAGAAAAAACAGAGTGATTTCCCCCCAGCAGCCAATCACAGCTCAGCTTTCACTTTATCAGAGCTTGTTAGCTGAGCTGTGATTGGTTGAGGTCTGGATATAAGGATGGGATATGAGGTCTGGATATAAGGATGGGATATGAGGACTGTATATATGGTTTGGGATATAAGAACAGGATATGAGGGCAGATATGAAGACAGGATATGAGGGTGGTGTAACATTGAGGATGACATGTGAGATTGGGATATGAGATTGGGATATGAGTTTGGATATGAGGATGAAAGTGTCATTGTTGCTTTTCCTCTCCTTTTCCTCTCCCACAAGATTGAGGCAGGAAGGCTATGGAGCCTGTCTTCAGTCAGCGAGTAAGAGAGGGAAGTAGCAGCGTTCAGCTGCATGTTTCTCCTGATTGGTTCTAACGATCCGTGAGGGTCTCAGCAACCAGACACCCCCCCCCCCACCAATGAAAACATTTTACATTACTCTATAACTCTAAAAGGAGGGGACTTCTAGGAACATTGGGGTGAAATTGTGAATACCTGTGCAGAGAAAAAGTTGCCCAGTTGCCCATAGCACACAATAAGATCGCTTATTTAATTTTAAAAACGGCTTCTAAAATATAAAAGAAGCAATCTGATTGGTTTCTATAGGGCACCGGTCAACTTTTTCTCTGCACAGGTTTTGATAAATCTCCCCCATTGTCTTTAAGTTCCTTGATAGTTATAAATAAAGAATAAAACCTACTTCTGGTCTTAGATATTTGGGACTTTTACTGTTACCTTCTTTGGCAAACCTGTTTAGCTTCTTTGCAGTAAAGGACAATTGATTAGGTAGAAAAAATTGTCTGACCTTATGTGCTCTATTACATGGTAGTTTATTATGGTGGTTTATTAGACCCATTATTGATTTTGATCCATTCTTCATCATCATACACACCAAATTCATTGTTCCATTACTCTTTGCAACAAATCATGTACCATCCAAACATCTCTTCTATTTCTTAACTTTTTATATATTATGAATAATTACCCCCATTTGACTGGCTAAGTCCTCTGATTTTCCACCTGAAAAAGGACTTTGTCGCCCCGTGACTGCCACCACATGGAGTAATTAAACATATTTAGAAAACATTTGTGCTGGAACATTATATTCATTAAATGACAAATCAAATTATTTTAACGTCTCATCAACAAAAATTTACTTAAAAATCTTAAGCAATTTTGCACCAACCTTTCTTATCAACTTGTTTATTTTTCTCCTTCAGCCGGCCAGATTCCAACATCTCAAAAATATTTGAGGTGTTGGAATCTGGTCTATAAGGTCTGAGGAATAAGGTCTAGCAGTCTTTTTCACAAAATTCTTCATGATGGGATAGAAAGTCAGGATATGAAGACAGAAGGACAAATATACAGTAAGGATGGAATGAGTACAAGCTATGAGGTCTGGATATAAGGATGGAATATGAGGTCATGATATAAGGATGGGATATGAGGACTGTATATATGGTTTGGGATATAAGAACAGGATATGAGGGCAGATATACAGACAGAATATGAGGGCAGATATGAAGACAGGATAGGAGGGTGGTGTAACATTGGGGATGGTATATGAGATTGAGATATGAGGACAGGATATGAGTTTGAATATGAGGATAAAAGTGTCATTGTTGCTTTTCCTCTCCCACAAGATTGAGACAGGAAGACAGGACAATGCCAAGTACACAGGTAGTTGGATTGATAAAGGAAGCTTTGTGATGGATACAGTGTCGGGCCCATGTGTTTCTATATGAATTGGAAATGGTTTATTGCCCAAAGCCAGTGTGGAATCCATACACCTATCAGGCTCAATATAGCCATTATCCATTTAGGAGGAATATGGTGAGCAAGCTTGCATGTTGTTGTGCACTATAGATAACCTTAGTCTTGCTTACATATATGATCCAACAAACAAATAATTTACATGCATTTAACTCCTGTACATCCTGGTGCCCTGGTAGGTAACACACCAGGACATACATTTAAGTCTTGTACATGGCACGAGCACAAGAGCGGTGCCCGCATCATGCACAGCAGGTCCCGGCTGCTATCAGCAGCCAGGGACCCGCTGGTAATGGCGGACATCAGCGATCGCTCTGATGTCCACCATTAGCCCCTCAGATGCTGTGATCTATACAGATCAAGGAATCTGTGGCAATACGGGCGTTAAATGATCGGATGATCGGATTACCCTCGGCACTCTAACATGGTGGCTGGACGTCCACTTACCTGCCTCCGGCTGTCTCCAGTGGTCTTCTCCTCTGGTCTGAGATCGGAAATAAATGGAAAAAAGGACCAGGAACCAGGTGCTGCTTCTTCCAAAGAATATTTCAAAGTGCAAAATGGTATAATAACCAAAGAGCTTTTATTGTGCAAGTACATACAAGATTAAGACCCGTTCCGGGGCTGGTTTGCACTTTCCTTAGATAATCTAGTGGACTAAAGGCACCAGCATGCCTTATATAGCTCAAGATGTAACAAAATCAGGGGGCGAGAATACATGATGTCACTTCCATTACATAACATGACAAAGAAAAGAAAGATAGACATTTCAAATGCATAGGAATTCTATACAGAGGAACCGCTATATGCATACAACATAAAAGATATTATAAGCATTCATTACATGAAGTGATATAGTGAAGAGCGAGGCTCTGATATGACGCTCCATCTGTTTGTAAACAGATGCAGTGTGTGGAAGGAGCCCGAAGGATCTCTGCGATCGCAATGCACCAAAGTGCTTCAGGCAAAACCCATAACCACGGATGCATCGCTAAGCGCGTGGTCACGTGACCTGTAGCGGACAATCACGCTAGGGGGAGTGATCCAACTGGCCAGAGCCTGTATTGTGATCACTGGATTTGGGGGACCATGAATAGGAGCATCAGCAGCCAGTCCAGCCGGGATTGGTATTGGGAGAGTTTGTCTGTGGAACAGAGGAGAGCAAAATGAATGGCAGTAGTGTTATATATTCACTTTCAGCATATGTTATAGCCAAAATGGAGGTATAGTGAGTAAAATGGTTAGGTGGAACATAAATATATTTCAGGAGGTTAGTGGATTTGCATCGTAAATGATATATAGCAAACAAGCGACAGATAAAAATGGCGACATAGCAGTAATAGCAGCATAATGGTAAATTGCAGCAGTGATGGTAACATGGTAGATAGCAGCAATTAGGTAAACATACACATTTTTTTTAAGCTATGGATATAGTAGTGTAAAAAAAAAAGGGAAAAGGAAATTAAAAAATAGCAACAAATCCTGAAGAGTGGTAATAGCAGCAATGGATATAATAAATTAAATGAGTCATAGTAAAAATATACTCGGCTAGAAAAACTCCAACGGCGATGGTAAACCTGTAATATAGGATAAGAGAGCTTGAGAGCATTTGTTATAGTAAATAAATATTATAATAATAATAAATGTAATAAATAGGTGTTATGTTTTTTTTTAAATACATAAATATTATAAATATTAAAAATATAGAATATATTATAAAAAAATATGACCAGAAGAACCATAAAATAAAAATACATTATTAAGAGTGAACTCTCCACCAAATCATTTAAACCAAAAGACATAAGGGTATGGAGCTTGTATATCCAGAAGTTCTCTCTCTTTCTTAATAGATTGTATCTCTGGGGGCTCTCTATGGAGATACTTTCAATGGCCACTAGTTTAATATAATTGAAGTTGGACAGATGGTGTGTAGTTATATGTCGGGAGACACTGTGTAGCATGAAACTCAGGTTGGTATTTCTGTGGTGTTTGTTAATCCTGTCTCTAAGACATTGGGTCTTCCAACAAACTTATTGAAGCCCGCATGGGCACTCCAAAAGCTAGATTACAAAGCGAGTGGAGCAGTTAATGAAAGACTTGATCTTAAACATTTCCTTGGAAACAATAGAAGTAAACCCTTTGCTCCAAAGAACCATGGAATCGCAACACTTGCAACTTGGGTGGCCACATTTGAAGGATCCTACTGTACTCGGAAATGTGTCTGTGGTCTTCTTGGCTGTTCTCAGTCTACTTGGAGCCAGAATATTCTTGAGTGCACAATCTCTCCGGAATGTGATACCTGGCTTAGGGGGTAGAATGGGGTTTAGGTACGGATCTTTTAAGAGTATATGCCAGTGTCTACCCAGAATCTCTCTAATAGCTTGGTTTTCCCGAGAGAAAGCAGTAATAAAATTAACCGAACGGTCTTGGTTCTGTGTACATTGTGTGTTGGCCTCTTTGGCTTTTTTGGGGACCTAAGAATCCTGTTGGCTCAGGTCTCTTGCTCTATCCAGGGATGCCTTCACTTGTTTCTTGGGATATTTTTTGGCTGCAAATCCGGCTCCCAAAATCTTGCTCTATTTATCAAAGTCACTTTGTAGAGAGCAGTTTTTGTAGATCCTAAGGTATATTGGTGAGCCATTTTTTTAAGTGTGCACTATTAAAATCCAAATAGCTATTGCTGTCCACAGCCTTTAAAAAAAGTCTTAGTGCTTAAAAGTTGGAAGTCATCATGAAAAAACACTACTTCCAGGAAATCTGCGTTATTTTAAAAAAAGGACTGTGTAAAAACGAGCCCCATTGGGCAGAATAGATGGGCCAAATGGTTCTTATCTGCCAACACATTCTATGTTTCTATTGGTTGTCATTAAGATATAGTAAAAACTCATTTAGCTGTAAAATACTTCCATCCCACACAAAGAAGATGATGTCAATGTACCTCTTGTAAAATCGACAGTGTTGGAAAAGAGGGTGTATGTATATGACAGACTCTTCAAATAAGCCCACAAATAAGTTAGCAAAGCTGGGTGCAATTTTTGTGCCCATGGCAGTGCCAGTATGTTGCGAGTAAATATGTTGCTGGATTTCGAAGTAATTGAAGATTTTCCTAAACCAGTTGACGGAAAATATAGATTTTATGAAAGACAGGAGGCGAGCATTATATGCAATGTCTTTCTTTACTGCAAACACATAGCAGCCCAAAAACGTAATATTCAAGTAATACAGAGAAAAAACTTTGATAACACACGCAGGTGTCAGGTAAGCACACACAAACATGCTGTCACAACAGGTATCCAATAGGTGTGTATCCCAGGTTATATAAGGACCCATTGACTGTCATTAGTCCTCTTTCTTTGTGTGACCCGAAATAAAAGTTCAACCAGTTCAACTTGAAGGAGAATCCAAAAACCTTGAAGACTACTGAAGAAGATACAGGTGAGAAGATGAAGGTGAAGCTGACGTTCTTCACGCAGTGAAATGTAGGTAGAGTTGTAGAAACACCAGTAGTAGAATCCATGAACAAACGAGTGAGGTCCAGCATGTTCCGAAGTCAAATTTCTTAATATGCTGAAACGACAAAATTAGAAAAATAACAGGGATGGGAAATAGGGAGGGATAATGCTCGCCTCCTGTCTTTCATAAAATCTATATTTTCCGTCAACTGGTTTAGGAAAATCTTCAATTTTATATCAGACAGGAGGCATTCGCATTATATGCAAGTTCAAAGCTATAATGCATAGAATAACATTGATAATACTAACAACTAAATTAAAGCATAGACATAGAAACATGAGATTCCGGTCTAAAGTAGAAGGTTTTAAAGGTAGACTCAGAAGACCAATCTGCAGCTTTGAGAAGGTTGGCAAGAGAGCCACCTGATTGTAAGAGTTTGGTGGAAACTGCTCCTCTAGTGGAATGGGCGCCAAAAAGAGAAATGTCCATGTGGGCAAAAGACATTACTTGTCTAACCCACCTAGCAAGGGTGGCAGAAGAAACCGGTAAATGCGGTTTGCAATAAGATATAAGGAGTTGAGAATAGGAACTATTCCTGATGGAAATTGTCTTAGCTTCATAAGACTTGAGACATCTGACCACACAGAGCTTATCATTGTGAGAAAAAGCCGGATAGAAAACTTCCTGAATGTTAGTTTTAGTTCTTCTGTTGATCTTAAACACAACACCTTGAGGGGAGAACTGGCGAAGAGATATATCAAGGGCTTTGACATCAGAAACTCTTTTGATGGAAATCAAACATAGAAGAGTAGTAAGTTTAAAAGAGAGGAGTTTAAGCGACAGGGCGTCATTATCTTCCCAAGAATTAAAGAGATTCAAGATCAAATTGACATCTCATGTAGAATGATATTTAGGTACTGGGGGACGTTTAAGTCGAATACCCCTAAGTAGTTTACATACAATAGGGATTTGTCCAATGGGAATGGCGTTGACAGGTTCATGGTAAAAGGAAATTGCTGATCGATAAAGATTAATGGTGCGATAAGCCTTACCATCATCAAATAATTTAGATAAAAAGTTCAAGAAGTGGGGGAGAGGTGCACGAATGGGATCCAAGTCCCTTTGTGTGCACCAATCAGCCCAAAACTTCCAGGCTGATCGGTAAGCTGTCCTGGTGCCTGGAGCCCAGGCTTCGGAGAGGATAGTTCTAGTTGATGAAGAAATGTCTGGGTCAAAAGAGGTTGGCCCGAAATCAACCAAGCAACTAGAGGAAGTTGTTGTGATAGTATTAGCGGATGAGGGTTGTTGGAGGGATCTAATAGGAGATCTTGTAATGGGGGAAGGATCCTGGGAAAATCCAGAACCATGCTGAGAATTTGTGGGAACCAAGATTGAGTCGGCCACCACGGAGTGATCAGGACTATTGTAGATTTGTGAAGGAGAGTTTGAATGAGAACTCTGGAAATCAGATTGAACGGGGGAAAGGCATATAAGGGTTGGTGAGGCCAAAATTGGAGAAGAGCATCTACTCCTAGTGCTTCTGGATCCGGACGCCAACTGAAGAACCGGGGAAGTTGGCGGTTGAGTCTGGACGCAAAGAGGTCCAGATAGAGGGGTCCCCAAAGAAGATTGAGTTGTTGAAATATTAGTGGATCCAATCTCCAGTCGCTGTAATCTGTAAGATAACGCGAGTTCCAATCCGCTACAGAATTGGATAAACCTGGTAGATATTCTGCTCTCAGGGTAATATCCCTGTCCAAACAAAAGTGCCAGAGTTCTTTTGCAATATTGACGAGCAGTTCTGATTTTGTCCCTCCTAATCGATTTATGTATTCGACAGCAGTTATGTTGTCCATGCGAAGGAGTACACAGCAATGACACATGTCTCTTATGAAACTCTTCAGGGCGAAAAATCACGCTTTGAGTTCTAGACAATTGATGTGAAGAACGGATTCTGTGGGAGACCATTTGCCTCCCGTAGAAAGGGATCCGAAACGGGCGCCCCAGCCAACCAGGCTGGCGTCCGATTCCAAGATGACATCTGGTCTGGAAAAAAAAATAGTCTTCCCATTCCATTCCTGGATATGATGGAGCCACCAGACCAATTCTTCTCTGGCTTCTGAGGATAATGGTATCTCGTCCGAATACCCAAGGCCCTGTTGAAGATGTTGGATTTTCAATCGTTGGAGGGCCCTGTAATGTAAGGGGGCAGGAAAAATGGCCTGAATTGAGGCTGATAAAAGACCGACTATCCGAGCAATGGCTCGTAGAGAAATAATATCCTTGTTCAGCAAAGAACGAATCTCCCTGCGAATAGTTTTTAACTTCTTCAAAGGGAGACTCAAAAGAGCCGAACGAGTATCTATCAAAAAGCCTAGAAATTCCATTTGTTGAGAGGGTATAAGAACAGATTTGTCGTAGTTGATCAGGAAGCCTAGATAAGATAAGAGAGATAGTGTCCAATTCATGTGGGAAAAAGCCTGGGCACAAGAGGAAGCCATAATCAAAATGTCGTCTAAGTAAATTATTAGACGAACGCCACGAGATCGCAGAATGGCTATAACTGGTTTCATCAACTTGGTGAAGCACCAAGGGGCTGATGAAAGACCAAAAGGAAGGCAAGTAAACTGCCATTTCATGTTGTTCCAAATAAATTGGAGAAAAGGTTGTGAAGATTGGTGAATAGGGACCGTAAGGTAAGCATCTTTCAGGTCTACTTTGATCAGCCAATCTTCTTTAAGAAGAAGATCCTTTAATAAATGTATTCCCTCCATTTTGAAATTACGGTAATACACAAAGTTGTTCAACAACTTGAGATTGATTACAGGTCTGTGACCTCCGTCTTTTTTCTTCACCAGAAAGAGGTTGCTCACAAAACCTGGTGAATCGAGGGGAATTTGGATAATAGCATTTTTTGAAACTAGCTCCTCGATTTCTGAATTGATAAGAAGTTGATCTACTTTTGAAAACTGTATGGGATGAGGAAAATGAGTCTGTATCGGAGGGGATATGAACTCTATTTGATAACCTTTCACAACTGAGAAGATCCAATGGTCGGAAGATACTGCATCCCAATTTTGGGAAAAAAGAAGGAGTCTTCCGCCCACTGGAGGATGGAAAGAAACTGGGTGACTTACCTGAAGGCCTGGATCTTTGGGCGCCTCTGAAGCCTCTTGCCCTCCATGGGCGTCCACGGGTAGGAAAGAATGGCTGTGGGTGGGTTACCGAAGGGGCAAATGATGATGACCTTTCTGGTTGAGGTTGGGGGCCTTTATATTGGTATTGGTATCTGTTTTGGTTACCTCGGCTGGGAAAACGGCCCCTGCTTTTCCCAGCCCTGCCAAAAATTTTGTTTGAAAAAACTTTTTTCAGATTAGATTGTGCCTTGTCGAGGCTTGAGAATAACCCTACATACTTAGATATCTCTTTTACAAAGTTATCTCCAAAAAGGAGTCCTTCAGTAGGGTTGGTGGACTCAGACGTGGCCAAATGAGTAAGCTGTGGATCCAGCTTCATTAATATGGACCTTCTCCTTTCTGTACAGAAGGCCTCATTTATATTTCCAAAAAGGCACATGGCCCTTTGGGCCCAACTCCTCATAGTGGGTATATCTATGGGGTTGCCAGAGGCTGCAGCCTCTTCTGTAATATCTATAATTTTGGCTATAGGTCCCAAGAGGTCCAGGAATTTATCCTGTCACGATCTGAAACTCCGGTCTATTCCCTTTTTGGGATTTTTTCCCGATTTCTGTAAATATTTAATTAAAATGGGATCTACTTCTGGAGTCTGGGAAGTGTCAACAGAAAGTGTGGGTCTTGGGCACTCTGCCCGTAATTTATTTCTATCCTTTTTGTCAAGACCCCTTTTTAGCCAGAAATAAATAAATTTGTCAACCTGAGGGTTTGTAGACCACTCTCCTGACCTTGGGTGAGAAATTTGGGAAGGGTTAAAGAATGGTAACCCCAAAGAATACAAAATGGTGGAATCTGAGATTGAGGTGTCTCCATAATTGGTATTATCCTCACCTACATCATCTGGCTCAAAGGATTGATCCCCATTGTCAGAGGATTCTGAATCCTCATCAGAATCTGTCTCCTTAGACTCCGTAAAGGAGTCCGGTTTGGATCTTTTAGAGGCCCTTTCTTCCCGTACGTCATACTCTTCCTCACGGGTGGAGGGTTTAGGATGCAAAGATTGAGCATCTGTATGGTGGCTGCAAGATGGGCGCAAGCCTGGAATGTGGTCTTGACCCCGCTGAAAGGATAAAACGGAAGGGTCGTCTTTAGTTAGAGGCCTCTTAAAGGGTCGTTTTTTTATGACTTTTATCAGTCTGCTGTTGCTGAGAGGAAAATTGGTTAATGGATCTAGCCACAGATAAAGCCAGAGTGTCCTGCATAGAAGCCATAGCCTCAGACACTGCACTTTTGACTGATCTGGCTACAGACTGGTCAACCAGTTCTTGAATTTCCATAGAAATTGTGCTTCTAGGATCTTTAGCAGTCATTTGATCAGATGACATAATTGTAATAGCAGAAAATATGCAGCAGATTTTTTAACCTACTATAATGGTTAAAGTAAAATAGCACCACTAGTGATAGGTGTAAACACACAATATATTATCAATATATCAGTGGTCTATAAAAATATCAATCAATATATATATATAAATGTTAATTAATTAATCTATTAATAATGTGTTAATAAATGGGCTACTGAGAATACTGTATATATAGAAAAAACTTCTTTCCTGAGGGAAAAAATTTGACCAACTGTGTTGAATAGCTATGAAATGTACTGCAGTGTTCTGAAAAGAACGCTAGGCGGCAGTATAAGCTAATAATTATTGTTAGTCAGAGAAATTTTAGTCAGCCAATAGAACGGGAACCTGCTGAAAGACTAGTCGCGTCGCGAATGAAGTAACTGAGGGCGGGAACAACTGGTTGATCACCAACCAGAGGAGATATCGCGAGAACAGAGAAAAAAGAAGTACGTCATCAGGGAAATGGCCGTGACTGAGGAGAGAGCGGCGCGTGAGCGGAGTGTGGCGCGCGAATACAGCGCCGATACCTTAATGTGAGAACAAGGTAGGAAATAAGAGGAGAATATAGAAAACTGAATATATAATGAAATAACGATGAAAGCGGAGTATATGAAAACATAAACTAGAGATAAGGGGAAGAAATATGTAATATGATAATTAATATAACAATTATATGAACCAAACTTAGTAATGAATAGTGACAATGAACGTAAATAAAGTACTCATCTGAACTGTCCGCGGAGCAGCAAAGAAAGAGGACTAATGACAGTCAATGGGTCCTTATATAACCTGGGATACACACCTATTGGATACCTGTTGTGACAGCATGTTTGTGTGTGCTTACCTGACACCTGCGTGTGTTATCAAAGTTTTTTCTCTGTATTACTTGAATATTACGTTTTTGGGCTGCTATGTGTTTGCAGTAAAGAAAGACATTGCATATAATGCGAATGCCTCCTGTCTGATACAAAATTATGTTTCAGTATGAATCTAATGCTTTCCAAGATGAAAATCCTTTGGGCCTCTGGCATGCTAGAATCTGCTAATAAATAGTGGTTAACCACATTAATGCCCAATTTGTGGTAAATTACTGTATGTAGGGATGAGATATCCATTGTGACCAGGTAGTACTCATTGTCCCATTGTGTATCTACAATATTACTAATAAATTCTGCAGTGTCCTTCAAAAAGGATTTTAAACTCAACACATATTTTTGGAGTAGGAGGTCCATATAGTGGGACAAATTGGACGTTAATGAATTGATGCCCGATACTATGGGGCGATCTGAGGGGATTTCCAGACACTTGTGGACCTTTAGAAAAGAGGTAAAGCAGGTTCAGTGACCATTAATTAATCCTTCTCAGCCTTATTTAGAACTCCCTTTTAAAAACATTCCATAATTTGATTGTATAGCTTCTTTCTGAAGTCCACCCTGGGATTGTAGGGGAGGTGTCTGTAGAAGTTAGTGTCTGAAAGCAGTCTCAGGGCCTCTCTGACATAATTTTCTCGGTCCATGATAACTACTCCCTTTATCAGCAGACTTAATCACTATGCCATCATTATCAGATATTTTGTTTAATGGCTAGGGCCGTTTTTTTTATTGATGTTGCTGGAGTACTTCCGATTGGATTTAGATAGTCCATCGAGTTCGGAATTTACTAGGTAAAAAATGTTTCAATAAAACAGCCCCTGGATTGAAGGGGAAAGAAACTGGACTTAGGTTGGACCCCTGTATGTATAGGTGGGGGTCGAGGGTTTCAGTATGGGTTGATGCTTCACCACATTCAGTACCAGGTGGTCCGTCTTTTTCTTTTATGGCAAAGAACCGTTTAATTGTAAATTTTCTAATAAAACTGTTAAGATCCATAAATAGATTAACTGAACCAGCTGTGGGACAGAAAGACAGGCGTTTTTGAAATATGTTCTGTTCGATTTCATCTAAAACATACTAAGATTAAAAATCTTTACTGTTGTTACTGTTGTTACTGTTTGCAGTTTTTCCTTTTTCTTTCTCCTTCTTCTGTCTTCTTACTCTTCCTCCTCTGCATTAGTGTTGAGCAGCATAGGCCACATTCGAATTCGCGAATATTCGCAAATATACGGACGAATATTCGTCATATATTTGCGAATATTCGCATATTCGTAATAATCTCTTTTTATTTTCGCATATGCGAAAATTCACACACCAGTCTCACACAGTAGTATTAGAGCCTTCTTTACACATAAGCTGGAAGCAGAGAGGGATGATCACTGTGATGTGTACTGTGAAATTTTTTTTTTTTTAAAAATAACGAATATTCGTAATTACGAATATATAGCGCTATATTCGCGAATATTCGCGAATTCGCGAATATGCGATATTCGCGAATAAAATTTGCATTGCGAATATTCGCGAGCAACACTACTCTGCATCCTCTTTTCCTCTGTCTTTTCTTTTTGCCCCTAGTGGTGGTGCTAGATGTACCATTTCCACCGGCTGTGTATCTGGGGTAGGTATTATTAACAGTTGATATTCATGGTGGTGGGAAGGCCTAAAAAAGATGTGGGATTACCTTGGGGGGAGAGTTCTGGATCTGAGACTGAAGTATCATGAATAGGTAATGCTGTGAGAGGTATCTCTGGACTGGTGGGTGTGAAAAAATGGTGATCTGATGCAAATGTAGCAGGGGTAGGTGTGGCATGGTGCACTGTAATAAAGGAATCCTCTAAAATGGTGGTCTCACTGCTACCGAATCTACCAGATGGAAGAAGGTTGGTGTCATCAGGAGAGTTGCCAACAAAATCTAACAAGTCCTGGGGAATAATTGTATGGGTAGGGGAGGTGTGACTGAGACTAGCAATAGTGTTTTCAATTGGTGTGGGGTTACAAAAGATATTGTTTTTTGAGGTTATGGTAGTGGAATTTGTGGAACTGGTAGGTATGTACATAAATTCTGGGGCGAGGATCCCCTTTGTTTCGGATACTGGTGCCATGGGTTTGGTGGTCCAACGTCCCGGTCCTCTATGTTTGGGATTATTCTGGTTTTTATTATAGTTGGATGCCACAAAGGTGCGTGAGTGTTGTTGCCCTCCAGGGGTGTAGTTTTTGTGTTGTTGATATCTTCTCCTCAGGGTATTATTTCTATGTTGGTTATAGGGTAACCTTTTGCGTGATGTGGAGTTATTGCGTTTAGGGAAGGGTTAAGTAGTATCAGTGGTCCTAGATGTTGGCATTTTCTCAGCTTCCTGAGTGTTCTGGGGTCGATTTTTTTAGCCAATATCTAAAATTATCAGACCTGTAGTTCTCCCTGTCCCTGTTGAGTTTACTTAATTTCTTGTGTAAAATGTCCAGTTCTAGCTTCTGGATTTTACTCTTGAAGCCAGAATAGCATATGCCATATTCAGGTAGATGTACATATGCAGATAAGGATGTAATACAGGCATCAATCTTACTATATGCATTGTCAACAATATAATTATGCTTGTCCCTCAAGAGTTTCAAAAGAACATTGGAACAAAATATTAGGGCATCATCCCAGGTGCTGCAGAATACATTATTAAATGATGGCAATGGACGTAACCTGAGGCCGCGTGGGATGATTTTTTCAGTGAGGTATACTTCTAAGAATGCTATGTAATGTTATGTTATGTAATGGAAGTGATATCATGTATTCCCACCCCCTGACCTTGTTATCCCCCATCTTGGGTGCCTTTAGTCCACTATATTGGACTATGGTGCCTTTAGTCCACTATATTATCTGAGGAAGGGGCAAGCCAGCCACAAAACACGTCATGATCTTGTATGTACTTGCACAATAAAAGCTCTTTGTTTTTTATACCATTTTGGCCCCTGGAAGAAGCAGTGCCTGGTTCCTGGTCCTTTTCTCCATTTATTTCCACATTGCAACAGGTTGGGCTTTCCCCCATCCTGCGACCTTCAGGTTGAGCAGCTCTCCACATAGTTTCTGCTTCCCCTGCATAGGGGCGATATGCACATGATCTTTTCCTTTGAGGTGAGTGGCCACCCAGACTGAATTTTACCTACTGCTGCTATAACGTACCCCACCTCACTAGGGTAATACAGAAGGCGCTGCCTTCTACTTCTACACAGGTCTACATTTGGCCGTTTCCTGTTAAACGTGCCAACAGGAGCCCTTTGGCTCGTAACCAGAGCGACTTGTGAACAACCCACATCCACCATCTTTGGACATCTATCGGGTGAACCCATCATGGATCTCAAAGACATTCACATGAACAGGAGGATATCACTCTTCATATCAATGGTTTCCATGGGCAACAACATGAACAAGGCGACATGACTGGGATGATGCCCTAATATTTTGTTCCAATGTTCTTTTGAAACTCTTGAGGGACAAGCGTAATAATATTGTTGACAATATATCTAGTAATATTGATGTCGGTATTACATCCTTATCTGCATATGTACATCTACCTGAGTATGGCATGTGCTATTATTCTGGCTTCAAGAGTAAAATCCAGAAGCTAGAACAGGACATTTTACACAAGAAATTGTGCAAACTCAACAAGAACAGGGAGGACTACAGTAGAGATGAGCAAACTTACAGTACATTTGATTCGTCACGAACTTCTCAGCTCGGCGGTTGCTGACTTTTCCTGCATAAATTTAGTTCAGCTTTCCGGTGCTCCGGTAGGCTGGAAAAGGTGGATACAGTCCTAGGAAAGAGTCTCCTAGGACTGTATCCACCTTTTCCAGCCCACGGGACACCTGAAAGCTGAACTAATTTATGCAGGAAAAGTCAGCAACCGCCGAGCCGAGAAGTTTGACGAATCGTATTTACTGTAAGTTCGCTCATCTCTAGACTACAGGTCTGACAATTTTAGATATTGGTTAAAAACTCGACCCCAGAACACTCAGGAATCTGAGAAAATGCCAACATCTAGGACCACTAATACTACTAAACCCTTCCCTAAACGCAACAACTCAACATCATGCAAAAGGTTAACCTCTAACAAACATAGAAATAATACCCCAATATAACTAGAACTCTGGAAGGCAACAACAGTCACGCACCTTTGTGGCATCCAACTATCATAAAAACACAATAATCCCCAACATAGAGGACAGGGACATCAGACCACCAAACCCACTGCACCAGTATCCGAAACAAAGCTGATCCTCGCCCCAGAATCTATGTACATACCTACCAGTTTCACAAATTTCACTACCATAACCTCAAAAAACAATACCTTTTTTAACCCCACACCAATTAAAACAGCTATTGCTCGTCTCAGTCACACCTCCCCTACCCATACAATTATTCCCCAGGATTTTCTTGGCAACTGTCCTGATTACACCAACCATCTTTCATCTGGTAGATTCAGTAGCAGTGAGACCACCATTTTAGAGGATTCCTTTATTACAGTGCACCATGCCACACCTAACCCTGCTACATTTGCATCAGATCACCATTTTTTCACACCCACCAGTCCAGAGATACCTCTCACAGCATTAACTATTCATGATACTTCAGCATCAGATCCAGAACTCTCCCCACAAGGTAATACCACAACTTTTTTAGGCCTTCCCACCACAATGAATATTCAACTGCTAAAAACAGATACACAGCAAGTGGAAATGGTACATCTAGCACCACCACTATGGACAAAAAAAAAAAAGACGGAGGAAAAGAGGATGCAGAGGAGGTAGAGCAAGAAGACAGAAGAAGGAGAAAGAAAATAAACAACTACAAATATCTACAGAAACAGTAACAACAGTAAAGATTTTGGCCCTCATTTACTTAGAAAATCGGGTTGTAAGTCTATCTTGCTTTCTTACCCGACTGCTTTTTTCCCCTGGTATTTATTATTATGTCGCATCTTGATTGTCGCACGTGCGTTTTGTTGGTTTTGGTTTCGAACTCTTCTGAGCTGTCGGGAAAAAATCCACAACAATTCAACAAATTCGGGTTGGAAACCTTTATAAATACGTGGGAAAGCTCAGAAATGTCGGGTTACGCCCCTTTCTCGGGTTTGGGAGAATCCACATCGGGTCCGTCGGGAAAAAATGTTGCATCGTGTCGCAGACTGGCGCCCCATGTCTGCGACATGGCACAGACAAAGATGCGACAAAAAAACCCGACAAAAGAAGTCGGGTTTAGAATAGTAAATGAGGGCCTTTGTCTAAGTATGTTTTAGATGAAATAGAACAGAACATACTTCAAAAAGGCCTGTCTTTCTGCTCCACAGCTGGTTCACACAGTTTTAATCTATTTATGGACCTCAACAGTTTTATTCGAAAATTTACAATTAAATGGTTATTTGCAATAAAAGAAAAAGACGGACTACCTGGTACTGAATGTGGTGGAGAATCAACCCATACTGAAACCCTCGACCCCCCACATATACATACAGGGGTCTGACCTAAGTCCACTTTCCCCTTCAATCCAGGGGCTGTCCTATTGGAAAAAAAATTCCTAGTAAATTCAGAACTCGATGGACTAAAACCAATCGGAAGTACTCCAGCAACATCAATAAAAAAAGAGGCCCTAGCCATTCCACTGATAAATGCGGGGGGGGGGGGGGGGTAGTTATCAGGGACCAAGAAAATTATGTCAGAGAGGCCCTGAGACTGCTTTCAGACACTAACTTCTACATACCCCTCCCCTCCAATCCCAGGGTGGACTACACAAAGGAGCTATACAATCTAATTATGGAAGGTTTTGAAAAGGGAGTTCTAAATTAGGCTGAGAAGGATTATTTAATGGCCACCTAACCTGCTTTACCTCTTTTCTGCTTTTTACCAAAGGTCCACAAGTGTCTGGAAACCCCCCGGATCGCCCCAACGTATCGGACATCAATTCATTAACCTCCAATTTGTCCCACTATGTGGACCTCCTATTCCAAAAATATGTTGAAGGACACTGCAGAATTTATTAGTAATTCTAAGTTATTAAAGATGAGCGAACTTTTGAAAAATTTGATTCGGACGATTTGCAGATTCTTTTCTTTTTGGAACACAATGCTGTCTGCTGACATTACGAGTGCAATGCTCTCTGCTGACATATCTGTCCATTTTAGGAACTGTCCAGAGCAGTATATGTTTGCTATGGGGATTTTCTCCTACTCTGGCCAGTTCTTAAAATGGACAGAGATGTCAGCAGAGAGCACTGTGTGCTCTTGATGTCAGCATAGGGGTCTGTGTTCCAAAAAGAAAAGGATTTCCTCTGTAGTATTCAGCAGCTAAGGATTAATATTTTTTAATGGAAGTAATTTACAAATCAGTTAAACTTTCTGGCACCAGTTGATTTAAAAAAAAAAAAGTTTTCCACAGCAGTACCCCTTTAAAAGATGAATTTTTAAATTTAAATTGAAGATTTGTGGTAGCTAGTGCTACCATAAAAAGTTTTTTAGGCCTAGACCCCGCAGCATCAGTAAACCATATATTGGCTGAATGACACAGCCTAGAGGTGGCTGAAGCATGAGGAGACTATATAGTGGCAGAATGGCACAGCCTGGAGGTGGCTGAATCATAAGGAGATCATATAGTGGCTGAATGGCACAACCTGGAGTTGGCTGAAGCATGAGGAGACCATAATAATTTAAGATTTTGAAATAGAAATTTAAGATTTTGAAATTGAAATTGAGGATTTTAAAATTGAAATTTTAACTCCCAAGTATAAGTGTCCCGGGCCCCTGCGTGGGGGTACAAAGGACCAAATGTAACAAGGAGTCAAATGTCACATGGCGGCACAATGAAAGAGCCTGGAGGTGGCATCAGTATGAGGAGACCATATAGTGGCTGAATGACTGCCTGGAGTTTGTGGCAGCATGAGGAGACCATATCTCGGCTGAATGTCACAGCCTGGGGCTGGCTGAATCATGAGGAGACCATATAGTAGCTGAATGACACAGCCTGGAGGTGGCTGAAACATGAGGAGACCGTATAGTGGCTGAATGACACAGCCTTGAGGTGGCTGAAGCATGAGGAGACCGTATATTGTTCGAATGGCACCGCCTGGAGGTGGATGATGCATGAGGAGACCATATAGTGTCTGAATGGCAAAGCCTGGAGGTGGCTGAAGCATGAATAGACCATATAGTGCCTGAATGGCAAAGCCTGGAGGAGGCTGAAGCATGAGGAGACCATATAGTGTCTGAATAGCACAGCCTGGAGTTGGATAAAGCATGACTAGACCATATGGTGTCTGAATGGCACAGCCTTGAGGAGGCTGAAGCATGAGGAGACCATATAGTGTCTGAATAGCACAGCCTGGATGAATAGGATGAAGCATGAGGCGATCATATAGTGGCTGCATGGTACAGCCTGGAGTTGGCTGAAGCATGAGCAGAAATCTACCAATGAGGCCACAAAAAGACACATTAAGCTAAAAATGTATAATTTTATTATTAGAGATGATAAGAAAAACAGTGCCTCATGACACAGTGCTCAGAAAGGTATCAGATATAGCACTGAATAATGAACACAAAACCAAGGGAGGGGGTTTGGGGTACAGGTGAAGAACCTGACCTGACCGACCCTACCTAGTCTAACCCCTTGCCCTCACTACAATAAGTGTGGACAGGGAGTAGGGATAATATAAGTCACATAAACATTAAGAATAAACAATGCAATGACTTAATATGTGTATATTCTTACTCCTAATGACCTACGCGTTTCACCCTTACTTATAGTTAGGGGTTCATCAGGGCTCAGGGGAGCAGTCAACATATCACACATAATAATCAAAAAAACAATATAAAAAAGTGATAAATAAACAAGTGAAACACACGTGATACAAAAGTATAATAACCGCACATTGATACTGAGTAATGATAAATAGATGTATGAGAAGCAGATAAATCATTCCACACTGGCCACAATGGAAGAAATGTGGATCCTTAGTTGTACTATGAGTGGATGAAGAATACGTCCCTTGTCCAAAGCAAGTACTGTAAAAATAAGATCACAAGACCACCTGTCAAAGTCCCATACTTTAACAAAGATAATAACAACAAATGCATAAAATATAAAAAATAATAATAATATATACCTCCAAAAGTAATAAGGTATGCATGAAATAGCCCAACGTCGTATTACAGATATAGCACCACAGGGATCACTGTTTGCCACACCCTGTGTTAATAAATATCCTAGAACCTGATGAATGAATATACCAAAATTAACTAAGGTAAGGAAACCAAAAATAACACCAAAAATAGATAATGAGCCAATCTTACCCATATATGATGGTAATAGGCTAAAAACTGATGGCTGGTGTGACACACCAGATGCAATGATACAAAATGTTGGGCCAAAGATACTATAAAGATAAAAGCAAAAACAAAATGTCACTGTCTAGACTATATGGACATGAGCATAAGCTAATATTGGCAAATACAAGATAGAGCTTACCCCCTGACCAGAAAATGCAAAGCGTCAGGGCGAATAACGGTGGATTATGAATAGATTAGAAACACTTCCAGCAGAGCACTAGGATTAATAATAAAAAATAATAAATAAAACACCATATGACCAACAGGTGTTATTACTACCGTACCACTATAGCCCCAATGCTACAAACAAATATAGTATAATATATATATTGCCTACCCTAATGTAGGATGTTAAGAGCATCAGGCAGTCCAAGATATAAGATGAATGTGGTAATGAGAAAACCTGGTATCACCTCCCTAATGTGGAGGCTCCAGAGGAGACGATGACTCCTACAATGGGATAATATGAGGGGTATATAGTTACCAAAGGTACGGGTAACATAATGTATACAAAGCAATGCAGCCACAGTGCACTTACCCAGTCCCCGGTGTCCCATGTGTGGACTCAGTGTGCGGCGTCAACACTGAACGCCGCGAATCTGATTAAAAAGCCGCGGGGCCGGATGCGGAAGTGACAGAAGGTATATCACTGCGCATGTCGAGAGTTAGTGGAACGCAATGCGCTTCAGACGGCGCATGAGTGGTTAGGCAAACACCAAAGCGAGGCTTGGATGTAATACAAGTCACCCCGCGCATGCGCCCTATGCAGATAACAGAAAAATAAAGGTATGGGATGTATTAGAGAATGAAATCTTAACTCATAGCCAAGGATGAAGTACCATGAGGGAGGTAAGACGTAGGGTACTCGAACACATGAGTGACATCAGACATAAGAGGGAGAAACCGTTGTCGCTTCATATGCTTAGGCATCATGTGGACACCCCCTTTAATTTGGACTTCCAGGTCATTGAAGTTCTCAAACCCGACATTAGGGGCGGTGACCTTGACAAAAGACTATTACAAGCCGAAACACGCTGGATGTACCGGCTAAAGACTACCACCCCCTATGGTCTTAATGACCAACTATCTTTTTGTCCTTTCATTTGATGTAGTTATGGATTTTATTTAATATAACAATTCTCACCTCTAATGTCATACACCTTCTGATTATTGTGGGTGTCTTTACTCACCTGCCATTTATTTATTTATCTATTTATGATTATACATCTATCGTTTATTGTTTGTTTTATTTTATTTTATGTTTACCATTCTTAGATTGTACTCATCATACTTTATTATAATTTCCACTTGGGCCCAGTTTATGTACATCTATAATTTCTTTTTATGTACTTCATCCTTGGCTATGAGTTAAGATTTCATTCTCTAATACGTCCCATACCTTTATTTTTCTGTTATCTGCATAGGGCGCATGCGCGGGGTGACTTGTATTACATCCAAGCCTCGCTTTGGTGTTTGCCTAACCACTCATGCGCCGTCTGAAGCGCATTGCGTTCCACTAACTCTCGACATGCGCAGTGATATACCTTCTGTCACTTCCGCATCCGGTCCCGCGGCTTTTTAATCAGATTCGCGGCGTTCAGTGTTGACGCCGCACACTGAGTCCACACATGGGACACCGGGGACTGGGTAAGTGCACTGTGGCTGCATTGCTTTGTATACATTATGTTACCCGTACCTTTGGTAACTATATACCCCTCATATTATCCCATTGTAGGAGTCATCGTCTCCTCTGGAGCCTCCACATTAGGGAGGTGATACCAGGTTTTCTCATTACCACATTCATCTTATATCTTGGACTGCCTGATGCTCTTAACATCCTACATTAGGGTAGGCAATATATATATTATACTATATTTGTTTGTAGCATTGGGGCTATAGTGGTACGGTAGTAATAACACCTGTTGGTCATATGGTGTTTTATTTATTATTTTTTATTATTAATCCTAGTGCTCTGCTGGAAGTGTTTCTAATCTATTCATAATCCACCGTTATTCGCCCTGACGCTTTGCATTTTCTGGTCAGGGGGTAAGCTCTATCTTGTATTTGCCAATATTAGCTTATGCTCATGTCCATATAGTCTAGACAGTGACATTTTGTTTTTGCTTTTATCTTTATAGTATCTTTGGCCCAACATTTTGTATCATTGCATCTGGTGTGTCACACCAGCCATCAGTTTTTAGCCTATTACCATCATATATGGGTAAGATTGGCTCATTATCTATTTTTGGTGTTATTTTTGGTTTCCTTACCTTAGTTAATTTTGGTATATTCATTCATCAGGTTCTAGGATATTTATTAACACAGGGTGTGGCAAACAGTGATCCCTGTGGTGCTATATCTGTAATACGACGTTGGGCTATTTCATGCATACCTTATTACTTTTGGAGGTATATATTATTATTATTTTTTATATTTTATGCATTTGTTGTTATTATCTTTGTTAAAGTATGGGACTTTGACAGGTGGTCTTGTGATCTTATTTTTACAGTACTTGCTTTGGACAAGGGACGTATTCTTCATCCACTCATAGTACAACTAAGGATCCACATTTCTTCCATTGTGGCCAGTGTGGAATGATTTATCTGCTTCTCATACATCTATTTATCATTACTCAGTATCAATGTGCGGTTATTATACTTTTGTATCACGTGTGTTTCACTTGTTTATTTATCACTTTTTTATATTGTTTTTTTGATTATTATGTGTGATATGTTGACTGCTCCCCTGAGCCCTGATGAACCCCTAACTATAAGTAAGGGTGAAACGCGTAGGTCATTAGGAGTAAGAATATACACATATTAAGTCATTGCATTGTTTATTCTTAATGTTTATGTGACTTATATTATCCCTACTCCCTGTCCACACTTATTGTAGTGAGGGCAAGGGGTTAGACTAGGTAGGGTCGGTCAGGTCAGGTTCTTCACCTGTACCCCAAACCCCCTCCCTTGGTTTTGTGTTCATTATTCAGTGCTATATCTGATACCTTTCTGAGCACTGTGTCGTGAGGCACTGTTTTTCTTATCATCTCTAATAATAAAATTATATATTTTTAGCTTAATGTGTCTTTTTGTGGCCTCATTGGTAGATTTCAGTAGCGTTATTATTTTGGAAAATTGTCTCCAAGGGCATGTATATTATTGGCTGAAGGACCATATATCTCCTTTTTCTGGTTTTCATGAAGCATGAGCAGACCATATAATGGCTTAATGGCACAGTCTGGAGTTTGTGGCAGCATGAGGAGACCATATAGTGGCAGAATGGCACGACCTGGAGTTGGCTGAGGAATGAGAAGAGACCATATAGTGGCTGAATGGCACAGCCTGGAGGTGGCTGAAGCATGAAGAGACCATATATTGGCTGAATGGCACAACCTGGAGTTTTTGGCAGCATGAAGAGACCATATATTGGCTGATCCGCACAGCTTGGAGTTTGTGGAAGCATAAAGAGACCATATAGTGGCTGAATGGCACAGCCTGGAGTTGGCTGAAGCATGAGGATAGCATATAGTGGATGTATGGCACAGCCTGGAGGTGGTGAAGCATGAAGAGACCATAAAGTGGCTGAATGGCACAGCCTGGAGGTGGCAGCAGCAGCATCAGGAGTACTGAAAGTGACCCGGTGATAGAGTGGTGTGGTGGGTGGCAATACCAGTACCCAGTGACGAAGGTGGGTGAAAAAATGTCTGATGCGGAGGAATGTTTGTAACTGGTAGGCAGCGCCCTAAACCTGTTTGGCACTATCCATATTTGTGAAGTGTTGGTGTGGCACCATGATCAATCGACTCAGATGTATCAGGCATTGGTGGGTGGAAATCCTGGCTGATCCATGCCTGATTCATCTTCACAAAGGTCAGTCTCTCCATATTTTTCGTGGACAGACGAGTTCTCCTTGGGGTGACTATGGCCCCCCGCCGCACTAAACACCCTTTCTGATGGAACACTACTGGCCGGGCAGGACAGCTTTTCCAGGGCAAACTCTGCTAGTTGTGGCCACAAATCAAGTTTGGCTGTCCAGAAGTCCAGCGGATCTTCAAGGTGTGTTGGCATGGGCATGTCAAGGAATGCCACCACCTGCTGGTTCAGGTCCTGCTCCAGGTCTACCTGCTGCTAATGACTTGCTTCACTATGCGAAGACTCAGGCTGCTGCTGATGGAGCTGGTACTGCTCCTGCCACCCCACCCCAGCAACCATGGCAGTGGAATGTGAGCGAAGGGGACTCCCCGATGCAGACCTGCGAGAGGATGGACGATGGCACTGATAGGCATCGGCCAACTTACTACATGAGATGCCTCTGTAGTAGGTCAGTTTGTTCTCCCTCTCAGTGGGTGTAAAAAAGGCCCCTATATTGTGGCGGTAGCGAGGGTCCAATATGGTGCAGATCCAGAAGTTATCCCGCTGTCGGTTGGTGAGCATGCATCATGCCATTTGTGCAAGTGACTCGGAGGGACTCCCTGCCTCCATCTCCACTGCATACTGCCACGGTGTGTTTGGGTCCACTGTCTCGCCATCCTCATAACCCTCTACCTCCTCTGGGTCCTCCTCTCCTGTCAGATTACTAGAAAAACTGCCCATTTGGCGAAACCTAAACTGTGCTACACTGTGCCCCTCCACCTCCAGTTTAGCCCCCACAGGGCTCATATGGCCGTCAGATGTAGGCACAACTTCTCCAGTGCCCTGACCAGCCATCGTTTCCAACATTTGTTGTAAAAAATGAAGCAGTGGAATGACGTTGTTCATGCCGTAATCCTGGTGACTTACTAATAATGTGGCTTCCTCAAAGGGCCTGAGCACACAGCAGGTGTCATGTATGAGCTGCCACTGGTTCACATTGAAGTTACACAGGGGAGGACCCTTATTCGCTTGGATCATCAAGAAATCGGTGATGGCTTTTCTCTGTTCGTACAATCGGTCCAACATAGGGAGGGTGGAATTCCAACGTGTCAAATCAGTATATGTTGGGGGATACCGTTCTGACGCTGCAGCTCAAGCAGGGTGTGCTTTGCGGTGTACGAGTGGCTGAAGTGCATGCAAAGTTTCCTTCCCATTGTTAGGATGTCTAGCAAATGGGGGGAAACTTTGGGAACTGCTTCACAACCAGACTGAACACGTGTGCCATGCAGGGCTCACGGCTCAGCCTACCCAGTCACAGGGCATGCAAGATGTTCTTCCCGCTGTCAGTCACCATGGTTCCCATTTCCAGTTTTTGTGGGGTAAGCCATGATTTGATTTCTTTATTAATTACTTTTAGCAGTTCCTTCCCTGTGTCACTCCATTCGCCAAGTCAAATCATGTGAAGAACAGCATGACACTGCCATGCCCTGCATACATGGTATGCTGGAGGGGCACTGAGACTTGTCCGCGCAGTGGAGGCTGAGGACATGATGGAGGATGAGGAGGCGGAGTCGCACACTGTCAAAAGACCAACAGCCTGAGAGCCTGGAGGAGAAAGCATTGTGACCTGTCCAAGTTGGTGTTGTGGCTATGCAGGAACCACATTCACCCAGTGAGCCATAAAGGACATATATTGTCCCTGACCATAATTACAGCTCCAGACATTGGCGCTGTCATGCACTTTGGTACACACCGACAGTCTCAAGGACTGGCCCACCTTCTCTTCCACAAAATTGTGCAGGGCTGGTACTGCCTTCTTCGCAAATAAATTATTGCTTGGCACTCTCCACCTCGGCTCAGCACAAGCCATCAGTTCTCTGAAAGGTGCAGAGTCCCCCACTTGAAAAGGGAGGGACTGCAGCACCAGCAACTTGGACAGGAGCACATTCAACTTCTGCGCCATTGGATGAGTAGGCACATACTGTTGTCTCTTGGACATGGCTTCGCCTATGGATTGTTGGCGGAACAGATGACTAAAAGTAGGAGGAGCAGGAGAATCTGGAGCGACAGAAGGAGGGTATGACACACAGCTCCCTTCGGCTGAGGTGGTGGAGCCTTGGCTGCTGAAAGAGGGAGCGGCGTGCCACTAGGTGATGCAGCAGGCTGGACCACTACATCGGAGCCGGTTCTCCCAGGCCGCTTTATGGTGGCGAAGCATATGTTGACGCAGGGCCGTGGTGCCAACATTGGGACCCTGGCCTTGCTTCATCTTCTGCCGACATATCGTGCATGTGGCTAGGTGAACTTCCTCCAGATGCTTGATGAAAAACTGCCACACCGCCGAATAACTGATTTTTCCGGGCCATGCCAACTGAGAGTTATGTCTGAGGAACCCACCGACTGTTGACTGGGGGTATCAGATGTCATTTGTAATGAAGTGGATGACCGTGTTAACCAATCAATGGTAGCAGATGGGTTGCTGGTCGAGACACGACCGCTAGCTGATACCGGGAGCTCATGCCTCTTGCTGCGACTCCTGCTGCCACTCGCCCCTAGTCTGCTGCGACCTCTGCCTGATGAATTTAGTCCTCTGCCACTCCTCTGTGCACGTTCTGGCACTTCTCTGCCTGACATACTTAGTGCATATATGAGGGGAGTTCAATACGCTTCACTACGCTTAAAACAGTATTTGTCTAGAACAGCAGCAGGTGTGTACGTTTGACTGTCCTTTCACAGTATCTAGGCCCTTGACAAATTAACAAGTACAAAATATTACACTTCTTATATGTAGGTATGTGATATGCACTTATGAGGGCAGAAAAATTAGCTACAGTATGCTTAAAAAAATATTTTTGCACAACACCAGCAGTACACAACAGTGCTGCAGCACACAGTCGCTGTGTACTAAACACAAAATTGCACTCTTTCACAGACTAGAGTATGTATTATACCGTCTACAAACTAGTATAACCATCAGACCATTTGTGGTGGAACAAACAGGGCAAAAAAATGCACTACAGTACGCTTAAAAAAATGTATTGGAGTAAAACACCAGCCGGTGAGTACTTTCGCCTGGACTTTTACAGTATGTAGGCCCTTGACAGATTAACAAGTACAAAATAGTACACCACTTGGATGTAGGTATATGGTATGCACTTATGAGGGCAGAGAAATGCGCTAAAATCCGCAAAAAAAATAAAAAAAATTGCCCACAGCAGTACACAACAATGCTGGAGCACACACTCACTGTGTACTAAACCAAAAATTGCAAAAAGACTCTCTCAATTTTATTAGGGATGAACCAGCAGACCAGTTGTTGTGGAACAAAGACACAGATTTGCCCTAAAAAATATATTTCTCCCTGCTGTGAAAATGTTTCTGCAGCTCTCTGCCCCTCTCTGTAATAAAATGCTGTTCACAGTGACTGAGGGGTTAATTGCTGCAGTAAGAATTAATTTCTGGGCAAATACTCTGTGCTCTGTGTCCTATAGAAGGCTGAGGTGACTAAGAGGTGAAATGCTGCTGCAACAAGCTTTTCTCTGTAACACACACACACAGCCATGTCCGACCTATCTCTCTGCAATGTAATGAATGAAATGACGAGCCGGAAAATGGCTGCCGAATATACAGGGCTTTGACATCACAGGGATGACTGGCTGCTGATAGGCTGCATCCTACATGTGATTCAGGGTCATCCCGCTTCCTGCCTTCTTGCCTTGCCTTCCCGCCTTCCCAGCGTTCCTTGCCCCATGTACTGACATGTGGATCCGCCATTTTAGATGCTCTGGAGCCTGCACCGCAGTAAATGGAGTTTAATGAAACCATAAATAAGGCTGAGAAGGATTATTGAATGGTCCCCAAACCTGCTTTACCTCTTATCTTCTTTTTACCAAAGGTCCACAAGTGTCTGGAAAACCCCCCAGATCGCCCCATAGTATCGGGCATCAATTCATTAACGTCCAATTTGCCCCACTATGTTGACCTCCTACTCCAAAAATATGTGTTGAGTTTAAAATCTTTTTTGAAGGACACTGCAGAATTTATTAGTAATATTGTAGATACACCATGGGATGACGAGTACTACCTGGTAACAATGGATATCTCGTCCCTATATACAGTAATTGACCACGAATTGGGCATTGATGCGGTTAACTACTATTTATTAGCAGATCCTAGCAAGCCAGAGGCCCAAAGGATTTTCATCTTGGAAAGCATTAGATTCATACTAAAACACAATTACTTCGAATTCCAGCAACAAATTTACTCGCAACATACTGGCACTGCCATTGGCACAAAAATTGCGTCAAGCTTTGCTAACTTATTTGTGGGCTTATTCGAAGAGTCTGTCATATACACCCACCCTCTTTTCCAACACTTGATTTTACAAAAGGTACATTGATGGCAACTTCTTTGTGGGGGATGGAAGTATTTGAGACCTAAATGAGTTTTTACTATATCTTAATGACAACCAACGGGTCTTGTTTTTACCCAGTCCATTTTTAAAAATAACACAGAGTTCCTGGATGTAGTGGTTTTTCATGATGGCTCCCAACTTTTACGCACTAAAACTTTTTTTTAAGGCTGTGGACAGCAATAACTATTTGGATTTTAGTAGTGCACACTTTAAAAAATGGCTCACCAATATACCTTACGGACAACTTAAAAGGATCTGCAGAAACTGCACTCTACAGAGCGACTTTGATAAACAGAGTACCCCTTTGAAGATAGGTGGGCTGGGTCTACCAGAATGAGTGCTGATCCGGCTAATAAATGGAGGTTCATTCTGAGTGGGAGATTCACCTCAATATAACAAAACAGGGCTTTTGAGTATAGTTGCAATTTTTTGTTAAACACCATTTATCTACCATATCTTTATATTTTAACTTTTTTGCCCTATTTTATGGGCAGTGAGTCAAAGTGTGAAATGCACAGAATGTATACTATAGCATTGCTTTTATACTTTGACAACATCAACATAGAAACTCAAACATTTTTACCTTAGATCTATACCCTTTCTGTGAAGAGTTACAGAAAATTCCCATATCAGTTGAGGAGTCTCCTATAATGTGTGGTTTAAAGAATGATGGCGAGTCTGCTCAGTACAGCTTTCCTCATCAAGCAAAAGAAAATCAATTTGGTGTAGTCATGTAGATTTCACAGGCTCAGCTCCCTTTTCTCCATCTCTCTTGTTAAACAGAGCGCTGACTAAAGAGGCGTCTAATAAAATGAGCAATAAAAAGGCAGTGCTGCGAGTTGGGAGCAGAGCTCTGCAGTGACTGATGGCCTCTTCTGTGCGCTTGGACGGAACACAAACAGGGCAGGTGATTGCTGCAGAATGTTAATCTAACTTTACCTTACCTACTCACACTTTGTCTTTTCAGATTTCCCTGGGGGGTCTATTACTTTCGGAGACTGTTTTCAAAAAAAGATCGAGCGGCATCATGTACTATACCCAAAAAAACTCTTGGTAATGTATTATTTGTAGCTACATCCCCTCATGTATGCTGTATGAGGACTAGGAAGGATGTCATACTTATACATCAAGCACCCTGAACAGGAAGCAAAATTATCTAAAATTATAAGTTTTTACTTTTTATGTCTTAAAGGGGTACTCAGCTCCTAGACATGCAATCACCTATCCTGATTGGGACAGTGCCGATGCTGGGGACCTCCGCGATTTCCCTACGGTACCCGGCATTCGTTTAGACTGTCGGGTGCAGCTCAGGAGATGCGTGATGTCACGGTCTCGCCCCCGGCTCATGACTTCATGGCCATGCCCCCTCAATGAAAGTCTGTGAGAGGGGACTTGCATTGAGGGGCATGGCAGTGATGTTGTTGGGTCTATAATATTCTGATATATTGATTACTATATCTATACTCATATGACTTTCCTAAAATGCTATATGCTATTGCTAAATATTGCAAAAGAACTTTGCTTTCCTTAATTCAAAACATTTCAGCTGCTCTTTGCCCGTAATCAAGACTAGAACCTTGAAATGGAGACTATGGATACAAGAAGTCTAAACATTGGCCTTTGTGGAAAGATGCAGAAATCTCAAGCTAGAGGGCTTGCAACATAAATGACTTATGCTACGCCACGCTCAAATGACCAATCAGCATATAGAACGATGCATAGTTATACCCTTCCCCTTTTTGTCAAATTGTAAAAAACTAACGTAATTTCCAGATAATAAACAGAACTCCCTGGAGTCCGTATTTAGGAGGGAACTCATACCAACCTGGCCTGGTGTGAATTTTCTCATGTCGACACTCGGTAAAATAGTACAGCGGTAGTCACTCACAGATTACATTAACCCATCCTTAACATTGTCATGAGCCGTGCATGACCGTGACGTCACGAGCCTCCGCCCTGCATCGCCGGTCATCCAGCACGACGCCAAGTTCGCTCTGTGCACCGGGTTTCTGGGATGCCACAGCCGAGATCACGTGGGTCCACAGCGGCAGGACCCCTGCGATCAGACATCTTATCCATATCCTTTAGATAGTAAAACTAAACAGCAGCACTTCGGTTAAGATGAAAGCGTGTCAGGCTTTATTCATCAGATGCCACGACGTTTCAACCATCTCTCACGGTCTTTGTCAAGCCTTTAGATAGGGGATAGGATTTTTTGGGATGGTTTACCCCTTTAAGGCTGCTCTTGCACAAGTCAAATACGTTGCAGACCTTTTTGTAGTGGAAATGAACAGAATCAATATGTACAATTGATTTTAGGTGTCAATTTTAGGTCAGGAAATGTATTTTATGTTACGGTTCCACTTTGGATTTATGTTGGAATGTCCCCATTGACTTGAATTGAAAAATCTATTTGAAATAAATCCACAGTGTTGCTTATTTTGCTGTGGAACTGCTACAGATATACAGCAAAGTGCAAATTTGTTCCTACGGATTTACCTGCAGAAATTATGGGGATTTTGCAATGCAGGACACCTTTCCAGCCAAAGTGCAAATGCCCAAACAGAACACAGGGAATATAGTGCCTATTTAAAAAAAAAGAAAACAAGCAAACAAACAAACAAACAAAAACCTAGTACACAAACTGACAAGTCATTTTTTTTTCTTGTCATTGCAAAAAAGTATGAATCAATTGCTTCACCTAATTGGGTTGTCAGATTTGTTACCAAAGTAAGCAGCAAGCAGGTAGGTTTGTAAAATAACTAACTATGCCATATTCACCTCTCCCATCTGCTGATGTATTTTTAATCAACAGGCAAACTATTTCAAGCATCATATTTACTTGGTGGGGTGACCATCTGAATATTTTTGCATTGGCTATAGGTACACAGTCTTTTGGTGAGTAAGAGCACCCTTTAAAGTTTATGGTTTGCCACCACAAAATTAGGCAGGTATAAGAGTTACTCAAATGTATCTTATTTGCCCTTTTAAAATATATAATTTTAGTGATTGATGGTTTTTACTAGAGATGAGTGAATAGAATCTGACGAATCCGAATTCCTTACATATTTCATTAAAAATAAAATGGCGTAGCTCAGGGCGGCGACCACCACCGCCGCGACACAGATGCCCACGGGGGGGGGGGGGGGGGAGCGACCCACTGGCAGAGCGTCCCCAATGCCTCTCAAACCAGTCTATGGGCCGCACCCGCCCGCAGACACAGCGCCACGGCAGCAACGGACGCCGCCCCGCACCACACCAGTGTGAACAAGGTGTAAAGGCTCACTTACCTTGCTCTCCCAGTCAGACTGGGAGGCTGCTAGGAGTGAAATGGCCCTAGTGTGGCTAATTACCACCTACATAGGTTTGGGCTGAGGGGGTGGGGAAGAGTGCAGCACATGTTAAAAAAAAAAAAAAAAAGAAAGGATAGAAATCACAATATGAATTCGAGTAGAATACAGACATAGCGCACATCTACAATCTTGTATAATGATCTGATTGCTTCTCAGCACAATATCAAAAACTAACAGGTTGTTAGTATACATTTTTGATCAAAAAGTACAAGCCCACTCGCCACGTCAAGGCCACCTATTCAGAGTGGGTCCCAACATCCCTAACAGTCTGACTGGGAGAGCAAGGTAAGTGAGCCTTTACACCTTGTTCACACTGGTGTGGTGCAGGGCGGCGTCCGTTGCTGCCGTGGCGCTGTGTCTGCGGGCGGGTGCGGCCCATAGACTGGTTTGAGAGGCATTGGGGCCGCTCTGCCAGTGGGTCGCTCCCCCCCCCCGTGGGCATCTGTGTCGCGGCGGTGGTGGTCGCCGCCCGGTGCTACGCCATTTTATGCTAGGGACGTTAGGGACCCCCTCTGAATAGGTGGCCTTGACGTGGCGAGTGGGCTTGTACTTTTTGATCAAAAATGTACACTAACAACCTGTTAGTTTTTGATATTGTGCTGAGAAGCAATCAGATCATTATACAAGATTGTAGATGTGCGCTATGTCTGTATTCTACTCGAATTCATATTGTAATTTACAAATCTGTTTAACTTTCCGGAGCCAGTTGATATATATAAAAAAAAGGTTTTGCCTGGAAGACCCCTTTAAATAAACTCAATTTAGTGCTGTCCTGGCTCCAGGGCATCTAAAATGGTGGATCAACATGTAAGGACATGGGGCAAGGAATCCTGGGAAGGCGGGAACAAGGGTAGGCGGGATGACCCTGAATCACATGCAGGATGCAGCCTATCAGCCGCCAGTCACCCCTGTGATGTCACAGCCCTATATAATCAGCAGCCATATTGCAGCCAGTCACTTCATCCTTACACTGCAGAGATGGATAGGGACAGACAGTGCTGTGTGTTACACATAAAAGCTTTTTCCAGCTGTGATTTACCTCCTAGTCAAGTCAGCATTCTGTTAGACAGAGAGTAGTTTGTTTGTCAAAGAAAAGCATTCCTACTGAAGTGACCCACCTACTAGTCACTGTCTACAGCATTCTATTGTAAAGAGGATCAGAGAGCAGTGTGTTGCACAGAAGAACAGCAACGATTCAGCTCAAGCACCTCCTACCTAGAAGAACTGATAGGAAAGGGAGTAGATTAAGAAAGAGTGAGATAGCAATTTTGGCAGTACTACACAGCGACTGTGTGCTGCAACACTGGTGTCTACTGCTGGTGTTGTGCACGAAAACTTTTTTAAGTGTACTGTAGTGCATTTTCTGTCCACATAAGTGCATACCACATACATACATTTAAGTGTTGTACCATTTTGTTCCTGATAAAGTCTCAAGGGAATAGATACTGTCAAAGGACAGCCAAAGGTACTCACCGGCTGGTGCTGTACACATACTTTTTAAGCGTACTGTAGCGCATTTTTCTGCCCTCATAAGTGTATACCACATATGTACATCTAAGTGTTGAACCATTTTGTTCATAATAAAGTCTTAAGGGCCTAGTTGCTGTTAAGACCAGCCGAAAGTACACACCTGCTGCTGTTCTAGGCAAATACTGTTTTAAGCATAGTGAAGCATATTGTACTCCCCTCATATACACACTAAGTATGTAAGGCAGCAAAGTGAAAAAATCGAAGTGTAGTCACAGCACCGGTAAAAACATCCTTTTATTAGAAATCCATTAAAAGTCCATTCAGTACTAAAAGGTGCAAACCAGCATGAAAGGGGCCAAGACCTCCCCCTCTGACGCGTTTCCGCCCTACCGGCCTTAATCATAGATACAAGGAATAGCATTGCCTGGTATTTCAAGGAGCCGAAACTCCGCCCAAATTTAGAAAGTGAATGCAATAACAGAAAAAAAAGGAAAAAAATCCACTATTAAGAAAACTGCTTCGCATTATACCAAACCAAAACCAAAATATGTTAAAAAACCCAATGAGAAGAAATCGTCAAAAAACGCACAAGATGGGGTGGGAGAAAATACCACAGTAAGATATTCTCAACGGGTGAAGGGCAAGTAAAAGCAGAAGTAAATGTGGTTAATCTGTCCTCTTATATTGTGTCCAATTCACAGATCAGTTTATTATCTAAAGGTTTGTCATATGTACCGACGTATAATTTTGATCTTTATCAAACTATTAAAGATATTTCAGTGGAAAGACTTTTTTTTGAAGATAATGCACAAGAAACGCAATCAGTCCCTTCACAATCTGAATTATCTCCAGATGCGATGCATGAAAATACAGATCCTCTTCTTTTTCAAGATCACATAGCTCTGAGTTCCCTGAGGTCCTTAAATGAAGAACAAATTACTGAGGATAGAATCGAGGAATTCAGATCTATGGACTTAAAAAATCCAACATTTTATCCAATACAGTCAAAATGCGAAGCATTAGATCATTTTCAAGAATTAATATACGAGGAACTTGTTGCATTACATCACAAAATAAAAAGGGACACTATCTGGAGAACTGCATGTAACTAATTTGTCCAAATCTGAAAGAAAAGCTATGTCTGAACTAAAGGACAATGATGATCTATTGGTCTGTGCAGCTAATAAAGGTGGAGCCGTGGTGCTGTAACTGTATGTTAAAATTAAATGAGAATATGTTGAGTGACACTCGAACTTATCAAATATTACAAGAAGATCCTACCACGAAATATCAATCTGTCCTAAAGAATCTGTTGGATGAGGGACAAACGTTATCGGTTTTGACACAGAAGGAATATGATTTTTTGTATAATGTTACTCCTATTACACCCATTTACCACTCTTTACCGAAGATTCACAAGGGCCAATTCCCACCACCTTTAAAGGGGTTGTGCACTGCCCTGACTTTCGGAGCTCCACTCACAGTGTCCAGAAGTTCATTACTCCGAACGCTGTGTGCGGGCTTCCGTGTTCGCAGCCGCCGGGCGTGACGTCTCGCCCGGCCCCTCGTGACGTCTCACCCGCCCCCTCGTGACATCACGCCCTCCCCCTCTACCAAAGTCTATGGGAAGGGGGCGTGACAGCGGTCGCGCCCCCTTCCCATAGACTTTCGTTGAGGGGGCGGGCAAAATGTCACGAGGGGGCGGGCGAGACGTCACGAGGGGCCGGGTGTGACGTCATGCCCAGCGGCTGTGAACATGGAATCCTGCACACAGCGTTCGGAGTAATGAACTTCCGGTCGCTGTGAGCAGAGCTCCGAAAGTCAGGGCAGCGAACAACCCCTTTAAGACCCATCGTGGCAGGGATTGGCTCTTTAAATGAGTCTTTGTGTGAATGGGTGGACCAATTTTTGCAACCCCTAGTTAAACGATCATATGGATATATTAGAGATACTAAACATCTGTTAGCAACACTTGATAACATACAGTGGCAACCCAATTACAATTGGCTAACATGTGACATAGAAACCTTATACACATGTATCCCCCATAGTTTAACATTGATAGCTATTGAATTTTAAATGGATAAATATTCTAAGGATAATCCTGATCTGAAGATGTTTATTCTCTCTGCTATACATTATTTATTGACAATTTTTTGTGTTTAATTCTAAGTATTGTATATATGAAGAATGATATGCTGCACTCACAAAGTTTCCAACAAGATGTGTCTTCTTTATTCAAGCGAGATAAAAGCACGCCAGCCGGTACAGCGGGAGAGCGGGTACACAGACAAGCGGTGGGAGTGGCGACGGACCATTGGGTTCTCACAGCACTTCCTCAGGCCTGAGGAAGTGCTATGAGCACGCAATGGTCCGTCGCCACTCCCCCACTTGTCTGTGTACCCGCTCTCCCGCTGTACCTGCTGTCGTGCTTTTATCTTGCTTGAATAAAGAAGACACATCTTTTTGGAAACTTGGTGAGTACAGCGTATCATTCTTCATATATACAATGTGAATAGCTTCTGGTTACTGTCTGCATGCTTGCACCACGAGTACCATCAGCCGCACGAGTACATCTGATTGCTCTCCGCCAATAGTACACCTGTATAAGAAGCCTCTGAATGAATCACTAGTGCCGGTATCTATGTCTCTTATGTAAGAAGTATAATTCTAAGTATTATTTGCAGTGAGTGGGAGCTTCAATGGGGGCAAAATATTCTTCATCTTTAGCTATTCTTTTTGTTGCCTGGTGGGAGGAGTTATATTTGTTTGATACTATCAATCCTTTTGCTTTGGACATAGTCTGGTACGGTAACAACATAGATGATATTATCATCATATTGGCATCTGATGTGGCGACCGTACCAGACCTCATATCAATATCTTAATAGTAACCCTTGTGCACTTAAATTTACATTTGATTTTCATCCTACCTATATTTCAAGGTACAGGCTTTAGACCGGGGACAATTATTCTGTGACAAAATACATAAGAAAAATTACAAAAAGATTGATGATGCAAATAAAAATATAGTTACTTTTGTAACCACATATAGTAAACAGTATAATTCTATCAGAAATATTGTCACTAAATATCTCCCGATCTTTGAGCAAGATAATATTCTGTTTCACAGCCCTTTTGGACCCTAATAATAGATATAGCTAAAACTTATCAATTTTATTGATATGCTTTAAAATCAATAACTTATTATATTGTGACTATAATTATGTGACATGCATTAATGAACCAAAATACCACAACACCTGTAAATGACCATAATAGTCCAAAGTCAGTCCTGACTATTGGGCTACTTAATAGATACCATATGTGGTGAGTACGGAGTCATACGTCGGTCCCCAGGATAGACAGGCCGACGCACATCCGTGATGTACAATCTCTCCCGAAATTAGGTTAGAGCAGACAAGTATAACAACTTAAATTGCTCTACCAGATCCTATGCATACAACCAGATCCTAAGCATACAACAGTGACATATGAAAGGAGCTTGTAACTCACCACTGATTTTACAGGTGATTTTAAAGGTGTTCACCTTAAATTATATCACCTCTTGTGCAAAAAATTGTGAATGAAAAAAAAACAAACATTACAATTGTTCCCGTTCCGACGCGTTTCCCCCCATTTGAGGGGTTTCTCAAGGAACTAGTGGGTATAGTCCTATTGATATGGACTGATGTCACAAGGTGAGGCCTATATAATGATAATGCCAATAAACCTTATTCCCTTGTGTTTCAGGAGCGTGCCCCGGTAGGTATAATCTTCCACACGCCTACAGCACACCACACCCAAGGGCAATGCGAGATACCGAAGGATAAGGCAGTAGTGTAATCAAACGAAGAAGAAGGTCAAGGCAGGCTTCAAAGGTGTGGAGTCTAATAACGTAGCGGAAGGTCTGGATAGGCTAACAGGCTAAAGGGTCGCTTAATCTCAGGCAAGGGGCACTGAAGATCCAGTAGGGTAGTGTGGAAGGTGCAGGGACTTTATAATGTAGTGCCAGGTGCAAACAGTAATTATGGGCGTACTGGCCCTTTAAATTTCAGAGCTCCGGCACGTGCATCCCCGTCTCCTAGCTGAGACACAGGGGAGGAGGCAGCAGTGGAACATGGTGAGTGACGGGCCGTGATTCGCACGCGGGCGCATCCCGCAATGAGAATCCCGGCCCTGCCGGCAGACGGGGACACACAAGGACTCCGCTCACGGCCGGTGCTTGCGGCTGGAGCGCAGAGTGTAACAGTACCCCCCCCCTTTGGTCTCCCCCTCTTTTTGGAGGACAAGAACTTCTGGATGAGGTCATGGTCTAGGAAGAGGAAGAAGCGTTTTGCTCTGATAAGTTTGGAGTCCAGAATTTCCTTGACAGTAAAAACATCGGGGGTACCTGAGATGGGAGTAGGAGAAATGTCCTTTTTAGAGAAGCGGTTATGGATGACAGGTTTCAAGAGGGAGATGTGAAAAGAATTCGGGATCCGGAGGGAGGAAGGCAGATGAACAGAATAAGCCACTGGATTTAGACTTTTCTTGACCTTGTAAGGACCCAAATAGAGAGGACCCAGTTTATAGCAAGGTATGTTCAAGCGAATATATTTAGATGACAACCACACTCTGTCTCCAGGAGAGAATTCTGGTCCACTTGAAATTTCATACGGGTTGTGGCATAATATAAGAGGGAGAGCCGAGACTTCTTCCAGATGGAGGAGAAATTCTGTACAAATTCATCTGCAATAGGGACACCGGAGGGAGAAGAAAAGGAAAGGGGTGGACGTGGATGAAGTCCATAGATTACATGAAAAGGCGAAGTCTCAGTGGATTCTGAATCCCTATGGTTGTAGGAAAACTTGACCCAGGGGAGTAAATCGGTCCAGTTGTCCTGACGAGCCAAAACAAAATGGTGAAGGTGGTCTCAAGACTTGGTTCACCCTTTCGACTTGTCCATTAGATTGAGGGTGATAAGCCAAAGAAAAATTTAATTTGACTTGGAGACGTGAGCAAAGGGCCCTCCAGAATTTTGAAACAAATTGAACTCCCCGGTCGGATACAATATGGGTAGGCAGTCCATGTAAGCGGAAGATGTGGTGGAGAAAAAGTTTAGAAAGCTGCGTGCCGATGGTAATCCTGGCAGGGGCACAAAATGAGCCATTTTAGAGAATCGGTCTACTACAACCCAAATGACTGTATTGCCGCCAGAGAAAGGAAGGTCGGTAATAAAGTCCATGGCAATATCAGTCCTAGGTCGCTCAGGAACTGGCAAAGGTTGTAGAAGTCCTGCAGGTTTGGAGTGAGGGGCCTTGTTCTGGGCAAAGACCGAGCAGGAATGGATGAAGTCAACGAAGTCCTGTTTTAACCTCTTCAGGACGTGGGGCGTATGCATACGCCCTGCATCCCGAGTCCTTAAGGACGTAGGGCGTATGCATACGCCCGTGGGAATTCCGGTCCCCGCCGCTAGCCAGTTGGGGACTGGACTGGGATGCCTGCTGGAATAATTCAGCAGGCATCCCGGCACATAGCCGAGGGGGGCTCCTGAGACCCCCCCATGTCGGCGATAGCAGAAAATCGCATGTCAATTCAGACATGCAATTTTCTGATATTCCGGGCTGATCGGGTCTCTGGTGACCCAATCGCCCGGAAAATGGGAATGATCGGAGCTGTCAGTGGCAGTAAAGCGATCTTTACTGCAGCATTCCTAGTGGTTGCCAAATTACAACTTCCAGCATGCCCAGACAGCCAAACGCTGTCTGGGCATGCTGGGAGTTGTAGTTTTGCAACATCTGGAGGGTCACAGTTTGGTGACCACTGTTACAGTGGTGCCCAAATGGTAGCCCTCCAGATGTTGCCAAACTACAACTCTCAGCATGCCTAGACTGCCCAGGCATGCTAGGAGTTGTAGTTCTGTAACATCTGTCCCTTCAGATTTTGCAATTTTCATGAAATTTTTGAAAATTGCTGCTCTATTTTGAAGCCCTCTAATTTTTTCAAAAAGTAAAAAAAAATCTATTTTATGATGCCAACATAAAGTAGACATATTGTATTAGTGAATCATTGTAAAATTTATTTGTAATATCCATTTTCCTTACAAGCAGAGAGCTTCAAAGTTAGAAAAATGCTAAATTTTCTAAATTTTCATGAAATTTGGGGATTTTTCACCAAGAAAGGATGCAAGTAACGATGAAAATTTACCACCAAATAAAGTAGAATATGTCACGAAAAAATAATCTCAGAATCAGAATATTCAGTAAAAGCATCTTAGAGTTATTAGTGCTTAAAGTGACGGTGGTCAGAATTGCGAAAAAGGGATCAGTTCTTAAGGTAAAAAAGGGCTGTGTCCCTAAGGGGACCACCAATACTGTGGGGATGAGTTGTAAGGATTTACGGATACCGGCATGACCAGCCAACAATGAGGAATGACCCCACTTCAAGACTCGAAGTCTGAGACTGGGAGTTACGTAAGTCTTTCCAGGAGACAGGTGCTGAAGAGTTGCCGGTGCTGCAGAAATGAGACGATTAGGAGATATAATATGTTGAGAATGGGATTTTTGGTCTCGTACATCGAAGGATCCGGACAGAGTATCCGCCCGAAGATTCTTCTCTGCTGGACAAAAGTGAATATCTACAAATATTCCTACCTCTGCTGATGTGATCGACATGGTGACAACAAACTGCTTCTATGAGACTACCTACAATTGGAAGACAAATTCCAGATCGACCTGCAAAGACAGCTGGAGAAGATGGTAGAAGCTGTTCCCAGCCCCGATAGTATATATCCCCCTCCTGAACCTTCCCTATTACCCCATATAACAGGTGTCTTCTTGCTGTTGACTGCACTCATAAATCCACATTTCCCACATATTTGAGAATACAGTATGATGTTTCTATATTGTTGTGTGTGTGTGGTTCTACTCAAACTTACTACAGGTTCTTTGGAGGACGAGGGAGGGGAGGATCACGGACTACGGATGCTTCATGACTCTGATTGTAGCTTGAGTACAGGTATGATTGTTAATACCTGACTAGGTAAATTAAGCGCATTTCCTACACTTAAAGCTGGTCTTTAGTGCGCTATGTTATTATCATGTATGAATGTCAATACACAATTATAATTTAAATTTCACATCTCTACAGGACATTTCTTTAACCCCTTAAGGACCAAGCCCTTTTTCACCTTAAGGACCAGAGCATTTTTTGAACATCTGACCACTGTCACTTTAAACATTAATAACTCTGGGATGCTTTTACTTATCATTCTGATTCCGAGATAGTTTTTTCGCGACATATTCTACTTTAACTTAGTGGTAAAATTTTGTGGTAACTTGCATCCTTTCTTGGTGAAAAATCCCCAAATTTGATGAAAAAATTGAAAATTTAGCATTTTTCTAATTTTGAAGCTCTCTGCTTGTAAGGAAAATGGATATTCAAATTAAATTTCTTTTTGGTTCACATATACAATATGTCTACTTTATGTTTGTATCATAAAATTGACGTGTTTTTACTTTTGGAAGACACCAGAGGGCTTCAAAGTTCAGCAGCAATTTTCCAATTTTTCACATTTTCAAATTCAATATTTTTCAGGGACCAGTTAAGTTTTGAAGTGGATTTGAAGGGTCTTCATATTAGAAATACCCCATAAATGACCCCATTATAAAAACTACACTCCTCAAAGTATTCAAAATGACATTCAGTCAGTGTTTTAACCCAAATCTTCATTTTTTACACTCGCATGTTCTTGTAGACCCAATTTTAGAATTTTCCAAGGGGTAAAAGGAGAAAATTTTTACTTATATTTGTAACCCAATTTCTCTCGAGTAAGCACATAACTCATATGTCTATGTAAAGTGTTCGGCGGGCGCAGTAGAGGGCTCAGAAGGGAAGGAGCGACAATGGGATTTTGGAGAGAACATTTTTCTGAAATGGTTTTTGGGGGGCATGTCACCTTTAGGAAGCCCCTAGGGTGCCAAAACAGAAAAAAAACACATGGCATACCATTTTGGAAACTAGACCCCTTGAGGAACGTAACAAGGAATTAAGTGAGCCTTAATACCCCACAGGTGTTTCATGACTTTTGCAAATGTAAAAAAAAAAAAAAAAAAAAAAATTACCTAAAATGCTTGTTTTCCCAAAAATGTTACATTTTTAAAAAGCGTAAAAGCAGAAAATACCCCACATAATTTGAAGCCCAATTTCTCCCGATTCAGAAAACACCCCATATGGGGGTGAAAAGTGCTCTGCTGGCGCACTACAGGTCTCAGAAGAGAAGGAGTCACATTTGGCTTCTTTGAAGGAAATTTTGCTCTGGGGGCATGCCGCATTTAGGAAGCCCCTATGGTGCCAGGACAGCAAAAAAAAAAAACACATGGCATACCATTTTGGAAACTAGACCCCTTGGGGAACGTAACAAGGGGTAAAGTGAACCAAAATACCCCACAGGGGTTTGACAACTTTTGCGTATGTAGAAAAAAAATAAAAAATTTACCTAAAATGTTTGGTTTCCCCAAAAATTTAAGGGTTAAAACAGAAAATACCCCCCCAAAATTTGAAGCCCAATTTCTCCCGATTCAGAAAACACCCCATATGGGGGTGAAAAGTGCTCTGCTGGCGCACTACAGGTCTCAGAAGAGGAGTAGTCACATTTGGCTTTTTGAAAGCAAATTTTGCTCTGGGGGCATGTCGCATTTAAGAAGCCCCTATGGTGCCAGAACAGCAAAAAAAAAAAAAAAAACACATGGCATACCATTTTGGAAACTAGACCCCTCGGGGAACGTAAAAAGGGGTAATGTGAGCCTTAATAACCCACAGGTGATTCACGACTTTTGCATATGTCAAAAAAATAAAAAATTTTTTTTACCTAAAATGCTTGGTTTCCCCAAAATTTCCCCAAAAAGGGTAATAGCAGAAAATACCTCCCAAAATTTGTAACACAATTTCTCCCGAGTACGGTGATACCCCATATGTGACCCTTAACTGTTGCCTTGAAATACGACAGGGCTCCAAAGTGAGAGCGCCATGCGCATTTGAGGCCTAAATTAGGGATTTGCATAGGGGTGGACATAGGGGTATTCTACGCCAGTGATTCCCAAACAGGGTGCCTCCAGCTGTTGTAAAACTCCCAGCCTGCCTGGACAGTCAGTGGCTATCTGGCAATACTGGGAGTAGTTGTTTTGCAACAGCTGGAGGCTCTGTTTTGGAAACAGTGGTGTACCAGACGTTTTTCATTTTTATTGGGGAGGGGGGCTGTGTAGGGGTATGTGTATATGTAGTGTTTTTTTACTTTTTATTTTATTTTGTGTTAGTGTAGTGTAATGTAGTGTTTTTAGGGTACAGTCGCACGGGCGGGGGTTCACATTAGTTTCTCGCTGGCAGTTTGAGCTGCGGCAGAAAATTTGCCGCAGCTCAAACTTGCAGCCGGATACTTACTGTAAACCTCCGCCCATGTGAGTGTACCCTGTACGTTCACATTTGGGGGGGGGGGAGAATACCTCCAGCTGTTGCAAAACTACAACTCCCAGCATGTATGGTCTATCAGTGCATGCTGGGAGTTGTAGTCTTGCAACAGCTGGAGGCACACTGGTTGTGAAACACAGAGTTTGGTAACAAACTCAGTGTTTTGCAACCAGTGTGCCTTCAGCTGTTGCAAAAGCTACAACCCCCAGCATGTACGGACAGTGGAAGGGCATGCTGGGACTTGTAGTTATGCAACAGCTGGAGGCATACTACTTTGGCTGGGGATTGTATTTATGCAACAGCTGGAGACACACTGGTTTGCTACTTAACTTAGTGTTTCACCACCAGTGTGCCTCCAGCTGTTGCAAAACTACAGCTCTCAGCAGTCACCGACAGCCAATGGACATGCTGGGAGTTGTAGTTATGCAACCAGCAGATGCACCACTACAACTCCCAGCATGCACTTTAGCTGATTGTATAAGCTGGGAGTTGTAGTTATACAACAGCTGAAGGTACACTTTTCCATAGAAAAAATGTGCCTCCAGCTGTTGCAAAACTATAAGTCCCAGCATGCCCATAATGGAATGCTGGGAGTTGTGGTGGTCTGCCTCCTGCTGCCACCTCACCCCTGCTGGCTATGGCTGTTCGGACGGCCCCGATCAGCCAGTAATTCCGGGTCACCGGGTCACTGGAGACCCGATTGACCCGGAATCCGCCGCAGATCGCTAGACTGAATTGTCCAGCGATCTGCGGCCATCGCTGACATGGGGGGACACAATGACCCCCCTGGGCGATATGCCGGGATGTCTGCTGAACGATTTCAGCAGGCATCCGGCACCGGCTCCGCTCCAGCTAGTGGCTGGGGCCGGAAATGCGCAGGGCGTATGGATACGCCCTGTGTCCTTAAGGACTTGGAAACGGGGGCGTATGGATATGCCCTGTGTCCTTAAGGGGTTAAACTGAGTGATGTTTTCATACTATTATATATATTTATGTAAACACATATGTTATAATTTTATTTGTTTTATACTGTTTTCTTTTTGGTCTTGTTTATTCTATTGTAAAAATTCTTGAAAAATTCAATAAAAACCATTTCAATAAAAAAAGTTAAATCTGGAGAAGAACAGAGACCAGCGAGCTTGACGAGGGTTGAGACGATGAGCAGTCTGTAGATAAAGCAAGTTCTTGTGATCTGTATAAATAGTAATTGGGTGTACAGAGCCCTCCAAGAGATGACGCCATTTTTCCAAGGCCAACTTTATAGCCCAGAGCTCGAGGACTCCAATGATATAATTTCTCTCTGCAGAAGTGAAGGTCTTAGAGAAAAAAAACACAAGTTACAGTTATACCTTTTGGAGGATTTTTGTGTCAAAGCATCACCTGCACCTACAGAAGATGCATCCACTTCCAGAAAATATGGCTTGTCTGGATCGGGTATTGATAAGGCACAGGCGCAGATGCGAAGGTGGACTTTAATTGCTTGAAAGCTTCTTTAACCTCAGGAGTCCAGGTTTTTGGATTAGCAGTCTTCTTGGCACCTGAAACAATGGGAGCTACTGGAGTGGATTAGATAGGAATGAATTGCCGATAATAATTGGCAAAGCCGAGGAAGCACTGAATCGCTTTCAGACCAGTAGGTTGTGGCCAGTCCAGTACTGCGGATAACTTGTTGGGGTCCATTTGTAGACCTTGACTGGTAACAATGTAGCCCAGAAAAGAGAGGCTAGTCTTTTCAAAAGTACATTTCTCCAGTTTAGCTTTGAGATGATTTTCAGAGAGATGCTGTAACACTTGGTGGAGGTGAGAGCGATGAGATTGGACATTGGGAGAGTAGATGAGTCTGTCATCCAAATAGACAATGACACAAGAGTAAAGGAGGTCATGGAAAATATCATTGACAAACTCCTGGAAAACTGCTGGAGCATTACAGAGTCCGAATGGCATCATATGATATTTGAAATGTCCATCACGAGTATTAAATGCAGGCTTCCATTTGCCCCCTTCACGTACACTAGTTTAGATAAAATCCTAGTACCTCACAGACGATCAAATAACTAGGAGATTAAAGGAAGTAGGTAGTGGTTCTTTACTGTAATTTTATTCAAGCCTCGGTAGTCAATAGGACAATCGTAGGGACGATGTGGTGGTAACACTTCGGCTTGCTATTCACTGAAAACATCAGCATAGTCCTGAAGAAAGGAAGGCAAACTGGAGATAGGACAAGATGATGTTTCCAATTTTGAGATACGTATGTGGATACAGTGGTTGTTGCAATGCGGGCCCCAGCAAAGAACTTCTCCAGTTTTCCAATCAAGCTGAGGAGCATGGAGTTGCAACCACGGTAGGCCAAGAAAGAGAGGAGAAGTACAATGTAGGAGAACATAGAAGTACAAGTTCTCCCTATGCAAGACTCCGACCTACATAGACAATGGTTCTGTGCGATATAGCTGGACCGTCATATTTAAGCGTGGAGAGGTGATATTCACACCTAGCAAAGACAAAAGGGAAAAGACAAAAGACAAGAGGGAACACGCGCCCCTAGTGTGATACGTTTATAGACAGTGAATAAGTGCAATAAAGGTCACACTTACCACAATGTGTTGCGCTAAGGGCACAACACCATACAGCGAATTAATCAGGTTAGGTTGTCAGCAGCTACGATCCTCCGGTCTATCCTGGTACACCGGTCCAAATAGCATCAATGAAAAATAGCAAACATGGATCTTTGCAGGCGCATGGACAGCAGTGGATAAAAGTTTATGGAGTCTTCAATACATATAGATGTTTATTTTAAGCACATAAAAGCAACGCGTTTCCTGCCCGTAGCGGGCACTTCATCAGGCAAGTGTGCATGGGAAGCCTCTCCCACAAACCCTAGGTGCGAGCGTTTCCCTGTTACTGAGGACGTACAGGACAATCTTTTAGGAAGTGACCTGCACTGTCGCAGTATAGACATAGATTCTCAGTTTGACGGCGAGTTCTTTCCTGCGTGGTCAGGCGAGACCGATCCACCTGCGTAGAAGGTTGCGGTGGCTGCTGGAAGACAGGTGCCAGACGAGGAAAGCACCAAAGTAGTGCAGACTCCCTTTCTTGGCGCAGTTCCTCACCTCACTCTGAGAAACGGATATCAATCCGTGATGCCAATTGTATAAGCTCATTCAGATTAGATGGCAATTCCCAGGCTGCAAGGACATCCTTGATTTTACTTTGTAATCCTCTCTTGAAGGTGGCGTAAAGTCCTTCATCATTCCATGCTAACTCTGATGCCGGGGTACGAAACCGAATGACATACTCGCCCACAGAGGAGTTGCCCTGAGTAAGACTCAGCAATGCTATCTCAGCGGAGGAAGCTCGAGCAGGTTCTTTAAAGACACCCCGAAATTCCTTCAGGAACGCCTGGAGATTGGTTGTGAGGGCATCACTGCAATCCCAAAGCGGAGTTGCCCAGGCCAAAGCCCTTCAAGTTAAAAGACTGAGGATGAAGGCCACCTTTGCTCATTCCGTAGGAAACTGATCCGCCATGAGTTCAATGTGCATAGAGCACTGAGTCACGAAACCACGACAGGACTTGAGAATCCTCTCATATTTCTCGGGAAGAGACAGACGGAGTCTTGATCCGGAGACGACTGCAGGAGCGGGAGGTGCCACCGGAGCAGGAGGAGATGGCGGTTGTTGCTGTGCAGTTAGCAACTGCTGCTTCATGGCTGATAAATGGCTCAACTGCTGTGCCTGCTGAGCCAACTGCTGTGACTGGAGCGCCACGATGGAAGCGAGATCCGCGGGACCCCAGCGGGATCCATGGCCGGATCTTGCTGTAACGGAGCTGGATGTGGATCCTCTAACCTGTGTGACTGATGACTCGTATCGTATCGGGGAGCAGAGTCTAATGTGCCGCTGGTCTTCACCAGAGCCTGGTGCAAGGCAGGATGGGCTTGCTGCAGCAGGCAACACCCAGGTCGCTACCCCCGATACTGCTCGACCACACAGGAAGCTGGGCAATGCGAGGTACCGAAGGATAAGGCAGTAGCGTAGTCAAATGTAGCAGAAGGTCAAGGCAGGCGGCAAAGGGGTGGAGTCTAATAACATAGCGGAAGGTCTGGATACACGGGAAAGGCTAACAGGCTAAAGGGTCGCTTAATCTCAGGCTAGGGGCACTGAAGATCTGGCAGGGAAGTGTGGGAGGTGCAGGGACTTTATAATGTAGTGTCAGGTGCAAACAGTAATTATGGACTGGCCCTGAAATTTTGATTTCAGAGCTCTGGCACGTGTGCTCTAGGCGACGGGGACGTGCATACCGGAGCTGAGACACGGGATGAGGCGGCATCGGAACATGGTGAGTGACAGGCCAAGATTCCTAAGCACTCTCAGCTGGTGCTTTCGGCTGGAGCGCAGAGTGTATCAGTATCCCCCCCCCTTTGATCTCCCCCTCTTTTTGGATGAAAAGAGAAAGGTGCTTGCTTTGATAAATAACAAGTGATCTAGTTCTAGTTCACCTAAAATTGCTATTCACAAAAGTTTTTACTTATATTTTGATAATCTAAAAACTAATGTTATATATCTCAAGCACTCATTCTTTGTGCACCTGAGTGCAAAATATCATTTTAAATATCTCAATATATGACTGCCCCCTAGCCTTCATTAATTTAAAATTCCAAGAGCCAAGGTATTAATAGGTATTGTTGTCTCAAAGAAACAGAATTTAGGCTAGAATTCCACTGAGGTTTTTGCCCTGCATTTTTTGGGCTTAAAGGGGTACTCCAGTGAAAACCTTTTTTCTTTTAAATCAACTGGTGGCAGAAAGGTAAACATATTTGTAAATTTCTTCTATTAAAAAATCTTAATCCTTCCAGTACTAATTAGCTGCTGAATGCTACAGAGGAAATTCCTTTCTTTTTGGAACACTGATGACATCACGAGCACAGTGCTCTCTGCTGACATCTCTGTCCATTTTAGCTCAGTGGTTAGCACTGCTGCCTTGCAGTGCTGGGGACTTGGGTTCAAATCCCACTAAGGACAACAATAAATAAAGTGTTATTATTATAATTACGTCAGCAGAGAGAACTGTGCTCATGATGTCATCAGAGAGCATTATAAAAAGAAAAGAATTTCCTCTATAGTATTCAGCAGCTAATAAGTACAGGAAGGATTAAAAAATTTTAATAGAAGTAATTTACAAATATGTTAACTTTCTGCCACCAGTTGATTTAAAAGAAAAAAGGTTTTCACCGGAGTACCCCTTTAACCCCTTAAGGACCAAGGACGTACCGGTACGTCCTTTGTCCTGCTCTCCTGATATAACGTGGGGTTACACAGTATCACGGCGGGCCCGGCGTCATAGTGAAGCCGGGACCCGCCTCTAATAGCGCGCGGCGCCGTGCGCTATTAACCCTTTAGCAGCGCGCTCAGAGCTGAGCCGCGCGGCTAAAAGCGAAAGTGAAAGTTGCCGGCTAGCTCAGTCGGGCTGTTCGGGATAGCCGCGGCTAATCGCAGCATCCCGAACAGCTTACAGGACAGCGGGAGGGCCCCTACCTGCCTCCTCGCTGTCCGATCGCCAAATGACTGCTCAGTGCCTGAGATCCAGGCATGAGCAGTCATGCGGCAGAATCATTGATCACTGGTTTCCTATGAGAAACCAGTGATCAATGATGAAGATCAGTGTGTGCAGTGTTATAGGTCCCTATGGGATAACAATGATCAGTGTAAGAGATCAGTGTGTGCAGTGTTATAGGTCCCTATGGGACCTATAACACTGCAAATAAAAAGTGAAAAAAAAAAAGTGAATAAAGATCATTTAACTCCTCCCCTATTAAAAGTTTGAATCACCCCCCTTTTCCAATAAAAAAAAAACACAATGTAAATAAAAATAAAAATAAACATATATGGTATCACCGCATGCGGAAATGTCCGAATTATAAAAACATATCATTAATTAAACCGCTTCGTCAATGGCGTGTGCGCAAAAAAATTCCAAAGTCCAAAATAGTGCATTTTTGGTCACTTTTTATATCATTTAAAAATGAATAAAAAGCGATCAATAAGTCCTATCAATGCAAAAAATGGTACCGTTAAAAACTTCAGATCACGGCGCAAAAAATGAGCCCTCATACCGCCCCATACACGGAAAAATAAAAAAGTTATAGGGGTCAGAAGATGACAATTTTAAACGTATTCATTTTCCTGCATGTAGTTATGATTTTTTCCAGAAGTCCGACAAAATCAAATCTATATAAGTAGGGTATCATTTTAATCGTATGGACCTACAGAATAAAGATAAGGTGTCATTTTTACATAGAAACGGAAGCCCCCAAAAGTTACAAAACTGCGTTTTTTTTTCAATTTTGTCGCACAATGATTTTTTTTTACGTTTCACCGTAGATTTTTGGGCAAAATGACTGACGTTATTACAAAGTAGAATTGGTGGCGCAAAAAATAAGCCATCATATGGATTTTTAGGTGCAAAATTGAAAGAGTTATGATTTTTTAAAAGCAAGGAGCAAAAAACGAAAATGCAAAAATGGAAAAACACCAGAAAAAAATGCCACAGTTTCTCCCTGCGTTTTGGCATTTTTTTCTGGCGTTTTTTCTTGCGTTTTACCTTTGTGTGGAATTTGCCTTTTTTGGCCCCTTTGGCGTTTTTTGTACAAAATTTGTTGGGTACCAAAAAAAAAAAAGGATGCAATAGGGATGTAAAAAAAAGTATTTAACTAAATGTTTTTTTTTTTATGGGAAATATGGGAAAATACGAGTGTCTGTTACATCGGACTCTGTTCTTCGCTAGATTGATCATACTAAGGAACTGGATATCCCCTAAAGAACTGCAGATAGAGAAATGGAAGGTGGGGCTAAGAACCATGTAGTACTACTACTCCCAGCATGGAGCACACTGTTCCATGATGGGAGTAGTAGTACCTGTTATAATAGACATATCGCCCCGGGTGTCAGTCCGACACCCGATGCGATCGTCCATAATATAGTAGACATGTGGAGCGGCTCTATACAGCGCTTGCATCTCTGCACTATACTCCAGCCAGTGATGTGAATAGAACCTCACTCATTCATATTTTCCGCCCAGAGTGGTGATTGGCCGGATGGTTGCAGCTGACCACAGCTCTCTGAGTGAAATATGAATGAGTAAATGGCCGGCCGGAGTATAGTGTAGAGATGCAAGCGCAGGAGAAAGCCGCTCTGCATCTCTGCTATAGACAGGATAATCGCAGCGGATGTCAGTAGTGATAACCACTGATTTGTTCTTACCTGCAGATACTACTACTCCCAACATGGAGCACACTCTTCTCCATGCTGGGAGCTGTAGTAGCTGCATTAATAGACAGATCGCAGCAAGTGTTATTTATGACACCCGCTGCGATCTGTCTATTAATGCAGTTACTACAGCTCCCAGCATGGAGCAGAGTGTGCTCCATGTTGGGAGTAGTAGTACCTGCAGTTAAGAACAGATCACAGCGGGTATCACTACTGACACCCGCTGTGATCCTCCTGTATAATGTATAGATGCGGCCGTCCGCTCCTCTACGGTCCCCTGCACTGACGTATATATACACCTATTCATATTTCCCACAGAGAGTTGTGATTGGCTGGAACCATCTGGCCAATCACAGCTCTCTGCGGGAAATGTGAATAGGTGTGTATATATACAGCAGTGCAGGGGACCATAGAAGAGCGGCCGACACATCTATACATTATATCTGTCAATGTATAGATGACTACTACTACTACTACTCAGTATATTCCATGCTGGGAGTACTAGTACTACCTAAAAAATGTTGAAAAAAAAAAGTGAACACACACTACATTTTTATTATTGTCGGCCACATTTTTAGGTCCCCGCCGGCCCACATAAATTGATCCCTGTTTAAAAATTAATAAACATTTTGTAATAAAAAAGATACATTTTGTTAAATACAATTTTTTCCATCACTACTGTATTTTTTTTATTTTTATACCACAGAGGTTTTTTTTTTGCAAAATGGCAATTTTAGCCATAATAAACCCAATTTTCCCGCGCGGCATTTTTTCAGCGAAAAAATGCCGCGCGGGAAAATTGGCGTTTATTACTGCTAAAATTGGCGTTTTTGCAAAAAAAAAAAACCTCAGTGGAATTCCAGCCTTAGTGAGAAAATTTGTGACATTGTTCAATATATATATCACCTGCTTAACACTTTCAATTTTGCAACTACAGAGCCATAGAAGGGCTTGTTTTGCATCACCAATTGTACTTTGTAATGACATCACTTATTTTATAACATAATTTGCTTTGAAACAAAAAACTTATTTATGGGGTGAAATAAAAAAAAACACACATGCCCTTTTTAGGGATTCTGTTTCCACGCAGTGCACTTTCCGGTGCATACGGTTACAAGGATATTCAATTATTGTTGGTTTTATTTTATTTTACTACAAAAAAAAAATTATAACTATATGCACCAAAATTTGAATTGTCATCTTCTGACCCCTATAACTTTTATATTTTTCCACATACGGGGCTATATAAGCACTAATTTTTCGTGCCGCAATCTGTAGTTTGGTACCATTTTTATTTTTGATGGGTCTCTTTGATCGCTTTTTATTTATTTTTTATGTATATGAAGTGACCAAAAAATGCACAATTTTGGACTTTGGTATTTTTTTACGTGTACGCCATCGACCGTGCAGTTTAGCTACCCTTATATTTTAATAGTTCAGACATTTATGCATGCAACAGTACCAGATATGATTATTTTTATTTCATTATTTTATTTAAAATATAGGAAAAGAGGGGGGGGGGAGAGGAATTCAAACTTTTATTAGAAAGGGGTTAACTCCTTACCGCATATGGATCTTAATTCACGTCCACTTGCAGCTCCCGTGGTATGATGCACGCTCAGCAGGTGAGCACGCATCATACCGGTGGGTCCTGGTGGCCATAAGCAACCAGGATCCACGGCTAATGCCGAACATTGCCGTTCAGGCTGATGTCTGGCATTAACCCTTTAGACATGGCGCTGAAACTTGATTGCCGCGTCTAAAATGAAAGTAAACATTGCCGGTTAGCTAAGTGGTGCTGTTCGGGACCTCCGCGGTGAAATCGCACCATCCTGAACGGCTTGCAGGACGCGAGGAGGATCCCTACCTGCCTCCTCACTGTCTGATCGCTGAATGACTGCTCCGCGCCTGAGATCCAGTCGTGTTTGATGACTTTTTGTTAAAGTCAGATTTGTAAATGAAATTTTTTTTCTTTTTCACTAAAATGCTGGATTTTCCCCAAATTTTACATTTTTACAAGGGGTAATAGGAGAAAAAGCCCCCCAAAATTTGTAACACCATTTCTTCTAAGTATGGAAATACCCCATATGTGGATGTAAAGTGCTCTGTAGGCGAACTACAATGCTCAGAAGAGGAGCGCCATTGAGCTTTTGAAGAGAGAATTTATTTGGAATGGAAGTCGGGAACCATGTGCGTTTACAAAGCCCCCATGGTGCCAGAAAAGTGGAACCCCCCCACACACACACACATATGACTACATTTTGGAAATTACACCCATCACAGAATTTAATAATTACACCCCCCTGACGTTTGACAGATCTTTGGAACAGTGGGCTGTGCAAATGAAAAATTTAATTTTTCATTTTTACGGACCACTGTTCCAAAAATCTGTCAGACACCAGTGGGGCATAAATGGTCACTGCACCTCTTATTATATTACGTGAGGGGTGTAATTTCAAAAATGGGGTCACATGTGGGTGGGGGTCCATTGTTCTGGCACCATGGGGGCTCTCTAAACACACGTGGCCTTCAATTCCGAAAAATTTTCTCAAAAGCCGAATGGCACACCTTCTCTTCTGAGCATTGTAGTTCGTCTGCAGAGAACTTTACATCCACATATGGGGTATGTTCTTACTCAGAAGAAATGGGGCTACAATTTTTTCCCTATTTTCCCTTTTAAAAATAAAAAATTTAAGGTAACACCAGCATTTTAGTAAAAAAATGTTTTTTTTTCATTTTCCCATCCAACTTTGTTAAGGCTTACTATACCTCTTGTTACGTCCTGTGGGGGGTGTAGTTTACAAAATGGGGTCACATGTGGGTATTTATTTTTTTGTGTTTGTCAGAACCGCTATAAAAACAGCCACCCCTGTGCAAATAACCAATTTAGGCCTCAAATGTTCATGGTGCACTCTCACAAAAGTATGGGGCAACACCAGCATGTTAGTGGAAACATTTTAATTTGTTTACACTAACAAATGGTGTAGACCCCAACTTTTCCTTTTCATAATGGATAAAAGGAGAAAAAGCCCCCCAAAATGTGTAACGCAATTGCTCCTGAGTACGGAAATACCCTATATGTGGCCCTGAACTGTTTCCTTGAAATATGACAGGGCTCCGAAGTGAGAGAGCACCATGCACATTTGAGGCCTAAATTAGGGATTGCCTCCACTACCAAAAATATTCCACGCCAGAGATTCTCAAACAGGGGGCCTCCAGCTGTTGCTAAACTTGCAGTAAGCCTGGATAGTCAGTGTCTGTCCAGAAATGCTGGGACTTGTTGTTTTGCAACAGCTGAAGGCTCAGTTTTGGAAACACTGCCATACGAGATGTTTTTCATTTTTATTGGGGGAAGGGTGTGTATATGTAGTGTTTTACCTTTTATTTTGGGAAGTGTAGTGTTTTTAGGGTACATTCGCACGGGCGGGGGTTTGCGGTGAGTTTCCCCGCTAAGAGTTTGGGCTGCGAAAGAAAATTTGCGCAGCTCAAACTTGAAGCAGGAAACTCACTGTAAACCCCTGCCCCTGCAAACCTCCAGCTGTTGCAAAACAACAACTCCCACCATGCACTGACAGACCGTGCATGCTGGGAGTTGTACTTTTGCAACAGATTGGTTGGAAAACCTTGAGTCAGGTTCTGTTACCTAACTCAGTATTTTCCAACCAGTGTGCCTTCAGCTGTTGCAAAACTACAACTCCCAGCATGTACTGATCACCAAAGGGCATGCTGGAAGTTTTAGTTATGCAACAGCTGGAGGCACGCAACTACAACTCCCAGCATGCTGAGACAGCCGTTTGCTGTTCATCCATGCTGGGAGTTGTAGCTTTGCAAGATTTGGAGAGCAATGGTTTAGAAACCACCGCACATTTATCTCCAAACTGTGGCCCTCCAGATGTTGCAGAACTACAAATCCCAGAATGCCCAGACAGGAAACTGCTGTGTGGGCATGCTGGGAGTTGTAGTTTTGCAAGATCTAGAGGGCCATAGTTTAGAAACCACTGCACAGTGATCTCCAAACTGTACCCCTCTAAATCTTGCAAAACTACAAATCCCAGCATGCCTAAACAGCAAACGGCTGTCTGGGCATGCTGGGAGATGTTGTTTTGCAACATTCGGAGGGCTGCAGCTTAGAGACCACTGTAAACTGTGGACCTCCAGATGTTGCTAGGCAACAACTCACCAGTCAGTTGAAGGATCGACGCAGCGGCCGCGCACAGAGGATCGCTGCAGAAAGGAGGATCGCCACTGCAGAGAGGAGGATGGCCGCTGGTAAGGGAATCCCGCGCCGGTCCCAGCACAGAGTCCTCGCTCTGCCCGGGCTACCGTGTGTGGGCAAAGCTGGGGAACCGAACTTTAACCCCCCCCCCTGATCTGCTATCGGTCGGTCGCTTCTGACGGACCAATAGCAGGGTTAGGAGGGGTGGCCCCCCGGCCACCTCACTCCTATCCCTTCAGGGAGACCGATCCCCCTTATTTTCCGGGTCACCAGAGACTCGTATGACCCGGAATTGCTGCAGATTGCCGGTCTCAGGATCCACCCAGGCGTTGTCATGGGATGCCTGCTGAATGATTTCATCTGGCATCCTGGCCCGGTCCCTGGCCAGCGAATGGCGGGTACCAGAATTCTCACAGGTGTATAGGTACGCCCTGGGTCCTTAAGTGCCAGGGAGCCAGGGTGTACCTGTATGCCCTGTGTCCTTAAGTGGTTAAAGGGGTATTCCAGTGGAAAACATTTTGTTTTCATATCAACTGGCTCCAGAAAGTTAAACAGATTTGTAAATGACTTATATTAAAAAATCTTAAACCTACCAGTACTTATCAGCTGCTGAAGATGAGTTGTTTTCAACTCGAGTGCCCTCTGCTGACACCTCTGTCTGTCTCAGGAACTGTCCAGAGCAGGAGAGATTTGCTATGGGGATTTGCTCCTACTCTGGACAGTTCCTGAGACAAACAGAGGTGTCAACAGTGAGCACTCTGGTCAGACAGAAAAGAACAACACAACTTCAGCAGCTGATAAGTACTGGTAGAATTAAGATTTTTTAATAGAAGTAATTTACAAATCTGTTTAACTTTCTGTAGCCAGTTGATATGTAATTTTTTTCACTGGAATACCCCTTTAATTCACTTTTTTTTAGCCCCCATAGGGAGCTATAACATGCAATCTTTTGATTACATACAGTGCTCAATGCTATGCCATAGCATAGCATTGATCAGCGTTATTGGTGCTCTGCTGCTCAAGCCTGCAGAGCCTGGCTGGAGCAGCAGGAGACCGATTAGAAGGTGAGGAGGCCGGTAAGGGCTCTCCCACAGTCCTCTTAGATGATTGGGACATTGCTAACGGGACCAGGGCATACAGGTACACCCTTGGTCCTCAAGAACCGGGACACAAGGGCTTTCTTGTACGCCCTTTGTCCCCAATAGGTTAATTGTTTATTACATTCAGAATTGTTTTCTGTAATTAGGATTGTGCATGCGCTTGGAAGGCAGTAAAGAGGAGACTGTGGTATGCTGGAATAAAATAAAATTTCACTCCAAGTACTGGAACAATTCTGCTTTTTCTCTGGACATTAATAGTTAGCACTTGGCCTGGAACAGATCTGAGCACTACAGTTACAGAGATGAGCTAAAGATAAAATATATATTGTAAGGGGGGGGGCTAAACAATGCTGTGAATGGTGGTTTATCCAGTGTTATCTCTCTACTAGTGTCACCTTTTACTCTAATCCTGCCTGTGTTAAAAAAAAACAGGCATTACTGGGAAATTATCTATACAGAACAGGAAGTTTCAGCTTAGGTTCCAGCCTAGTAGCCAGAATAGAAACTGCTAAATTTCATGAACATTATAAAATATATAAAATAATAAAATATAGATAGTAAAATGGAAAATTAGAAAAAAAAAATCACCAAAAATTATTTAAAAAATGTGGTAAAGATAAAACCTTGATTAAAACAATAAGACATTTTTTAATGGCACATTCCTTTTAAACTCAAGAGATGTAGTCTTCGGGTAATGCATGGATTTTCAGGAATTTCATGTTGCAGGGTATAATTATAAATGCAGTAGTTTTATTCACGTTTGTGCTAAGACATTATTTAAACTTGCTTTCCTAGAGTTAGCAAATCTTGTTTGTAACTTTATATGCAGACTCAGAACCTCAGCATAATCTAAAGTGAGATAAAAATCAATATGTCTCCTTGGTCTATAAAGTCCATATTCAAATAGAAGTAACTCTGACTGTATCTCAGGCTGAAATGTCCAAATCTCTCATGTAGCGCACAATGATACGTAAAAAAAATCTTCTGCTACTGAATTACCTTCTTCTTAATTAAAGCACCATGAAGGCTGAAAGAAGCAGTCTGTATTGATTTCCTCCCTGATGGTGGATACATATCTCACATAACCAGGTGAGGTTAAGAAACGCTCTGAACTTGGATATTCATTTTAACAGGGTCAGTAGATACCTAAAGGGCAACAGTTCTCTGGTACACTCTAAAAAGAGAAAATAACACGTTATTGACTTGTGCAGAAATTAAATAATTCAGCAATGATAGGGTTACAAACACCATTAAAATAATAAGTAGTATTAAGGTTACGCTAGCAGACAGGTTTTGTGCATGGGTGTCACAATGTCTGGCTGGATGGATTGCAACCTCCACTTTTCACCTTTTTAGATTTCTGTGGGAACCTTTGCTTGTATATGGTAAGTCATTCATTGAATTTTTTTTAGGGAAAGGTTTAAAGGGGTTCTCCGGTGCTTACACATCTTATCCCCTATCCAAAGGATAGGGGATAAGATGCCTGATCGCGAGAGTCCCGCAGCTGGGGACGCCCGTGATCATGCACGTGCACCCCGTTTGTAATCAGTCCCCGGAGCGTGTTCGCTCCGGGTCTGATTACGGGCGACTACAGGGCCGGCGGTGTGTGACGTCACGACTCCGCCCCTGTGTGACGTCACACTCCGCCCCTCAATGCAAGCATACGAGAGGGGGCGTGATAGCTATCCCAGCTGCGGGACTCCCGCGATCAGGCATCTGCGGGACTACCGCGATCAGGCATCTTATCCCCTATCCTTTGGATAGGGGATAAGATGTCTAAGCACCAGAGAACTTCTTTAAGTATGAAAGGGAGAATTGGCAGAAAGTATCAGTAGTGAGTGTACCAATCACGCTGTGCTGATGACAGCTAAAAGATGGAAACAGATCTGTCTACTAATGGATGTCATTGGTTGGCAGCTACCTTAGTTGTATTCTGTTTCTAAAAACTTTGACAGTGTAGAAATGCCATTGATACATTATATACAGTTTATTTACAACTGAAGAAGATCTATTTGCTTATGGTAAAATGCTGGTTAAAGTATAACGTGACATCCCGAAAAGTTATGTCTTATATTTGTGCAGTAGGTCTACTGTATATAGTTTTTTGATCCAATAGCTGGTATTTTAAATAATGGCCCTTTATTCATTTTGGATATGTTACACCGGTGGGTAGTGAACCCTCTATAACTATAAATGAATTTGTGCATGCTTATCTGTGTTAAGGGGTCCAAGGAAGCCCACATGGTATTTTCTGCATGTTACCTTTCATGTCAAGGTCCCCAGGATAGCATTAATTGGCAACTTTCCTACTACCCTTTGACATGGATTTTACAGGTTTTTTAGCAACAAGTGAGCAAAGCCTGGTGAACCTGGACTTTCTCAAAACTTTTGGGTAAACACGGCTCACCCAACATTTGAACTTTGTAAGTTCGGCTTGGGCAAGCCTGGCAACAGCACTATTAAAGAAAAAGGAATAAGGAACACATGGCGTTGTGGCACCTGAATGCATGATAGGATGAGAAAGTAACACTGAGATGACATCAGGGTAGCCCAGCAGCTAGCAGCAAAATCCCATGATTGGAGGTTAGCCAATGATTGCTTGCATTATGCTACATACAGTTCCTAGGCCCATCAGGAGACAGCATATGGGTGGATAAAAAAAAAAAAAAAAAAAAACTAGCAGACAGCAGTTCACAAAGGAACTCACTGTAGAACTACTGATCCCAGAAAGCCTTTACAGCATGGGCGTACATCCCCCCCCCAGGAAATCATGTGGGGGGACCGATAATTACCGAATCCCCCCTTCCCAGTTTTGCCCGCAGTGCCAACTTAAAAAGTGAGACTGCAGGCAAAATTGGGATTACGAAGGGAAGGGAGAGGAGAAGGAGTCTGGGGAATGCAGGGATGTCCCAGTCTTCTGCCACGGGACGAGCACACGGGCACTTTAAAAGACATGAGGCTGCCGGGAGGTGGTGCACACAGGCACGTCACTGACGTGCCTGTGTGAGCCCAGGCAGAAGGAACACCATGGAGAAGGAAGACGGGCAGCCAACCAAGTAATTATACCGGCACAGCATGCTGCCTTCACTGCTCCTCCAGTCCAGGGACCTGCTGCTATAGCCCATAGGCCTACACCTAACTATGGGGGCACTGGGGGCCTACACCTACCAGTGGGGGCACTGGGGGCCTATATCTACCAATAGGGGCACTGGGGAGCTACATTTACCTATGGGGGTATCTACTTCTGGGGGCAATATGGGGGCCTACATCTACTTATGGGGCAGTATGGGGCCTACATCTACTTATGGGGGCACTATGGGGGCCTACATTTACTTATGGGGGCCTACATCTACTTATGGGGCAATATGGGGGCCTACATCTACTTATGGGGGCAATATGAGGGCCTACATCTACTTATGAGGGCAATCTGGGGGCCTACATCTACTCATGAAGGGCAATATGGGGGCCTACATCTACTTATGGGGGCACTATAGGGGCCTACATATACTTATGGGGGCACTATGGGGACCTACATCTACTTATAGGGCCTACATCTAATTTTGGGGGACTATGGGGGCATACATCTACTTATGGCGGCAATATCGGGGCCTACATCTACCTATGGGGGCCTACATCTACTTTTGGGGGCAATATGAAGGCCTACATATACCTATGGGGGCAATATGGGGGCCTACACCTACCTATGGGGCAATATGGGGGCCTACACCTACCTATAAGGGCCTACATCTACCTATGGAGGCCGAAACCCACCTATGAGGGCAATATGAATTATGGGGGGCCTAAATCCACCAATGGAGGCAATGTGGGGGCCTAAACCTATCTATGGGTGCAACACGGGGGGCCTACACCTACCTATGGGGGCAATATGGGGGCCTACACTTACCTATGGGGGCCTACAGCTACCTATTGAGGCCTAAACCTTTCTATTGGGGCAATATGTAGTATGGGGGCCTACATCTACCTATGGGGGCCGGCACCTACCTATGGGGGCAATATGGGAGCCTACACCTATCTATGGGGACAATGTGGGGGATTACACCTACCTATGGGGGCAATATGGGGACCTACACCTACCTGTGGGGGCCTACACCAACCTCTGGGGGCCTGCATCTACCTATGGGGGCCTACACCTACCTATGGGGGCAATATGGGAGCCTATACCTACCTATAGAGGCCTACACCTAGCTATGGGGGCAATATGGGTGCCTATACCTACCTATGGGGTTCTTAAAATATATATGGGGGCACTGTACCATCTGACTGTACAATTGAATCCTGCAGTGTCGACACCGAGAAGGAAGAAGAACAGATGACATGACCTCTTATCATGTGACCTGTAAAGAGATGCGAGAGTAGGCGGGACTGGGCAGCAGCAGACAGCAGCAGGAGCAGAATATGACAATTTCCTGTACAGATGCCCTGGAGGGACATTAGGACAGGGACATTATGACTGTACAAGGGGTATAGTGGATACAGAGGGGGACATAATGCCTCCTATGTAGCAACTATGGCTCCTATGCAGTCATTATGCCCCCTCAGTAGCCATTAATATGTCCCCTATATACAGAATTCTGTAGCGTGTGTGGGAGGTAGGAATCCCAGCAAGGGTTTCCTATCCTTCCCGTGGGTAACAATTTCGGCGCTGCAGCTCTACACCGGCGGGGTGAAATTAGCAATCAGAGATATTTCAGAGGATGGTGATAATTTTTATTGTATAGTCATAAAAAGAATCAGTGTCGGATGGACAACGCGTTTAGATTTCCATTGGAGGCTGGGTCTGTGACGTCAGCCTCCTCTTACTGTAATGGTGTATAGGACAGAATGGTGTAGCTCTATAACAATGTGATTTTTTGCCCATTGAAATACATGGGCCCATTGTGGTCTATGAGACCTTGTGCTTGTAGTGTGTCCAAGCAGAAGATCCAGAACATTCCCCTTCTTATTAAAGGGGTTCTCCGGTACTTACACATCTTTTCCCCTATCCAAAAAATAGGGGATAAGATGCCTGATCGCCGGAGTCCCGCCGCTGGGGACCCCCGTGATCTTGCACGCGGCACCCCGTTTGTAATCAGTCCCCGGAGCGTGTTCTCTTCGGGTATGATTACCGAAACCCACAGGGCGGGCGACGTGTGACGTCACGCCTCCGCCCCTGTGTGATGCCACGCTCCGCCTCTCAATGCAAGCCTACGGGAGGGGGCGTGATAGCTGTCATGCCCCCTCCAGTAGGCTTGCATTGAGGGTCGGAGCGTGACATCACATGGGGCAGAGGCGTGACTTCACACGCCGCTGGCGCGGTGGTCGCCTGTAATCAGTACCGGAGCGAAAACGTTCCGGGTTTGATTACAAACGGTGTGACGCGTGCAAGATCCCAGGGGTCCACAGCGGCGGGACTCCCGCGATCAGGCATCTTATCCCCTATCCTTTGGATAGGAGAAAAGATGTGTAAGCACCGGAGAACCCCTTTAAGGTTTCAAATCTATTGGGGATGTGGTCAATGGGACAGATTGTAAATGGGTCTTTGTCATCCGGATGTAGTTAAGTGCAGTGTCTGGAGATGCTGTGTAGTCGAAATTGACCGAGATCTGTCATAAACAAACTAAAGAAGAATTACACACTAACGACCTGCCCGGAATTTGAACCTACAGCAGGGGCTCCCATCCACTCCGCAATCCCCCTTCCTCCTGTATAGCATTCATCTCCTCTGCCGAGAGTTCTCCATAGACCACAATGGGCAAAAAATCACATTGTTATAGAGCTACACCATTCTGTCCTATACACCATTGCAGTAAGAGGAGGCTGACGTAACAGACCCAGCCTCCAATGGAAATGTAACCCGCCAATTTTCAAATGTCCAAATGCTAATGTATGAATGTATATATTGTACACTGTATGAGCACACTGTAAAGGGAGCCCCTCCGAAACGCGTTGTCCATCCGACACTGATTCTTTTTATGACTATACAATAAAAAGTTATCATTATCCTCTGAACTATCTCCGATTGCTAATTTCACCCCACCGGTGTAGCGCTGCAGCACTGAAATTGTTACCAAAGGATTGGAAAACCTTCCCACCTCCCACACATGCTACAGGATCACACCAACCGTCTCGGACGGGACCGACGGCCAGCTGCTCCCGGCGCACCTACAGAAAAGATACCTGCTTAAGGCTTTCAATCAGTGTTGCGCCTGACAATAACGCAACCAACAAAGGTGAGCAGGCTCTTATTATCTTCCTATCTACCTATCATCCGTTATCCACAGATAACCGGCACTATTAGCGCCACATCTGTCTACCTTTTTCTCCCCTACATATTACTATATACAGAATTAGCCCTCTGTAGCAAGTAATTTGACCCCTGTGCAGTCATAAGATCCCTCTGTAGCCTCTATGCCCCTTGTAATCATAATGCCCACTGTGCAGTACAGAGGGCATATTACTTGCATCAGAGGGGACATTATAACTGTGTACAGGGGCATTGAGGATACAGAGGGGGCATTATGACTGTGTACAGAGGGCATATTGGATACAGAGGGGGCATAACGACTACATACAGAGGGCATAGTAGATACAGAGTGGGTATTATGACTGTACATGGGGCATATTACTGGCTACAGAGGGGGAATTATGACTGTACAGGGGCACATATAAATTAAGCAACAATGAAGCTCAATTTGGTACCATAATGCAATATTGAAAGGTTCTGTCCCTTTTGGCTCCTCCCCTTTGATACGCCCCTTTATGGCTCCACCCCTGGATAGCCACACCAAGTTATAATGCTATCCCCCTCAGATTTGTGGGGGTTCCTACGCCCCTGCTTTACAAACACAATACACATATAGCTGAGCAAATCATTGTGCAGTGGGCTGACCTCAGTGATCTTTCACCTGCATTACTGTGTCCAGTTTGTGCACATCAAATCCCAGCAATGTGACTGCAGAATGAGCCAATAAAAGCTATCACACTGTAAATTAATGCTAGTTGAGCAAAGCATTGTGCAGTGGGCTGACCTGTCTTAATATAAATCTGCATTCAAAGCGTGGAACATGGAATAAGCATTTTAGGCCAAGTTGTCTGTATTTTCTGGGCTTTATCAAACATAGCAATTGTAGCTGGGTGTAACACGAATCTGCATTAAAATAATTTAAAATATAGGCGGAATAGGCATTTTAGGCTAAACTACGGGTGGGTTCACCACGGTTTTAGGTCCGGTCAGAAAACCGTATACGGGACAAAAATTAGCCAACTGAAGTCAGTGTTTGACTCCAGTTGGCTCATTGAAATGAATGGGGTTCAGCTAGGATATGGGAGTGGCCGGTTTTTGCTCCTCCCAAACGGATCCAGCACCAGTACACTACAAACATAGTGTGAACCCACCCTACCTGTATTTTCTGGGTTTAATCAAACATATAGCATTTGTAGCTGTGTTTAACATAAATAAGCATTTATAGTGTTGAGTGTGAATGTGGAATAGACCTTTTACACTAAGTTACCTGTATTTTCTGGATTTCATAAATAACATTGCATTTCTAGTTGCATTTAAAAGAAAACCGCATAACCTCGAAATCTTTTTTAATGGAAAGAAAAATGTCTAGTAAAGGAATGGTTGGACAAGGATGGGTTAAAGAAAAAGCAGTAAGCATTTTGGTGGCAGTACGAGCACCAGTACAGGTAACAGCAGCAGCCAGGTGCCTGGTGGCAGTAGTAGCATCCATGTCCATGTCTTCCAGGGGTTGTGTTATTTCGGAGGAAAATACAGTCATTGTGGACTATCTGGCTTGTTCTTGGTCATCTCAGGAGGAGGAAGAGTCTGATGATATTCCTCATCGTCTACAGTTACATGGTGCAATAGAAATGTCCTTTCTAGATGGTCTGTTCTATCATCTCTATCTTTGCTTTCCACCAATAAGGGAATCTCTCGTGGGGCCACAAAAACAAGGAACTTTAGGAAGGCAACTCAGAGAAGCCCTTAACAATATAAAATGGGATAATGTCCTCAAAAAGAACAATAGTGACACTAGATGGGAGACTTTTAAAAATATCTTAAATTTTCATTGTAAGATGTAGATACCTTATGGGAATAAAAGGGTCAGAAATAAAAGAAAACCAATATGGATGAATAAAAAGGTTAAGGGGGCAATAAATGACAAAAATAAAGCATTTAAATTACTAAAACAGGACAGCAGTGAATAAGCATTAAAAAGCTATAAAGAAAAATGTAAAATATGTAAAAAACAGATAAAAGCCACAAAAATAGAGACAGAAAGAGAGAGTGCCAAAGAGAGTAAAACTAACCCCAAAATGTTCTTTAACTATATAAATAACAAAAAGGTCAAAAAAGAAAGTGTTGGCCCTTTAAAAAATGATGAGGAAGAAATTATAAACGGGGATCAGGAAAAAGCAAATATATTAAACAAATTCTTCTCCACTGTGTTCACTGTGGAAAATGAAAAGACAGGTGAAATACAGTGTGATAAGGTAAACTCCCCAGTACAGGTCACCTGTCTAACCCAGGAAGAAGTACAGTGCCACCTACAAAAAAATCAAAATAGACAAATCACCAGGTCCAGATGGCATTCACCCCCGTGTTCTAAAGGAATTAAGTAATGTAATAGACAGACCCCTATTTTTAATATTCAGGGACTCTATAGTGACAGGGACTGTTCCCCAGGACCGGCGCATGGCAAATGTGGTGCCAATATTTAAGAAGGGGTCAAAAGGTGACCCTGGGAATTATAGAACTGTTAGTTTAACCTAGGTTGTATGTAAATTGTTTGAGGGTTTCCTAAGAGATGCTATTTGGGAATATCTTGATAAAAATAAATGTATGACCCAGTATCAGCATGGATTTATGAGGGATCGATCCTATCAAACTAACCAGATCAGCTTCTATGAGGAGGTGAGCTCCAGACTGGACCAGGGGCAATCGCTGGATGTCATATATCTGGATTTTTCCAAAACATTTGATACGGTTCCACATAAAAGGTTGGTGCATAAAATGAGAAGGTTTGGGCTGGGGGAGAATGTGTGCAAGTGGGTAAGTACCTGGCTCAATGATAGGAAACAGAGGGTGGTTATTATTGGTACTTATTCTGATTGGGTGACTGTTACTAGTGGGGTACCACATGGGTCCGTCTTGGGTCCTGTCCTATTTAATATATTCATTAATGACCTTGCAGAGGGGTTGAATAGTAAAGTAGCAATCTTTGCAGATGACACTAAACTCTCTAAAGCGGTAAACACTATAGAGGACAGTGCTCTGTTACAAATGGATCTGGATAGGCTGGAGGTTTGGGCTGGGAAGTGGCAGATGAGGTTCAACACTGATAAATGTATGGTAATGCACATGAGGAAGAAACATCTGGGCTGGGATTATGTATTAAATGGGAGAACCCTTGGGACGACTGACGTGGAAAAGGACTTAGGAGTCTTAGTTAACAGTAAATTTAGCTGTAGTGACCAGTGTCGGGCAGCTGCTGCCAAGGCTAATAAAATCATGGGGTGCATCAATAGATGCCCATGACAAGGAAATAATTCTACCACTTTACAAATCACTAGTCAGACCACACATAGAATACTGTGCACAGTACTGGGCACCAGTGTACAAGAAAGATATAGTGGAGCTGGAGAGGGTTCAAAGATGGGCAACCAGAGTAATACGGGGAATGGGAGGACTACAGTACCCAGAAAGATTATCAGAATTAGTGTTATTTAGTTTAGAAAAAAAAAGAAGGCTTAGGGGAGACCTAATAACTATGTATAAATATATCAGGGGACAGTACAGAGATCTCTACCATGATCTAATTATACCCAGGACTGTATCAATAACAAGGTGGCATCCTCTACGTTTAGAGGAAAGAAGGTTCCAACACCAGAACAGACGGGGATTCTTTACTGTAAGAGCAGTGAGACTGTGGAATTCTCTCCTGGAGGAGGTGGTCATGGTGAACTCTGTAATAGAGTTCAAAAAGGGGCTGGATGCATTTTTGGAGAGTAATCACATTACTGGTTATGTATACTAGATTTATAGGGACTGCCATATTTGGAGTAGAGAAGGAATTTTTACCTCTAGTATGAGGGTTTTTTGCCTTCTTCTGGATCAACTCAACTCAATAGGGACTTATTAGGTTAAGAGGTTGAACTTGATGGACTCTGGTCTTTTTTCAAACTTATGAACTATGTTACTATGTTATTCTACTACTAAGCAGCAGGATATCATTAGCCATGAGGATACGTTGTGTCACAGTCTAGGATCTTGCTCTACACCTTGGCTGAGGGCAGATAACCCTTGTGATATTTTAGCTGATACTTAGTACTGCCACCCTCTTGCATTAGATTTCCATACAGTATTTTAAAGAACTAATATACTGTATGTATTTGAATCCTCATTGAGATTACTTTCTGTAGTCATAGAATGAAAACCTTTAAAATGCTTATAAGGACATTTCTTAACTGCTGGATGCATTTTACTAGAAAATGTGTCAATTTAATGTGCCAGCTTTTTCCTTTGATCATTAGAAATAACTATTAACTTATGGTTACTGGGTAATGTCCACTAAGGTAGAGTTAGCTCAATGCATTCATTTAATACATGGGCTTTTTATTTATCTTACAAATGGGCATGTGATAGTGATACATGTGATAGTGCATGGTAATCAATATTTTTATGTATGAACGAGTACAACCTACTCAATATACTGGGTTTTATTTACTTTTAGTGATGTTATCCATGTGCCTGTGCATTCATCAATGAAACAGACCCTCAATTTGTAGCTTCTGTCTGCACTGGCATACTTCCAAAATTATTTACTGGGATATAGTCCAAAACAGTTTACTAACCTTGCAGTGATCATTTATATTGTTCTGTTTGATAGCCTAGTACAGTAAATCACACTATATGTATTCATCTCATATGAGAAGATTTTACATCTTTGTGGAGACTTCTAGTGATGGTAGAATGCTTCACTTTTATATCGGTTCCAAAATATTTTTGTTTAAAAATGATCTGGATATTATTTGACAATTCATACAATAATTTATCATTTTTTATTTGTTAAAAGGGTACTCCTGCCCTAAGACATCTTATCCCCTATCCAAAGGATAGGGGGCGAGATGTCTGATCACGGGGGCCCTGCTGCTGCGGACCTGCTGCTGGGGGCCCCCACAATCTTTCATGCTGCTCCCCCTATCATTAGCCTCATGGAGCAAAGATCACTTCGTGTCTGATGACTCAAGACAACGGGGCCGGAGTTTAGTGATGTCATGGCTCCGCCACTTGTGACGTCATGTCCCGTCCCCTTAATGCAAGCCTATGGGAGGGGGTGAGGCGTGATGTCACAAGGGGCGGAGCCGTGACATCACTATACTCAGGCCCAGTGATCGTGAGTCATCAGACTAAAAGCAATCTTCGCTCCATGAGGCTTATGATAGGGGGTACTGCATGAGAGATTGCGGGGAGTCCCCAGTGGCGGGACCCTCATGATCAGACATCTTATCGCCTATACTTTTTATAGGGAATAAGATGTCTTAGGGCAGGAGTACACCTTTAATCTTATGTCAATATATTGTTCATCAAAAAGAACTGTCAGCCCACAGTTCAGTAAGGCTGGGTTCACAAAAATTCTAAGATCTTGAAAATTGTATCTAAACACATAGGGACCCAGGGGGTACAGGTATGCCTTCGGTCCCTGGTACTTAAGAACCCAGGGCGTACTTGTACACCCGTGGGAATTTCAGTCCCCGCCGGGCGGGGACCGGACCGGGTGACTGCTGATATCGATCAACAGGCACCCCGCGCAAATGCCCAGGGGGGTCATAACCCCCCCCCCCCCATGTCGGCGATCGGCGCAAATCGCAAGTGAATTTACACTTTCGATTTGTGGCGATTCCGGGTCATATGGGTTTTTGGTGACCCGGAATACAATGGGGATCGCGGTTGTCCATGACACCCACGATCCCCCTAAAGGGATAGGAGTGAGGTGGCAGGGGTGCCACCCCTCCTATTCCTGCTATTGGTGGTCTAGACGCAACCACCAAAAGCAGATCGGGGGGCGGGGGGGTTAACTTTCGGTTTCCCTGTTCTGTCCACCCACAATAGGCGGGGATGGACGGAGAAACGAAGGGGAACGGGGGGCGAAGTCCACTCACCCATAGGCGACAGCAGCGGGCGACGATCGGCGACGGCAGCGGGCGACGATCAGCGGAAGAAGACAACGGCGACGCAGCTCCCTGGATCCTACAGAAGCCGGTGAGTTGCTTAGCAACATCTGGAGGGCTACAGTCTGAGACCACTATAGTGGTCTCTAAACTGTAGCCCTCCAGATGTTGCAAAACTACAACTCCCAGAATGCCCAGAGAGCTGTTTGGGCATGCTGGGATTTGTAGTTTTGCAACAGCTGGAGAGCTACAGTTTGAAACCACTGCACAGTGATCTCTATACTGTAGACCTCCAGATCTTGCAAAACTACAACTCCCAGCATGCCCACATAGCAGTTTGCTGTCTGGGCATGCTGGAATTTGTAGTTTTGCAACATCTGGAGGTCCACAGTTTGGAGATCACTGTGCAGTGGTCTCTTAACCAGAGCTCTCCAGATGTTGCAAAACTGAAAATCCCAGCATGCCCAAACAGCAAACAGCTGTCTCGGCATGCTGGGAGTTGTAGTTGCGTACCTCCAGCTGTTGCATAACTACATCTCCCAGCATGCCCTTCGGCGATCAGTACATGCTGGAGTTGAAGTTATGCAACAGCTGGAGGCACACTGGTTGGAAAATACTGAGTTAGGTAACTGAAGGTTTTCCAACCAGTGTGCTTCCAGCTGTTGCGAAAGTACAACTCCCAGCATGCAAGGTCTGTCAGTACATGCTGGGAGATGTAGTTTTGAAGCAGCTGGAGGTTTGCCCCCTCATGTGAACGTACAGGGTACGGGCAGGTTTACAGTTAGTTTCCTGCTTCAAGTTTGGGCTGCGGCAAACTCCTAGTGGTAAACTCACCTTAAACGCCTGCCAGTGTGAATGTACCCTAAAAACACTAACTAACACTACACTAACACATAATAAAGCGTAAAACACTACATATACACCCCCTTACACTGTCCCCCCAATAAAAATGAAAAACGTATTGTACAGCAGTGTTTCCAAAACGGAGCCTCCAGCTATTGCAATACAACAACTCCCAGCATTTCCGGACAGCCACTGACTGTCCAGGCATGCTGGGAGTTTAGCAACAGCTGGAGGCACCCTGTTTGGGAATCACTGGCATAGAATACCCCTATGTCCACTCAAATGCACATGGCGCTCTCTCACTTCGGAGCCCTGTCGTATTTCAAGGAAACAGTTTAGGGTCACACATGGGGTATTTCCATACTCATAAGAAATGGGGTTACAAATTTTGGTGGTCATTTTCTCCTATTACCCCTTGTAAAGATGTAAAATTTTGGGGAAAAACTGCACAAGTTTTTTTCATTTACACATCCAACTTTCACAAAAAGTTGTGAAATGCCTGTGAGGTGTTATGGCTCACTGGACCCCTTGTTATGTTCCTTGAGGGGTGTAGTTTACAAAATAGTATGCCATGTGTTTTTTTTTGCTGTTCTGGCACCATAGGGACTTCCTAAATGCGTCATGCCCCCAAACACCATTTCAGCTAAATTTGCTTTCCAAAAGCTAAATGTGACTCCTTCTCTTCTGAGCATTGTAGTTCGCTCGCAGAGCATTATACGTCCTAACATGGGGTATTTATATACTCAGAAGAGATGGGGTTACAAATTTTGGGGAACATTTCCTCCCATTACCCTTTGTAAAAATTATAAAATTTGGGGGAAACACTGCACTTTAGTGAAAAAACTTATTTTTTTCATTTACACATCCGACTTTGACAAAAAGTCGTCAAACACCTGTGGGGTTTTAAGGCTCGTTGGACCCCTTGTTACGTGCCTTGAGGGGTGTAGTTTCCAAAATGGTATGCCATGTGGGGGGTTTCTGCTGTTCTGGCACCATAGGGGCTTCCTAAATGTGACATGCCCCCCAAAAACCATTTCAGCAAAATTCACTCTCCAAAATCCCATTGTCGCTCCTTCCCTTCTGATCCCTCTACTGCGCCTGCCGAACAGTTGACATACACATATGAGGTATTTCCTTACTCGAAAGAAATTGGGTTATACATTTTTGGGGGATTTTTCATCTATTACCCCTAGTAAAAATTCAAAAACTGGGTCTACAAGAACATGCGAGTGAAAAAAATGAAGATTTTGAATTTTCTCCTTCACTTTGCTGCTATTCCTGTGAAACACCTAAAGGGTTAAAAAAAACTTTCTGAATGTCATTTTGAATACTTTGAGGGGTGCAGTTTTTATAATGGGGTCATTTATGGGGTATTGTTAATAAGAAAGGCCTTCAAATCCACTTCAAAACTGAAGTGGTCCCTGAAAAATTCAGATTTAGAAAATTTTGCGAAAAATTGGAAAATTGCTGCTGAACTTTGAAGCTCTCTGATGTCTTCCAAAAGTAAAAACATGTCAACTTTATGATGAAAATATAAAGTAGACATATTGTATATGTGAATCAAAATATTATTTATTTGGAATGTCTGTTTTCCTTACAAGCAGAGAGCTTCAAATTTCAAAAAATGCTAAATTTTTTATTTTTCCATCAAATTTTGGGAATTTTTCACCAAGAAATGATGCAAGTATCGGCAAAAATTTACCACTAACAAAAAGTAGAATATTTCACGAAAAAACTATCTCGGAATTAGAATGAAAGGTAAAAGCATCCCAGAGTTATTAATGCTTAAAGTGACAGTGGTCAGATGTTCAAAAAATGGCCAGGTCCTTAAGGTATAAATGGGCTGGGTCCTTAAGGAGCTAATTAACAATAACTTCAGTATACCAGACTGTTAGGACCATAGTTAGACTTAAAGGGGTACTCATCCCCCAGTTATCCGGTGCACGGAGCATCGCCGGATGACTGGGAATGCGGTGCTGGAGGTTCGTGACATCATGGCCACACCCCTCTCGTGGCATCGGAGGCTCATCACGGCTGCCATGCCGCCTCCCATAGACTTACAATTGGGGGAGTGACATCAGGCTGGGAGAAGCCGACGTCACGGCGCTGCAGCCGGCATTCTAAACAAACCCCAGCTTGTACCCCTATCGACAAGTATCTTTTGGGTGCTGTTCCATGAGATAAATTGTCTTAGGTTTTCTTTGCTTTATCTTTCACAGCATACATTTAGTAGGGTTGTCACCATAGGCCTAGTGTTTAAGCTGGGAGGAGAAGTCAATTTTAGCTGAGCTCCAATTTAGTTGCTTTGACCTCAGATTTGAGATCAGAAGGTTGTAGGAGATGTGCTTTAACTTGAGACTTCTTTAGAAGTCATTCACGTTTTGATATTTTTTTCAAAAAGCTCCTTTAATTTTTCTCCTTTCTTTTTAACAGAAGAGGTTAGCACTGTGCAGTCACCTCTGGAAAAAGCCTTATGTGCTTCTCAGAGCACTCAAATGGTGACAGAATCATTATTATTAAACATATAACACCCTAAGTTTTTTTGTGTGTAATTTGTTGCTTATTTTTAGATAAATTACTTCCATGTTGGATCTCTGAGCAAACTTTGAATAGCAGGTTGATACTAAGGGTAAGTGGTCTATCTGTCTTTGGTTCCAATAACAATTTTATGTGAAGCAGAGTAGTGAATGTAGTCCATTTGACTTGGATACAAAATATATATATATTTGTCCACTAAATCTGAGTACTAAAGATATGTTGTTAGATGTTTCATGCCCTCTGAACTACGGGCATCATGAAATAGACAGATCCTCCCTTTTCACAATAAACTATGGTTTACTTTGAAATCCAGTTCAGTCCAGCAGGGCAGGAAGAAGAATCAGAGACAACCCATACGATTAGTTACTGCACTCCCAGCTGGATTTAAAACTATAATTTGTGTAAAATGCAGCAACATTTCTTGGTAACACATAGATTGTTTGTCCATTTCATGTTGAGAACAGTAGAACAGTAGGAATAGTGGATTGAGCAAATGGAGGGCTGGGCTGTGTTGGTATTTAATTTAGCGGGAGACCGTAATACCATTATGGTCTTATGAATTGCTAAAAATATAAACAATGAATTTAACATCTGAGAACACAGGTATTATGAAAATATGCAAATGCATTAGTTATAATTAACGAAACATAAATGAGTAAATATTGAACATGATATATAAAAATGAACATCAATCAGAAATAAATATATAAAGAATATAATGAAGCATTATAAGCTTATGTTAGTAACTACATACAGTAGAACTACAAGTCACAGAAGCTAGTAACTAGAGATGAGCGAATTTTAGAAAAATTTGATTTGGCTGATTTGCCAAAAAATTTGGCTCCGTCCAGTTTATTTGCGGTGAATTGCTATTTCTGCCCTACAGGGAGCCTCAATAGGGGTGTAGAACACTTTGCCTTGCTGTTACAGGCATAGGGTGTGTGCTGGGTTAGTGAAATAATACTGTTATTCAGTAAGACATGCAGATCAGAGGTGTGGCTATTGGAATCACTGTCGCAGAGCGGCACAATGACAGAGCCTGGAGGTGGAATAAGTATGAGGAGACCATAAAGTGGCTGAATGACATATGAGGAGACCATATAGTGGCTGAACGACACAGTATGGAGGTGGCGGCAGAATCAGGAGAACATAGAATGGCTGAATGACACAGCCTGGAGTTGGCAGCAGCATATAGTGGCTGAATGACACAGAGTGGAGGTGGCAACAGCATGAGAAGACTAAAGAGTGGCTGAATGACACAGCCAGGAGTTGGCGGCAGCATGAGGAGAACATATAGTGACTGAATTACACAGTGTGGAGGGTGCGGGAGCATGAGGAGACCACATAGTGGCTGAATGACACAGCCTGGAGTTGGTGACAGCCCGAGGAGACCACATAGTGGCTGAATGACACAGCATGGAGATGGTTGCAGCATAAAATGATTGAATGATACAGCCTGGAATTTGCATGAGCATGAGGAGAACATATAGGGGATGAATGACAGCGTAGAAGTGGCGGCAGCATGAGGAGAATATATAGTGGCGGAATGACACAGCGTGAAGGTGGCAGCAGCATGAGGAGACCATATAGTGGCTGAATGACCCAGCGTGGAGGTGGCGGCAGCATGAGGAGAACATATAGTGGCTGAATGACAGTGTGGAGGTGGCACCAGCATGAGGAGACCACATAGTGGTTGAATGACACAGCCTGGAGTTGGCGGCAGCATATAGTGGCTGAGTGACTAAACCTGTAGTTAGCGGGAGAATGAGGATACCAAATAGTGGCTGACTGACACAGCCTGGAGTAGGCGGTAGCATGAGGAGACCACATAGTGGCTTAATGACACAGCTGGATTTGTAAGATTTGATTTGCTCATCGCTACTAGTAACCATGTCACAATATAACTTCAGTTACAAGGTTAGTTCAGAAATCCTATACATAAAGTAGTAATGTGAAAAAAGCAAAAAGGGAAGACCGGCGGGAAGGCGCCTAGTGTGATACCGTTGGTGACAGGTAGGGGGTGGTAGAAGAATGAGTAATGGGTGCTCATCTTGAGCGAGCAAGAAACTCGCATGTAAACCCACAATGGGGTTAGTAGTATAGATGCTGGTACACCGGATGCAGCTGCTGGGCCCAGGGTACAGGACAGAACTGGCCAGTCCTGGAGGAATATGCAGTAGAGAGGAAGGAAAAAAAAACCTTTCAAAGGGCGCTGCTGTCGTCCCGGTGAGATGAAGATAAGAAGCCCAAGGCAGAAGTATTTTAAAGGTTTAGCTTCTTTATTGATGCAGAATCATAGCAAACAGGGATGCAGACAGGATAACGCGTTTCGGGGGACAGCACCCCCTTCTTCAGATCAGGTATATTTTTCTGGAGAAGAGAGGCCCACATCACATGATATCAAGAATAGGCAACATCTAGTTTATAGATATATAACATAAAAGTGAAATGTTAACACACTGCCCACTTTTGACTTTAACACATAACTCGTAATCCTGGTAAGTACCTTTAAAGACGTAGTACAAGATATATAAATTTTGGTACTCTAAATTAGGAGGGAAACTTAAAATAAGTTTCCTTGTGGGAATGTGATTAACCCCTTAAGGGTCCACCCCATTTTCACCTTAAGGACACAAGCATTTTTTGCACAACTGACTACTGACACTTTAAGCATTAATAACTGTGGGATGCTTTTACTTATGAATTTGAATCCGCGATAGTTTTTTCTTGACATTCTCTACTTTAACATAATGGTAAATTTTTGTCGCTACTTGCATCATTTCTTGGGGAAAAATTCCAAAATGTCATGAAAAATTTGAAAATTTAGCATTTTTCTAACTTCCAAGCTCTCTGCTTGTAAGGAAAATAGACATACCAAATAAATTATATATTTATTTACATATGCAATAAGTCTACTTTATGTTGGCATCATAAAATTGACATGTTTTTACTTTTAAAAGACATCAGAGGGCTTCAAATTTCAGCAGCAATTTTAAATTTTTTCACAAAATTTTCAAAATCTTAATTTTTCAGAGACCAGTTCAGTTTTGAAGTGGATTTGAGGAGCCTTCATATTATAAATACCCCATATATTACCCCATTATAAAAACTGCACCCCTCTTAATATTCAAAATGACATTCAGAAAGTTTGTTAACCCTTTATGTGTTTCACAGGAATAGCAGCAAAATAAAGGAGAAAATTCAAAATCTTCATTTTTTTCACTTGCATGTTGTTGTAAACCCAGTTTTTGAATTTTTACAAGGTGTAAAAGGAAAAAAAAAGCTGCCCAAAATTTTTAACCCCATTTCTCTTGAATAAGGAAATACCTAATATGTGAACATAAAGTGTTCTGTGGGTGCACTAGAGGGCTCAGAAGGGAAGACGCGACAACGGGATTTTGAAGAGTGAATTTTGCTGAAATGTTTTTTAGGGGCATGACACATTTAGGAAGCCCCTATGGTGCCATGAAAGAAACAAACAAACAAAAAAAAACACATGGCATGCTGTTTTGGAAACTACACCCCTCAAGGCACGTAACAAGGAGTCCAGTGAGCCTTAACACCCCACAGATGTTTGACAACTTTTCAGTAAAGTAGGATGAGAATAATAAAAAAAATTTTCACTCAAATGCTGTGTTTCTTTCCATTTTTTACAAGAGGTAATAGAAGAAAATGTCCCCCAAAATTTGTAACCCCATTTCTTGAGTATAAAACCACCCTATATGTGGACATCATTTGCTCTGCTGGCTCACCACAATGCTCAGAAGAGAAGGAGTCACACTTGGCATTTAGAGAGAATTTTGCTGAAATGGTTTTTGGGGCAGCATGTCACATTTAGGAAGCCCCTATGATGCAATAACAGCAACAAACTCCCCACATGGCACACTATTTTGGAAACTAAACCCCTCAAGGAACGTAACAAGGGGTATAGTGAGCCTTAACACCCCATAGGTGTTTGACGACTTTTTGTTAAAGTCGGATGTGTAAATAAAAACTTTTTTTTTTTTTTATTACTAAAATGCAGTTTAATAGAGGGGGTAATAGTAGAGGAAAATGCCCCCCAAAATTTGTAACCCCATTTCTTCTGAGTAAGGAAATACCTTATGTGTGGACGTCAAGTGCTCTGTTGGCACATTACAATGCTCAGGATAGAAGGAATGCCATTGAGCTTTTGGAGAGAGAATTTGTTTGAAATGGAAGTCAAGGGCCATGTGCGTTTACAAAGCCTCCCGTGGTGCCAGAACAGTGGATATGGGGGATATGTGACCCCAAAAAGTAATTTCCAATGTGGGGTCACATGTGGGAAGGGGGACGCATTGTTCTTTCACTATGGGGGCTTTGTTAACACACGTAGCCTTCAATTCCGGACAAATTTTCTCTCCAAAAGCCCAATGGAGCTCCTTCTCTTCTGGGCATTGTAGTTCGCCCTATATGTGGCCCTTAACTGTTTCCTTGAAATACAACAGGGCTCTGAAGTGAGAGAGCGCCATGCACATTTGAGGACTAGATTAGGGATCTGCATAGGGGTGGACATAGGGGAGTTCTACACCAGTGATTCCCAAACAGGGTGCCTCCAGCTGTTGCCAAACTCCCAGCATGCCTGGACAGTCAGTGGCTGTTCGGAAGTGCTGGGAGTTGTTGTTTTGCAACAGCTGGAGACTCCATTTTGAAAACAGTGCTGTACGGTATGTTTTTTTATTTTCATTGGGGGGGGGCAGTGTGAGGGGGTGTATATGTAGTGTGTTGCCCTTTATTATGTGTTAGTGTAGTGTAGTGTAGTGTTTTTAGGGTACATTCATATGGGCGGGGGTTTAAGGTGAGTTTCCTGCTAGGAATTTATAACCTCAAGCTGTTGCAAAACTACACTTCCCAGCATGCAACAGCTGAAAGCACACTGGTTGGAAGACCTTCAGTTAGGTTCTGTTACCTAACTCAGTATTTTCTAACCAGTGTGCCTCCAGTTGTTGCAAAACTAAAACTCCCAGCATGTACTGATCGCCGAAGATGTAGTTATGCAACAGCTGGAGGTACACAACTACAAACCCCAGCATGGGGAGACAGCCGTTTCCTGTTCGTGCATGCTGGGAGTTGTAGTTTTGCAAGATTTAGAGGGCCACAATTTTAGAAACCACTGCACAGTGATCTGCAAACTGTGGCCCTCCAGATGTTGCAAAACTACAAATCCCAGCATGACCAGACAGCAAACTGCTGTGTGTGCATGCTGGGAGTTGTGGTGTTGCAAGATCTAGAGGGCCCCAGTTTAGAGACCACTGCACAGTGATCTCCAAACTGTACCCCTCTAAATCTTGCAAAATTACAAATCCCAGCATGCCCAAACAGCTGTCTGGGCATGCTGGGAGTTGTAGTTTTGCAACATCTGGAGGGCTACAGTTTAGAGACCACTGTATAGTGGTCTCCAAACTGTAGACCTCCAAATGTTGCTAGACAACAACTCACCATAGGATCGCGGCACCAGGGAGCCGTACGTCATCGCTGCCTGTCGCCGATTGACCCCGGTAAATTACCTCTGGCGCCGGCCGCCCGGCAGGTCCCCTGCTCTGCCCAGACTATAGTGGGTGGGCAGAGTTTGGAACCGAACTTTAACCCCCTGCCCACTGATCTGCTATTGGTTGGTCGCTTCTGACCGATCAACAGCAGGGATAGGAGGGGTGGCACCCCTGCCACCTCACTCCTATCCCTTCAGGGGGATCGGAGTTGTCTTGGACACCTCCAATCCCCCTTATTTTCTAGGTCACCAGGTCACTGGAGACCCGTATGACCCACAATCGCCGTAGTTCGATGATCTGAATTGACCGAGGATTTGTGGCGATCGCCGACATGGGGGGTTTCAGGACCCCCCCAGGGGTTTGCACGGGGTGCTTGCTGAATGATTTCAGTAGGCATCCCGGTCCGGTCCCCACCCGGTGATCGGCGGGGACCGGAATCCCCATGGGCGTAGAGGTACACCCTGGGTCCTTAAGTACCAGGGAGCCAGGGCGTACCCGTACGCCCTGGGTCCCTAAGTAGTTAATACCAATTAGTTTAGGCAAAGGGATAAATGTAAACATCTATAGACAACATTTTAGTGCTTTACATTTATCTGAATCACAGATTTTTCGGTAGGTCAGGTACAATATGTGATTCAAAGCATCCTAAGATTACAATATAGAAATTAATAATTAATAGAAAAAAAAATGCCAAAACTATTTAATATGATATCATCCACTTTATTGAAATAGGTCTTAATAAATTGAATGGCATTTATTTCTAACCAGGATCATGTGAAATATAACTTCTGTACAATGGAAAGCTGGGTACATAGAATCATCATAGGAATCATAGGTATCTACATAAGGTTTTTATCAAAAATGTTATCAGTTAATACATACCCATGGATTTAAATCCTCCAATAGACATGATAGATTTATCTTAACCCCTTAAGGACCAGGCCATTTTACACCTTAAGGACCAGAGCGTTTTTTGCAAATCTGACCACTGTCACTTTAACCCCTTAAGGACCAAGGACGTACCGGTACGTCCTTGGTCCTGCTCTCCTGATATAACGCGGGGTTACACAGTAACCCCGCGTCGTATCACGGCGGGCCCGGCGTCATAGTGAAGCCGGGACCCGCCTCTAATAGCGCGCAGCGCCGATCGCGGCGCCGCGCGCTATTAACCCTTTAGCCGCGCGCTCAAAGCTGAGCCGCGCGGCTAAAAGTGAAAGTGAAAGTTCCCGGCTAGCTCAGTCGGGCTGTTCGGGATAGCCGCGGCTAATCGCGGCATCCCGAACAGCTGACAGGACAGCGGGAGGGCCCCTTCCTGCCTCCTCGCTGTCCGATCGCCGAATGACTGCTCAGTGCCTGAGATCCAGGCATGAGCAGTCATCCGGCAGAATCGTTGATCACTGGTTTCTTATGAGAAACCAGTGATCAACATAGAAGATCAGTATGGGACCTATAACACTGCAAAAAAAAAAGTGAAAAAAAAAAGTGAATAAAGATCATTTAACTCCTCCCCTATTAAAAGTTTGAATCACCCCCCTTTTCCAATAAAAAAAAAAAACACAGTGTAAATAAAAATAAAAATAAACATATGTGGTATCACCGCGTGCGGAAATGTCCGAATTATAAAAATATATCATTAATTAAACCGCTTGGTCAATGGCGTGCGCGCAAAAAAATTCCAAAGTCCAAAATACTGCATTTTTGGTCACTTTTTATATCATTTAAAAATGAATAAAAAGTGATCAATAAGTCCTATCAATGCAAAAATGGTACCGTTAAAAACTTCAGATCACGGCGCAAAAAATGAGCCCTCATACCGCCCCATACACGGAAAGATAAAAAAGTTATAGGGGTCAGAAGATGACAATTTTAAACGTATTAATTTTCCTGCATGTAGTTATGATTTTTTTCAGAAGTCCGACAAAATCAAACCTATATAAGTAGGATATCATTTTAATCGTATGGACCTTCAGAATACATATCAGGTGTCATTTTTACCGAAAAATGTACTACGTAGAAACGGAAGCCCCCAAAAGTTACAAAACAGCGTTTTTTTTTTCAATTTTGTCGCACAATGATTTTTTTTCCCGCTTCACCATAGATTTTTGGGCAAAATGACTGATGTCATTACAAAGTAGAATTGGTGGCGCAAAAAATAAGCCATCATATGGATTTTTAGGTGTAAATTTGAAAGAGTTATGATTTTTTAAAGGCAAGGAGCAAAAAACGAAAATGCAAAAACGGAAAAACCTCCGGTCCTTAAGGGGTTAAACATTAATAACTCTGGAATGCTTTTACTTATCATTCTGATTCCGAGATTGTTTTTTCGTGACATATTATACTTTAACATAGTGGTAATTTTGTGTGGTAAACTGCATCCTTTCTTGGTGAAAAATTCCAAAACTTGATGAAAAAATTGAACATTTTGCATTTTTCTAACTTTTAAGCTCTCTGCTTGTAAGGAAAATGGATATTCCAAATATATTTTATTTTTATTCACAAATGCAATATGTCTACTTTATGTTTGCATCATAAAATTTATGAGTTTTTACTTTTGGAAGACACCAGAGGGCTTCAAAATTCAGCAGCAATTTTCAAATTTTTCACCAAATTTTCAAACTCACTATTTTTCAGTGACCAGTTCAGGTTTGAAGTGTATTTGAAGGGTCTTCATATTAGAAATACCCCACAAATGACCCCATTATAAAAACTGCACCCCCCAAAGTGTTCAAAATGACATTCAGTCAGCGTTTTAACCCTTTAGGTGTTTCACAGGAAAAGCAGCAAAGTGAAGGAGAAAATTCACAATCTTCATTTTTTAACACTCGCATGTTCTTGTAGACCCAATTTTAGAATTTTTGCAAGGGGTAAAAAGGAGAAAATTTTTACTTTTACTTGACTCCCAATTTCTCTCGAGTAAGCACATACCTCATATGTCTATGTTAATTGTTCGGCGGGCGCAGTAGAGGGCTCAGAAGGGAAGTAGCGACAAATGGTTTTTGGGGGGCATGTCACGTTTAGGAAGCCCCTATGGTGCCAGAACAGCAAAAAAAGAAAACATGGCATACCATTTTGGAAACTAAACTCCTCGGGGAACATAACAAGGGGTAAAGTGAACCTTAATACCCCACAGGTGATTCACGACTTTTGCATATGTAAATAAATTTTTTTACCTAAAATGCTTGGTTTCCCAAAAATTTTACATTTTTATAAAGGGTAATAGCAGAAAATACCCCCCAAAATTTGAAGCCCAATTTCTCCCGATTCAGAAAACACACCATATGGAAGTGAAAAGTGCTCTGCTGGCACACTACAGGTCTCAGAAGAGGAGTAGTCACATTTGGCTTTTTGAAAGAAAATTTTGCTCTGGGGGCATGCCGCATTTAGGAAGCCCCTATGGTGCCAGAACAGCAAAAAAAAAAACACATGGCATACCATTTTGGAAACTAGACCCCTCGGGGAACGTAACAAGGGGTAATGTGAACCTTAATACCCCACAGGTGTTTCACGACTTTTGCATATGTAAAAAAAAAAATTTTTTGGACCTAAAACGCTTGGTTTCCCAAAAATTTTACATTTTTAAAAACGGTAATAGCAGAAAATACCCCCCAAAATTTGTAACACAATTTCTCCCGAGTACGGCGATACCCCATATGTGACCCTAAACTGTTGCCTTGAAATACGACAGGGCTCCAAGTACGACAGGGCTCCAAGTGAGAGCGCCATGCGCATTTGAGGCCTAAATTAGGGCCTTGCATAGGGGTGGACATTGGGAATCACTGGCGTAGAATACCCCTAATAGTGTGCCTCCAGCTGTTGTAAAACTCCCAGCATGCCTGGACAGTCAGCGGCTGTCTGGCAATACTGGGAGTAGTTGTTTTGCAACAGCTGTAGGCTCCGTTTTGGAAACAGTGGCGTACCAGACGTTTTTCATTTTTATTGGGGAGGGGAGGGGGGCTGTGTAGGAGTATGTGTATATGTAGTGTTTTTTACTTTTTATTTTATTTTGTGTTAGTGTAGTGTAGTGTAGTGTTTTTAGGGTACAGTCACACGGGCAGGGGTTCACAGTAGTTTCTCGCTGGCAGTTTGAGCTGCGGCAGAAAATTTGCCGCAGCTCAAACTTGCAGCCGGATACTTACTGTAAACCTCCGCCCATGTGAGTGTACCCTTTACATTCACATTGGGAGGGGGAGGGGGGACATCCAGCTGTCACAAAACTACAACTCCCAGCATGTACGGTCTATCAGTGCATGCTGGCAGTTTAGTTATGCAACAGCTGGAGACACACTGGTTTGCTACTTAGCTCAGTGTTTCACAACTAGTGTGCCTCCAGCTGTTGCAGAACTACAACTCCCAGCATGTACGGTGCATGCTGGGAGTTGTAGTTTGCAACAGCTGGAGGCACACCGGTCGTGAAGCACTGAGTTAAGTAAAAAAAAACTCTGTGTTTCACAACCAGTGTGCCTTCAGCTGTTGCAAAACTACAACTCTCAGCAGTCACCGACAGCCAACAGGCATGCTGGGAGTTGTAGTTATACAACAGCTAAAGGTACACTTTTCCATAGAAAAAATGTGCCTCCAGCTGTTGTAAAACTATAAGTCCCAGCATGCCCATAAGGGAATGTTGGGAGTTGTGGTGGTCTGCCTCCTGCTGTTGCATAACTACAGCTCCCAGCATGCCCTTTTTGCATGCTGGGAGCTGTTGCTAAGCAACAGCAGGAGGCTGTCACTCACGTCCAACTGCTGATCCACGCCGCCGCTGCAGGTCAGTCCCTCATCGCCGCCGCCGCTCCTGGGGCCCCGATCCCAACAGGGATGCCGGGGATCGGGGTCCCCAGCTGCCGGGATCCGCGTCCCGCACCCGCTCACGTCCTCCGGGAGAGGGGGCGGAGCGGGTTGCGGGAGTGACACCCGCAGCAGGTGTCCTGATTGGTCGGTCGGTAAACCGTCCGACGAATCAGGGCGATCGTGAGGTCGCACCAGTGCCACCTCTCTCCTGCTGGCTATGGCTGTTCGGGGCCGTCAGAGACGGCCCCTATCAGCCAGTAATTCCGGGTCACCGGGTCACTGGAGACCCGATTGACCCGGAATCCGCCGCAGATCGCTGGGCTGAATTGTACAGCGATCATGACCCCCCTGGGCAATATGAAGCGATGCCTGCTGAACAATTTCAGCAGGCATCGGGCACCGGCTCCACTCCAGATGGCCGCGGGGGGCCGTGAAAGCACATGACGTTCTCATACGTCATGTGTCCTTAAGGACTCGGAAATGGAGACGTATGAGAACGTCATGTGTCCTTAACCCCTTGGGGACGGAGCCCATTATGACCCTAAGGACGGGAGCATTTTTTGCAAATCTGACCACTGTCACTTTAAGCATTAATAACTCTGGAATGCTTTTACTTATAAATTTGATTCCGAGATAGTTTTTTCGTGACATATTCTACTTTATGTTAGTGGTAAATTTTAGGCGATACTTGCATCCTTTCTTGGTGAAAAATTTGAAAATTTCATGAAAAATTTGAAAATTTTGCATTTTTCTAACTTTGAAGCTCTCTGCTTATAAGGAATATGGATATTCCAAATAAATTATATATTGATTCACATATACAATATGTCTACTTTATGTTTGCATCATAAAATTGATGAGTTTTTACTTTTGGAAGACACCAGAGGGCTTCAAAGTTCAGCAACAATTTTCCAATTTTTCGCAAAATTTTCAAAATCGGAACTTTTCAGGGACCAGTTCAGGTTTGATGAGGATTTGAAGAGTCTTCTGGTTAGAAATACCCAATAAATGACCCCATTAGAAAAACTGCACCCCTCAAAGTATTCAAAATGACATTCAGTAAGGGTGTTAACCTTTTAGGTGTTTCACAGGAATAGCAGCAAAGTGAAGGAGAAAATTCAAAATCTTCATTTTTTACACTGGCATGTTCTTGTAGACCCAGTTTTTGAATTTTTACAAGGGGTAAAAGGAAAAAATCCTCTCAAAATTTGTAATCCAATTTCTCTCGAGTAAGAAAATACCTCATATGTGTATGTCAAGTGTTCGGCGGGCGCAGTAGAGGGCTCAGAAGCGAAGGAGCAACAATGGGATTTAGGAGAGTGAGTTTTTCTGAAATGGTTTTTGGGGGGCATGTCCCATTTAGGAAGCCCCTATGGTGCCAGGACAGCAAAAAACCCCACATCGCACACTATTATGGAAACGACACCCCTCAAGGAACGTAACAAGGGGTACGGTGAGCCTTAACACCCCACAGGTGTTTGACAACTTTTTGTTAAAGTCGGATGTGTAAATGAAAAAAAAAAAATTTTTCCACTAAAATGCTGGTTTTTCCCCAAATTTTACTTTTTTACAAAGTGTAGTAGGAGAAAATGCCCCCCAAAATTTGTAACCCCATTTCTTCTGATTATGGAAATACCCCATGTTTGGACGTCAAGTGCACTGCGAGCGAACTACAATGCTCAGAAGAGAAGGAGCGCCATTGAGCTTTTAGAGAGATAATTTGTTTGGAATGGAAGTTGGGGGCCATGTGCATTTACAAAGCCCCCCGTGGTGCCAGAACAGTGGACCCCCCCACATGTGACCCCATTTTGGAAACTACACCCCTCACGGAATGTAATAAGGGGTACAGTGAGCATTTACACCCCACTGGTGTTTGACAGATCTTTGGAACAGTGGGCTGTGCAAACAAAAAAATTTTATTTTTCATTTTCACGTACCACTGTCCCAAAAATCTGTCAGACCTCTGTGGGGCGTAAATGCTCACTGTACCCCTTATTACATTCCGTGAGGGGTGTAGTTTCCAAAATGGGGTCACATGTGGGTATTTATTTTTTTGCATTTATGTCAGAACCGCTGTAAAATCAGCCACCCCTGTGCAAATCACCAATTTCGGCCTCAAATGTACATAGTGCGCTCTCACTCCTGAGCCTTGTTGTGCGCCTGCAGAGCATTTTACGCCCACATATGGGGTATTTCCGTACTCGGGAGAAATTGCGTTACAAATTTTGGGGGTCTTTTTTTCCTTTTACCTCTTGTGAAAATAAAAAGTATGGGGCAACATTAGCATGTTAGTGTAAAATATTTTATTTTTTTTACACTAACAGGCTGGTGTAGACCCCAACTTTTCCTTTTCATAAGGGGTAAAAGGAGAAAAAGCCTTCCAAAATTTGTAGTGCAATTTCTCCCGAGTACGGAGATACCCCATATGTGGCCCTAAACTGTTTCCTTGAAATACGACAGGGCTCCAAAGTGAGAGAGCGCCATGCGCATTTGAAGACTAAATTAGGGATTGCATAGGGGTGGACATAGGGGTATTCTACGCCAGTGATTCCCAAACAGGGTGTCTCCAGGTGTTGCTAAACTCCCAGCATGCCTGGACAATCAGTGGCTGTCCGGAAATGCTGGGAGTTGTAGTTTTGCAACAGCTGGAGGCTCCGTTTTGGAAACACTGCTGTACAATACGTTTTTCATTTTTATTGGGGGGGGGGGGCAGTGTAAGGGGGTGTATATGTAGTGTTTTACTCTTTATTAGGTGTTAGTGAAGTGTAGTGTAGTGTTTTTAGGGTACATTCACACTGGCGGGTTACGGTGAGTTTCCCGCTAGGAATTTGCGCTGCAGCGAAAAATTTGCCGCAGCTCATACTTGAAGCAGGAAACTTGCTGTAAACCCGCCCGTGTGAATGTACCCTGTACGTTCACATGGGGGGGGGGGGGGCAAACCTCCAGCTGTTTCAAAACTACAACTCCCAGCATGCACGGTCTGTCAGTACATGCTGGGAGTTGTAGTTTTGCAACAGCTGGAGGCACACTGGTTGGAAAACCTTCAGTTAGGTTCTGTTACCTAACTCAGTATTTTCCAACCAATGAGCCTCCAGCTGTTGCAAAACTACAACTCCCAGCATGCACGGTCTGTCAGTACATGCTGGGAGATGTAGTTTTGAAACAGCTGGAGGCACACTGGTTGGAAAATACTGAGTTGGGTTCTGTTACCTAACTCAGTATTTTCCAACCAGTGTGCCTCCAGCTGTTGCAAAACTACAATTCCCAGCATGTCTGATCACAGAAGGGCATGCTGGGAGATGTAGTTATGCAACAGCTGGAGGTACGCAACTACAACTCCCAGCATGCCCAGACAGCTGTTTTCTGTGTGGGCATGCTGGAATTGTAGTTTTGCAACATCTGGAGTGCTACAATTTAGAGACCACTGAACAATGATCTCCAAACTGTGGACCTCCAGATGTTGCAAAACTACAACTTCCAGCATGCCCAGACAGCAAACAGCTGTGTGGGCATGCTAGGAGTAGTAGTTTTGCAAGATCTAGAGGGCAGTATAGAGATCACTGTGCAGTGGTCTCTAAACTGCAGACCTCCAGCTGTTGCAAAACTACAAATTCCAGCATGCCCACACAGCAAACAGCTGTCTGGGCATGCTGGGAGTTGTAGTTTTGCAACATCTGGAGGGCTACAGTCTAGAGACCACTATAGTGGTCTCAGACTGTAGCCCTCTAGATGTTGCTAGGCAACTACTCACCGGCTTCCGTCGCATCCGGGAGCCGTCCTCTTCTGCCGCACGCCGCCGCAGATCTCCGTCGCCGCCGCTGCCTCCAGAGGGGTAAGTGGACTCCGGCGCCGCTCCTCTTCGTTTTCCCCGTTCTGCCCCACCTATTGTGGGTGGGCAGGACGGGGAAAATTAAAGTAAACCCCTCCGCCCCAGATCTGCTATTGGTGGTCGCGTCTAGACCACCAATAGCAGAGATAGGAGGGATGGCAACCCTGCCACCTCACTCCTATCGCTACAGGGGGATCGTGGGTGTCTTAGACACCCGCGATCCCCCTTCTATTCCGGGTCACTGGGTCACCATAGACCCGTAATGACCCGGAATCGGCGCAAATCGCAAGTGTGAATTCACTTGCGATTTGCACCGATCGCCGACATGGGGGGGTCTAATGACCCCCCTGGGCATTTGCACGGGGTGCCTGCTGATAGATATCAGCAGTCACCCCGGCCCGGTCCCCGCCCGGCGCGCGGCGGGGGCCGAAATTCCCACGGGCGTATGGATGCGCCCTTCGTCCTTAAGTACCAGGACGCAAGGGCGTATGCATACGCCCTTCGTCCCCAACAGGTTAAGGGGTTAAAGGGGTTATCCAGAAAAAAACTTTTTTATATATATCAACTGGCTCCAGAAAGTTAAACAAATTTGTAAATAACTTCTATTAAAAAATCTTAATCCTTTCAGTACTTCTGAGCTGCTGAAGTTGAGTGGTTCTTTTCAGTCTAAGTGCTCTCTGATGGCACGTCTCGGGAACTGTCCAGAGTAGAAGCAAAGCCCCATAGCAAACCTCTTCTATTCTGTGCAGTTTCCGAGACAGACAGAGATGTCAGCAGAGAGTAGTGATGAGAGACAGAAAAGAACAACTCAACTTCAGCATCTGATAATTATTGGAAGGATTAAGATTTTTTTTATAGAAGTAATTTACAAATCGGTTTAACTTTCTGGAGCCAGTTGATATACAAAAAATACCCCTCTGGAATACCCCTTTAAGTCTAGAGTCAACGCATCCATCTACCTGGAGATTTTGGAAGGTGTTTAAGAGTTTGTGGAAGAGATGCATGCTTTTTTCCTTCTAGAAACAAGGTCACTCTTGTTTATGGGCTATGTCACTGAAGGAAATGGGGTAAACTGCAATAGCAGACAAAAATGTTAATAGTGAACCTGCATCATAGGGCACTAAGGAGAAAAGAAAACTTTAAGAGGAAATAATCGATTTATTTGTTCTCTTTTATGGGTCCTTAAAACTTGACTGAGAGGAAGACATTCTTTTTTTTAATCAATTCTTTATTTATGAATTTTCAAGACACAACAATTGAGTCAAACAAAGAACTTAATAATAACCATATCAGTTCACAAGTACATAGCGTCTGAGACAGTCGACAGACTAACAAGAGGAAGACATTCTTTACGGAAATACCACTTTAACATTTCATGGCTTGTTTGGGTCGGCACATTCAGCTGAAGATGTGGAGCTTGTGGATTTAGCAGGGAATGAGGGAAAATAACTAATTGGACCTAATTTGGACATTTCCACTTAGGAATGTATTAATTTTTTTTTGCCACGGTTCAGGCATTAATGGCTGTGTGTTATTTTGGGAGGACACACTATTAAAAACTGCTATACGGGCTGTGCACTCACTACTTAACATTGGAGTATTGTGTTATTTCTTCAGTGTTGTAACATGAAAATTGATAATAAAATATTTACAAATATGGTAGGGGTGGACTCTCTTATGTGAGATATTGTATACATAGATATGATACATTTAACTACTATGGGGGTTTCACACAAAGCATTTTTTGGAAAAATGCTGCAGTTTTTCTATCAGTTCTTTGAGCCAGAGCCAGAAAGTGGATTAGAAAAGAATAAGAAATAGAAAAGAAGGGCTTACGATTCTATTTCCTGCTGGATCTACTCCTGTTTTTGGCTCAAAAACTGCATCAAAAAAGAAAACAATAAAGGACTAATGTAGCCATTGTAATCCCATCACAGAGTTCTTATTTTTGTTAGTATGATAGCTGGGATTAGAATAGTAGGTGACCACCAAGTAACAATCTGCTGCCACATGGGGGGCTTCTCTTAGCTTGAAAGTTGATGTTTACAAAGACTTCCGTAGGCAGAGAAAGTTTTGTCTCTCGGAACCTCAAGACCTGTTCCTGGCACCCTTTCTCTCTACTTATTTAGGATTTCCCCTGTGCACTGACACAAGGGGTGAATTAGATGAATCAGTTTTACCGTCTCCCGCTGTTATTTCTCGGAACTGCCTCAGGAATTCCAAACACAAACACAAACAGCTGTTCCTTCTTCCATCAGAATTACAAGGTAATAAATAATTGAGCAGTTATCAGGTTTTTGATACTCAGCATCTTGTTACCTGTGATTCAAAGATTCCTTTTATAGTTCTTCTGAAAGTCATTAACCCTTCCCCAGATGGAGCACAGATCTGAGGGCAATTGGAGGTTTTGCGTCTGCTCACCTCTACTTTCTCAGCCTTCATTGCTCTTCATTGTTTTGCGGGTACGCACCAGGAGACAAGCGCTCTGTTCTTCCTTAACAAATTACAACTGGGGCCTCTTCAGACAATTCACATAGGAAAAATCTTTACAATGAAAAACTTTTCAGGAGGAGATTATTGCGAGGGAGGATGGTGAGAAAGCAGAATTTCAGCTTCCTGCTGTCACATCTCTTCTTCACTCTCATCGCACACCCTCACAACTCGTACCTGCGCACAGTTTGGGAGATAACACTGAAGCATCTCAGCAGGGAGCACATACCACAACAATCTGTTTTCTAAATTTTTTCATCCGGTTTGTCAGATATTCCCTGTGTATGATGAATGAGTGCTTCCACAGAACAGTTATTAGATAGATATAGCTGGAAGGAGGGGGGTGTATAATACACATAGAAACTAAATAAACAGGATGAATTCGCTACTAATTATGAGGAAGCCCCCGGCTGCTTGCTATCTTCCACGAGCACACATACATACCTGGTGCCATGACACAGAAGGTGTTTGCGTCCAGCTGAGATAAATATAACCAAGAGAAACAACTTTAATGGGCAGATGATCGGGCCCAGAGTAAAACTGAGGATGTCTGAGACGTGTCTTGGAATACAAATGTGTTTTTTCCTAACAAAATATTTTCAAGCATCCTTGTCTCCTTAATCAGGTACCGTCTGTTCCAAATCCCTAAAGATCAGCATTTCTCTAAATATAAATATATTTGGAATAGAACCACTACTTGCATTATATTTGTTTTAGCTCATTTTGCTCAATAAAGAGATGTTAAACTGGATGGGTACCATTGACCAGTAGAAGACACTCTTCTAGTATTTGACATGATCTGTCATAAAGTGCTTCATCAAGGAAGATAGTCTTATGTACAAATGTTACAAGACATTACACGTTAAGTTCTTTCTTTCGTCAGAAAAGGCTAAAGGGTAGAAAAGTTACTATAAGTTCCTCAAGGCACAGTGACTGTTACTGGGAATTCTGTAACTGGTATTGGGGGGCACTGTAGCTGTCACTAGCAACAACTGACATCTCTTGTCTCTGTGACATGGGTGAATCAGATGAAAATTGTGTTTTCGGCCTTGAGCCACAAAAATAAAATAAAAGGAAGAGGTAGGGCTTGTGGGTCAGAGCTTGCATGAGGATGTGTGGCTGGATCTGGTAATGTAGAGCAAAGCTTGGGGGGGGGGGAGGGTAAGGTACCGTGAGTCCCATAGACTTGCATGGGACTTTAGAAAACAATCCCAACCTCCCAAATGAAGGTGGAATACAGATAAATTAACTGCCATATATTAGTTGGAATATAAGTAATATGTTTACCAAATTTCATTGAACAGTGACTGTTAGTGGGGACTCTTTGGATGGTATTCTGAGGAGGGGCACTATAGCTGTCACTAACAACAACCAACATGTCTTGTCTCTGTATAGATGTTGTATATTGCTGAGGCTCAGATAGAACCAGAGTATGGCTTGATTCATTACAATCACTGTATACCCACTCTCCTTTTTAAAGGGAGCCTGTCATCTCTTTCATGCTGACTGAACTATGAGTCATCGGGGCAGGGACTTCTGCCTCTCCAACAGGCCTTGATTGATAAATCTCATTATCTACCCAAACAGGGAGAGCTCTATTAGTCAAGGCTGGTGGAGTTGGGAGAAGCCACTAGGAACCACGCTGATGACTTGTAGTTCAGGCAGCAAGATGTCTGGTTATGTCAAGTGATGACAGGTTCCCAGATACGTCCATTGTGGGCTCTTGCTGTATGACGTGCGCTCAGCAGGTGAGCGCACATCATACCCTGTGGATCCCAGTTGCTATCAGCAACCAGGACCCACTGTTAATGCCGGACATTGCCAATTGGGCTGGTGTAAGGCATTAACCCTTTAGATGCCACGATCAAAGTTGATCACAGAGTCCAAAAGCGGTTATTTCCATTCCCGGCTAGCTCAGTGGGCTGATCGGGACTGCCGCGGGGAAACTGCAGCATCCCAATCAGCTGGGAGGATGGGGGGAGGTCTATTACCTTCCTCCCTTCCGTCCAATAGGTGCTTCAGGCTTGCGTTGAGCTTTGTTAGGGAGAAGCATTGATCAGTGTATGCAATCTAAAGAATGCATGTTATAGTCCCCTATGGGGACTTAAAAAAAAAAGTGGCATTTTTTTAAAGTAAATAAATATGCATTAACCCCTTCCCTGATAAAAGTTTAAATAAACCCCCTTTTCCCATTTTTCAAATAAAAAATATTTGAAAAAAAAATATTAAAATGTAATGTTAATTAAATTGCATGGTCAAAGGCGCAAGCTTGAAAAAATTCCAAAGTCCAGAAATGTCACTTCATATACTAGAATTTTTTTTTAGAAAACACTATCAAAAGGTGCCATCAAAATAAAAATGGTACAGATAAAAACTTCAGATCATGTCACAAAAAAATTAGCCCTCATACATCCCTATATACAGAAAATGAAATAAGTTATAGGGGTCAGAAGTGGACAATTTTAAACATATTAATTTTGGTGCATGTAGTTAAATATTTTTTTAAGTGGTAAAGTAAAATAAAACCTATATAAATTAGGTATCCTTGTAACCATGTGGACCTACAGAATAAAGATAAGATGTAATTTGTACTGAAAAGTGCACTGCGTAGAATCGGAAGCCCCCATAATTTACAAAATTGCGTTTTTTTTGTTTTGTTTTTTTTCAATTTGGCCCCACAAATATGTTTTTCTGGTTTTGCTGTAGATTTTGTGGTGAAATGATTAATGGTATTACAAAGTATAATTGGTGGCCCAAAAAACAAGCCCTTATATGTGTCTGTAGGTGGAAAATTTTAAGTGGTATGATTTTTCGAAGGTGAGGAGGAAAAAACAAAAGTGCAAAATTAAAAAATGGCCCTGGAGGAAAGGGGTTGATATTCACTCCTAGATAGTAGTCCTCTGTCCTCTCATCTATCCCAATAGTATTTTTTTTTCCTCCATTCAGTTTTCTAGGGAATGAATATCATAACTTAATAACTTATGCAGGCCCTAGAGAGAGCAACCTTATTCCAGAGTGGTCTTAATCCCCTACAGGCATTGTAATGTTATAGAGACATGTAAAATGTTTTCATTGATCAGGGTCTAAGTGTTCAGACACCCACTAATTGTTAAAATGAGCAGGGAAAAGCATGTGGCTGTATGCTTCATTCCTAAGCTCAGGGAGATGTTTATCCAGTTAACCTAGACAGGCTTCATAGACTTATTATAATGTTTCTAGTGCAACTAGACAGAGATCGCAGAAGAGTGAGGAGCGAAGCATCCAACCATACGCTTCTTCCTGCTTGTCCTGATGATCAGTGGGGGTCTTAACAGTCATGTGTCTCTGAAGTGCTCTATTGTGTAAGTACGCATTGTGGGTAACATACACAGCTCAAAACCAACTACAAAGAACAATCTGAGGGCTGCACTTTGGTATGTGCTCTACACTAAGAGCTCTGCCAAGTACACTTGTACTATGGCGCCCTATGTTTTTGATGTATGCCACTAAAATCACTCTTTGGTAAGAGTTCATGTTGGCAATTTTAATGCCAAAGAATGTTGTTTTTACACAGTTGTTCAGGAAATATAGGAACTGCACCCTGAACACTGAATTATTAAACAATAGTTAAATAGTATTCTAAGTGTACAGTATATGATAATCCAATTTTATTCACTGACCTTTGGGTATATAAATAGTTTTAGTATAACAAAAATTAGCAACAGAGGACCATCTTTACATAGCGTCTCTCCTCATTGCATGCAAGATGCAGGTATTCCATAATCTAATATTATACTGTAGAAAATAATAAATGTCCAAGATCTAGGATTGCCATAGCTCTGAAAATACAATTTGTGATTTACTGTATGCCACCACCTTTTGACCACCAGTAAGGAGTCTTGTAAAAAAGAAAACCTCATTATCAATGTCTTATTGGCAATAATGAGTTCATCTACAACTTGTCCAGCTTATAATACAGTATTTTGGCCAATATCTTATGCTTACATTTGATAGAGGCAAAGTCCACAATTCTTTCATTCTTGCAGATTTCCTTCCTTTTTTTGCAGATTACCTGCTAATATTACAAAATCGTAGTCCCAGAAAGCCTTCACAAATCCAATAAAATTTAAAAGCAAGCTGAGCATTGATCAGTGGGTAGCCCTCAGACAGTGACTTCCAGTTACCTACTGTACTGTGTCCAGTTGGTGCACTACAAATCCTAGCCAGCAGTGAATGAGCCCCTGAAAATTATCACATTACATAACACCTAGCAAGCTGAGCATGACAGAGAACCGACCCGTATTTTAACTAAAAGCACTTTGAATGTGAAATATGCATTTTAAGCCAAGTTACATTTATTTTCTGGGTTTAATCAAACACATAGTAATTCTACCTGTATTTTACATAACTACCCATCTAAAAGCATTTAAAATGAATGCAAAATAGCCATCTAAGGCTACATTATGTGTATTTTCTAGGTGTAATCGAACATACAGTATAGTTGGGTTTTACATAACTGCATATTTAAAGACATTTAAAAAGTGAAAATGGCATAGCCATCTAAGGGTAATTTATGTGTATTTTCTGTGTTTAACCCCTTAAGGACCAGGCCAATTTTCACTGTAGGACCAGAGCGTTTTTTGCACATCTGACCACTTTCACTTTAAGCATTAATAACTCTGGGATGCTTTTACCTATCATTCTGATTCCGAGATTGTTTTTTCATGACATATTCTACTTTATGTTATTGGTAAAATTTTGTCGATACTTGCATCCTTTCTTGGTGAAAAATTCCAAAATTTGATGAAAAAAATGAAAATTTTGCATTTTTCTAACTTTGAAGCTCTCTGCTTGTAAGGAAAATAACTATTCTAAATAAATAATATTTTGATTCACATATACAATATGTCTACTTTATGTTTGCATCATAACGTTGACATGTTTTTACTTTTGGAAGACATCAGAGGGCTTCAAAGTTCAGCCGCAATCTTCCAATTTTTCACCAAATTTTCAAAATCAGAATTTTTCATGGACCAGTTCAGGTTTGAAGTGTATTTGAAGGGCCTTCATATTAGAAATACCCCACAAATGACCCCATTATAAAAACGGCACCCCTCAAAGTATTCAAAATGACATTCAGTAAGTGTGTTAACCCTTTAGGTGTTTCACAGGAATAGCAGCAAAGTGAAGGAGAAAATGCTAAATCTTCATTTTTTACACTTGAACGTTCTTGTAGACCCAGTTTTTGAATTTTTACAAGAGGTAACAGGAAAAAAAAACAATTTCTCTTGAGTAAGAAAATACCTCATATGTGTATGTCAAGTGTTCGGTGGGCGCAGTAGAGGGCTCAGTAGGGAAGGAGCGACAGTGGGATTTTGGAGAGTGAGATTTCTGAAATGGTTTTTGGGGGGCATGTCACATTTAGTAAGCCCCTATGGTGCCAGAACAGCAAAAAAAAAAAACAAAAAAAAAAAAACACACATGGCATACCATTTTGGAAACTACACCCCTCAAGGAATGTAACGAGGGGTACAGGGAGCCTTAACACCTCACAGGTATTTCACGACTTTTTGTTAAAGTCGGATGTGTAAATGAAAAAAAACTTTTTTTTCACTAAAATGCTGTTTTTTCCCCAAATTTCTTCCCTATGTTACTGACCCTTTTACTGTCAATAACTTTTCCATAATGTATTCCAACCTGCTTAGCAGTGTTGAACATGGTTTATAGTACTCTTTTTTTTTTTTTTTTTTTGGAGACGATCATAAAGAAAACTTTAATGTCATGTTTTACAGTTTCCTACCACTGTATTATTAAATATGCACCGTGTGGTCTTCCAGAGATAATAAAAAGCTATAAATCCACCTCTAATCATTGTATCTATAAACACAGAGTTATTTCATTTTCAATAGCCTTGCTCCAATTCACTGTCATCTTCACCAGCCAGCGATCAAAAAATTCCACTGGACACCCGTCTCAACTGTTTTCAGCACATTTCGTATAGATCCAGTCTTTGTAGTTGGATTTTATCATTTTATGAAAAAATTGTATGACAGATTTTCATTCACATTAATCCAGCAGACCTGTGTGCTTTACACTGTTGTTTAAAGGAGATCTTCAGTGGTATATGGGGACTCTGCACTACCACTGCTCTCCGCGGCTAGTGCTTGTGTCGTTAACCGCATGCCGGTGTCTCTTCTCCTCCCAGAGCCGCAGAGTGTAGCGTCTGCAATAGCTTACATTGCTGATCCCCAATCACTGACTGAGGTAGGACACCACTGTGGCCAGTGATTGGTGGAGCGGCATTGTGATGTCACGTCTAAAGGGCTGAAAAGAAAAAATGTACTTATCTAATTCCCAGGCTGTTCAGTACTGTTCAGCAGGGACAGGGAACTGCCTGGATGGCAACTGATCAGGGGAACAGGCAGATGGCTATCACTTTTTAATTTATTGCCAGCTGGATGAAAAAAAATGTGGCACCAAATAACCTCTTTGTGGCCAACTTACATAGACGGCAATGGCAGATTTTAGCGGTGTAAATTACGCAATGTGCACTGTGCAGTGGATATCTTATTGGCAGCAACAGGATTGTGTGAAAATTCTGTAATGTAACCCTAATAACACTTTTTATTGCAGACTGAATATTTTCTTGCTGCTCTACAAAGTTATTGCTTCTGCTGGCTGGCAGGGCTGCTTTAAATCAATGATTTTTTTTTTTTTTTTGGTGTGGCCTTGGTGGATATTTTATCTCAGAAATATTTATTTAAAATTTGTGCCGAGGATTACTAGAGTTATTACCCAAAGCAACCAATCAAATTCCAGATTTTTAAAAAAGGCCTCTGAAAAATGAAAGCTGGAATCTAATTGCTATGGGTAACAGCACTACTTCCTCTGCACAAGTTTTGATATATCTCCCTCATAGTAATTTGGACAGTATTTGGTCGGTATTTTAATTCAATTATATTTTTTCTCTGTGTTGGTTTCATTTCTGATTTGAGCTAAAAATACTGACAAAATGTCGACCAAATTACTTCTTGATAACCCAACCTTAGGCCAGCTTCACGCAAGTATGATACAGATGCATTATATAGCTGCTAGTTCTGGTCTTCAGACCCATTGCCATGCTTGTACTTGTAGCCATAATACAGAAGCAAAAATATAACTGTTTTATGCCTATGTGAAACTGTCCTGGGATAAAGCCACATGGGTGGTGAGCTTTATACATGTAGTGGCCAATGGGTGTGTATTTTTGATGATAAATTGCGTGACCAATAGCCGCATGAAAGTATGGTTTTTACCTTTTGTGGTTGGTTGGTCAGGTGAATTTAGCTTCTGTATGGTCAGGAGCTGCTTTAGTTAACCTTTTTGCTGATCCTTATTAACATTGTTTGTGTTTACCTGCACATTACTAGAAGAATCTTGCATTAACCCTACCAAAACCTGTTTAGCAAACATATCTTTTTATTGATCATTGGTATAATGTCAAACTTTGGCAATAGTGACCCTCTGGTTAACGTAGCTCCCTCCATTGCAGCCTCTCTTTATGCAATGGTCTAATTTCATATGGGTCTGCACTGTTTATTGATATCTAACACAGTTTTATATTCAACATCCCTGTTCTCAGTAATCTCTTTCATCTTTGTAGCCCGGATCCCTTTTTTCTGTGATGACCAATTCTCTACTTTAGGCGATAGACTCATATCTTTCATGTATTTCTCCTTCATTACAAGTTCAAGATCACAGCTATCCAGACATTTACTTTTCATCAGTTTTTTTTCCATTTAATATCTTATATAAATTCATAACTTTAGCTTTAACCTGCAAACTTCACATGAATCAACAGACACTGATCCAAAAGAAGAACCTTCTCCAGCTTCTTGGCATATGCCACACTCTAAATTCTGGGCTTTCCTGCATGCTGCAGTTCATCTCTTCTTATCTCCTTCTAAGTCAGAAGCCATGTTAACTCCCTAGTGGGAGAAACCGTACAAACTCAGATCAGTTCTGCATATGTAATTACTAGGTGACTATGTTCGAGCCATTGAAATTAATGGGGGGGGGGTTGATACTGTATGCCACAGTGTATGTCAGCATACCATTTTTAGGATAGCTGTGACCTATAGCATAATTTTGGTGTAAACCAAGCATACTATAAAGGCATTGAATATAAATGGAAACTGGAATACCCAGAGTAAACCAATGCTAAGGCTGGGTTCTCATAAAGGTTTAGCCAAAACAAGAAATGTGCCAAAAGTCCAGGAATATTTTCATTATGGGTTTTTCTGTGTTTGTTCCAAAATACTACAAGAGCCCAGTAAAACAGTAAACACATACAGTAAACACACTCCTTGCAGATTTTGCCCTTAAATTAAAATCCAGAATTTCGGCACTACAAGGCATTGCTTGTGTTACATGCATACCTTGCCCAGCTCCAATGCTCTATAAATACTCCTTTTGGCCAGCCTGGCAGCTTTCCTTGTCTTAACAGCCCTGCACATTGCAAGGTCATTTGTCAATGAGTGATGTGCCTATCAGGGGGTGAGAGCACTGGACCAATAAGCTTGTTGCTGGTGCTTACACCAACCGAAGGCTGGAGATTTAAGTCTGCTCTGATTACAAACCTGTGCCGTGATAGAGGTATTTCCCTTCATTACCATTCCTTGTTCTGTGTATCCTGTTAACCTGACCTGTTTACCTGACCTCTGCTTGTGACCTGACTACTCTTTGCATGCTGATTTTGTACTATACCACAATCTAGGTTTAAACCATTGCCCGTCTTGACTTTGCCTTGGTTTTTGATTTTGTACTATGCTGCCCTCTACGTTTCTAAATGGGCAGCTCACTGCATCACTTTTATTCTCATAGAAAACAAATCCCTCAATCTTATTGTGCTATGAAGAATCCCTATAAACTATCACATCTAGTCATAGTGTCATGTCTTCCATTACATGACTGCTTTTGAGAGCAGTGGGCTACAGCCTATGACCACAAGTACAATGGCGCAGCAGAACTTCTGTGTCTTTGTAGAAAAGACAATTGTTCAAGGGCCTTTTTAGAAGTACGATGGCTCTACTGAAAACCACCAGTGTATTTGCAGATTTTGGGAATGATGTGATGAATTGTTAAAATGAAAGGGCGCAGTAGCAAAGCCAGTGACCTGGGTTCCCCAAAGATAAGTGTCATAATGCACCTAATTAGGAGTAGATGAAATTGGAAGTATACAATCGGAGCAGAATTATGCGGTACCTTTATTCACAAGAGAGAAATGACCTTCAAATGACCTGCATGATGAGCACGTCCAGTGCAACTGTGTGCATCCAAACCATCACTGTAGGAAGCACGAGCGAACAGAAAAGAGACTTAATATTTCACACAGATATTTTTTCTTCCTTTTGCCATTTTCTTTCATTTTTCACTGTCCTTCTTTGCTGTGCTTTGAAAAAAAAAGTCTCGTCTGTGCCTTTGATTTAGTTTTAAAGAATATACAGCAGCATTTAATTAAAAGTACCCAGGCCAAAGTGAGATTAATTATCTCCCTGCCCCCGGAGGCTCTTCTTTGTGTACCTTGGAAAGAGGTTTTCTTTTCTTTTTTTAATGTGGTCTCAGAGATTTCTCTAGACAACAATTGAAAGTTCACCAAGGAAAGGCAGAAACATAATTCATTTGTAGAGGGAACGGGATACAGGGCCCACTGCCAGAGGAGGTGGCGACCACACAAAATATCCTTTGAACAAAATAAATCATTTAAAACAGAGGTATGGGGTATTTCTTTGTTTTTTTATCCTTTCATATTGACATAGTTTTGCATTTCAAACATTTATAGTCCGCACGATTGGTATCTGTACATAAGAGCACGCTTACTGACAATAAGGAGCTCCCACTACCTGCTGATAATTAGAGCAATTCTGATGTAAGTTATCACTATGCATAGTTAGTAATACATCATTTAACCCCTTAAGGACCAAGCGTTTTTCTGTTTTTGCACTTTCGTTTTTTCCTCCTTACATTTTAAAAATCATAACCCTTTCAATTTTGCACCTAAAAAAAATATGAGGGCTTTTTTTGTGCCACCAATTCTACTTTGTAATGACATCAGTTATTTTACCCCAAAAAAATCTACGGCAAAATAGAAAAATAAATCATTGTATGACAAAATTTAAGAAAAAAACCCATTTTGTAAATTTTCGTTCCTACGAAGTACATTTTTCGGTAAAAATTACACCTTCTGTTTATTCAGTAGGTCCATACGATTAAAATAATACCCTACTTATATAGATTTGATTTTGTCGTATTTCTGGAAAAAATCCTAACTACATGCACAACAATTAATACATTTAAAGGGGTACTCCGCCCCTAGACATCTTATCCCCTATGCTTTGGATAGGGGATAAGATGTCTAGGGGTGGAGAACCCCTTTAAAATTGCCCTCTCCTGACCCCTATAACTTTTTTTTTCTCATATTTTGTGCCATGATCTGAAATTTTTATTGGTACCATTTTTGTTTTAATCAGACTTTTTGATTGCTTGTTATTCATTTTTTATAGTATAAAAAGTTACCAAAATACGCTATTTTGGACTTTGGAATTTTTTCTAACAATATATTTTTATAGTTTGGACATCTATGCACATGGCGATACCACATATGTTTATTTTTATTATGTTTATATATTTTTATAAGGAATGGGTTAAAGTGTTTTTTTACTTTTTCTAAACTTTTTTTTTACACTTTTGGTCCCCTTAGGAAACTTTTAGGAGGAATCATTTGATTCCTCATAAAGATCAATGTGGTTCCATAAAACCACATTGATCTGTGTGCTCTGCGCTCAATTGATAAAGCCTGATCCTGCCAGGCTTTATCATTCTCAGCGCAGGCAGGAGCCGGCATGGAAGGAAAGGTAAGCCCTCAGGCTACCTCAGCAGTGGATTGTGGGGGGGGGGGGCGATCCACCCCACTGGACCACCAGGGATGGGATAAAAACACCTTTAGAAACCACTGTCAGCTTTGACAGTGGCGATCTAAAGGGTTAATAGCCGGACTCGGTTATCGCCACAAGACGGTTATTAACGCCAGCCCCCAGCTACAGGAATCAGCTGGGGGCTGGCCGGACCGACATGAGCAAAGAGGCAGGAGCCCGCGTCATAACCCGTTAACGGCACATGGATGAGTATAGATGTCCATGGTCATTAACAGGTTAATTCACTTTTATATATTACAGCATTCACTGTGTGGGATCAATAACAATATATTATAAGTCTGGCATAGGTGAACTCAGCATAAATCTCGATGCAACTAATGCCATAACTGATGACAGCATGCAACAGTTGTCACTAATTGTTAAGCATCCGGTGTTCATTGTTTATGAATGCCAGACAGGGGGTGCAAGCGGTGTTCCCCTGTCCGGTGCTGTCCAGCGAGTCCAACAATCCTGCGTTCAAATTGAGATGCCAGATAATTGTGAACTGTCCCATTCAAATAAATGGGATCAGTTCTAGCATCAGTTTCCCTCCAATGCTTTTTAGCAGGCAAAAGATGACTGAGGCCTGACATATGTGAATGAGCCCTAATAGTTCTGCTATTTCTAAATACAGTAGAGCAATACCAAATATGTCCCCCCCCCAAAAAAAAGCCTCCCTATATAATTTTACTATACTTTATCACCTATACAAGTTACTGTTATACATATGTATTGCAGTGAACTGTCAGCTCTGTGATCTACTACCATAGCCTGCCATAGTCAGGCTGTAATAGTGGAATTGTCATGGCAACCACAGAGGCCTCTGGAAGGTCTCTGCGCCCACAACAGACGACTCCCGGCTATCATACTGCAGGAGAGCTGATCAGACCCTGGATAGTCCCTTCATGTTGCTTCTAACCATCTGGATACTGCAGTCAGGGTTAGATAACCATCATCGGAGGTTGCATTAGACCTTCACTTCTCCCCCGCCTGTAACCAACGCTCACATGACCGGACTGCAATAAAGACCTGAATGGTGAGTGCGGCCTTTGCTTGTTCTTTGTTCCCGCATGCTTTATACTCAATACTGACCTTGGCTGTGAGATGCACAAAGTAGAGAACTTATTCCATACCAGTAATAGCACATCAAAATAAATATCAAAAATATGTTACCATGCAGAACCTCACAGTCATAGTTCCATAGGATACTGCTTTTACATACAATTATGTGCAGGAGGCCTACAGTGATCTTTGCCCCGATGTCTATAGTGCAAATAGTGCAGCTACACCATGCATTGTGCTGTGTAAGACATAATAGAGAGGTTGTATCCTGCCCATCAGTTGAGAAATATAGAGATAACAGTAACTAGTGCTCAAGATCTGAATATAAAGCAATATATTATTAAGATAATGAAAAGGATATATTTGTCAACATTACACAATGCTTCCCCCAGCAGGGCCCTTGCTGGTAGGAGGTAATCAATTTATACAAATAGATAGGATAAGATAAATGGTATAAAATGCTAAATAATAATAAGGCTATATGATAAAATTAGTTAACAGATTTAAATGTTCATCCCCAAATTACCTGCAATGTTTCCCTGATTGAAGTAGTAGTATAACAATAGCAAGTCTGTATAATAAGTCTATGAAGAACGTAGGTGGTGCAGCGTACAGCTCACCCAATTGTTGTTCTCCTGGTTCTTGCAGCCCGGTATGCAATGTGCAGATTATCGGTGGAGACCTAGTTGTATCAGCGCGGACCTCCTGGTTCTTGCAGCTGGATAAGCAATGTTACAGTTACCGGTGCAGACCTAGTGTCAGAAGTGTGGGGCTGAGCAAAGAGCGATAATGATGATGATATGCCGGTGATGTCGCTCCTCTCCAGTGATCGTGCGTGCCTCCTGGTTCTTGCACTCACTAGTAGGTAGCATGCAGACCTGAATGTATGCAGAGATGCCTGTAGTGATATTACAGATGCCAGTTGGAGATTGTGCTGGTTTGTGGTAGCAGTGAAAGAAAAATGTAGAATTTTTTTTTATTTTTTTGTCCTCGTGGCAGGGAAGTGCAGGAACAGGGATTTGAAATCAAATGGTATATAGCATAAGCTTAGTATGCTGATATTTAGACACATTTCGATCCCTCCTTAGGGACCTTTCTCAGTAAATAGGCAAGCAGTATAAACTGCTTTTAGAGATATCTATGGTAAGCACTGTTATAGCACCTGTGGCATAAAATTTCGATTCATTTTCAAGAAAGGTGTAGCACATATGTCAAAATTTGGCACCGTCGTATTGAAATGGCCCTGATTCTGCTAGTAAAGGATAAGGGTGAGGCTAGGTTTTGGGTGGCATTTATAATGGCAGATGCAAATTTCACAGCTCACCTTAAAAAATATTTTCAGTACACAATGACATCAGCAGAGTCTTTCCACAGGAGGACACTAACTACTTAAATACAGTCCAAATTTTTGGGTCAGATGGTCATCACCGGAACAGTAGCCCAGATTGAACTGTGTACAATCCTCAGCTATTTACAGTCACTTTAGTATCGGGGGTATTCCAGGATTTTTTTTATTTGAATATGCTACAGGGGCTGTGAAGTTAGTGTAGTTCATAATATTGTGTCTGTTCCTGTGTTTCATGGATGGTCTCACAAGTCTTATGTGATCTTTGCCCAGATGTCTATTTTTAGCAGCATACAAAATTAGTGTCGTCTAAGGTTTACCCAGGTTGTAGTGTGGCCCGAGACATATCATCACTACTTAGGTGTTGAAACGGAGCCTGTCTGCTTCAATAGGTAGAGTGACAACTGGATGCGGAAAAGATCATTCTCCACAGAGCTGCAGGGAATTGTCCCAGGTGTGTAAGATTCTGGGACTTGCAGTTGGAGGGAGGGAACTCCAACAGGAAATGGCCATTCCATGTAAAGAAAGAAAGCAGCATTATGGTGGACTCACAAAACAGCCATTTAGCCCCAAGACAAGCATGGATCCCTAATAAGAGTGTCCATTACGGTCTGGCAGTTAAGTATTAAAATCACCCTATGGTGAATAACCCCTTTTATGCTTTTGAGGCATTGGTCTGGCCTCCACTAGGTCTGGTAGAATGTTACTTACCATCCCACTTTTGCCCATTCTTAGTAAATATCTTTACCCAAAATAAGGAGTGAAACTAGCACAGGTAAAAACTAAAGTGAAAAAATTGCACCTTTTTTCTGTGTTTTGGGTAAAACTACTTACCAAATATGGAACTACAAATAAATGAAGGCTAAGACTGGCTTCACATGGTGTATTATGGACACTTATACTCATCCATATAATGGCCACAAGTCCCAACCTGACCATGTTTCTTATGAGTCGAGCTTGTCAGTATGGGTCATCATATTTGTGGTCAGCCTGGGACTTGCTGCCACAATTAAACAGTGCGCAGGCTTATTAGGTCCTAATAGTAAGTGATACACTACCCACAAGAGTGATTTTAATCTTTATTTGTTCTTTACATTATATTTTTATCCGCTGTACTATTAAAAGTTAGTTTTTATAAGGAGAGGGATACATAAGGATTTCAGTGCCTTTTGGGGACAAATTGTTGTGTTGTATCTAGTTCTACCCTTCCTCATTTCCGAGCAGCAATTGTGTGTAGCTCACATTAGGTGTTTTGGAGCCACTCCTGGTTTGAGCTTACAAATACTGAGCCAAATACTGCCAAAAAATAAACAAATAAGAAAACAACTTACCTTTTTGTAAACCACAAAATCTAACTAATTAGCTTTGTAGTTGGCTTATATACATTAGAATTTCCAGTATTTCTAGTGTGAACTATAGTATTGTTAATAGACGAGAGGTTCATGGATTCTCACAATGGTAAAAAAAAAAAAACTACAATAATTTTATAGTCACATTCTTAAACATTAAGAATAGGGGTAATATTATAATATCCATGCTGTAATATCTTTCCATCTTCTGTTTCTATAGCTTTTCAATAGAAAGTTCAGGAAAGGGGAGAATTCAAAAAATGTTCCATAGTATTTCTGAGAGACTCATTTTGTTCTGTTTTCTTTCTTTGATTTTAATAATTTATTGTGTGGACATTCATCTTATTTTCTGCACTTCTTGACTTATAACCTCTATCGAATCAGGGTGAACTTTCTTGAAAAAGTCCACACACCCACAGTGCCTACTTGCATGTACAATCCTGTTCAAACAATGCATTGCTGAATAAAGGATGGAAACTGTAGAATAGTCTCTGCTTGTCTGTGACATACTGTATATTGTGACAGCAAGTAAAACAAGTAGCATCTCATATAATCCCTGTATTTCTGTTTTTTATGTATCCAATATATTCAGAATGTATACGTATACAGTGACAAGTCCAATGTAAAGTCAATGAACACTATAGGTCTGCAACCTATAGCTTTCCATCTGCTGTGAAGCTGTTATGCTCAGCTTGTAGCTACCTAAACCTGTTAGGAATCTAGATAGCTATAGTACATTCATAAATGTTTGGGGTCCCCAAGGTGTAAACCACTGTAGGCCTCCTGCACATTATTGTATGGAAAAGCGGTATCCTATGGAACTATAGTTGTGAGGTTCTGCATGGTAACATATTTGTGATATTTATTTTGATGTGCTGTTACTGGTACGGAATAAGTTCTCTACTTTGTGCAGTTCACAGCCATGGTCAGTATTGAGTATAAAGCAACCTCCGATGATGGTTATCTAACCCTGACTGCAGTATCCAGATGGTTAGACGCAATGTCAAGGGACTATCCAGGGTCTGATCAGCTTTTCTGCAGTATGGTAGCCGGGAGTCGGCTGTTGTGGCAGCCAGAGACCTTCCAGAGGCCTCTGTGGTTGAAATGACAATTCCACTATTACAGCCTGACTATGGCAGGCTATAGTAGTAGATCACAGAGCTGACAGTTCACTGCAATACATATGTATAACAGTAACTTGTATAGGTGATAAAGTATAGTAAAGTTCTATAGGGAGTCTTTTTTTTAAAGGAACATATTTGGTATTGCTATATTTAGAAATGTCAGAACTATTAGGGCTCATTCACATATGTCAGGCCTCAGTCATCTTTTCCCTCTGTTGCCTGCTAAAAAGCATCAGAAAGAAACTGATGCTAGAACTGATCCGATTTATTTGAATGGGACAGTTCACAATCATCCGGCATCTCAATTTGAACGCAGGATGTTTGGACTTGCCGGACAACACCGGAAGGGAACGCAGCATGCCCCCCCTGTCTAGCGTTCATAAACAATGAACGCGGGATGCTAAGCCACTAGTGACAACTGTTGCATGCTGTCGTCGGTTATGGCATCAGTTGCGTCAGTTGCGTGCCAGACATCTGTGAACCCAGCCTTACAATATATTGTTATTTAACCCACACAGTGAATGCTGTAAATATGAATAAATATTGTTCGAAATGGCATACACAAAGCCCCATAGATGGAAGCATAAAAAACTATTATATTAAGTTTTATAATTATTTTTTAAAGACCTCTGAGCAATTAGCAAAATTGCTTTTTTTTTTTTTTTTTTTACTTTCACCCCACAAATAATACAATTTTGGTTTTGCAGTAAGTTTCATGGTAATGTGAAGGGTGTCAAAAATTGGTTAGGTTGTTAATGGGTTACATTATTATAGGGACAAATAGTTGTTTTTCTTCATATTATGGCACAGGAAGTGTGTTCAAAACAATGCCTGTAGAGGCATATGGCAGCATATGAAGGTGCAAAAACCATGTAAGAACATTGCTTCCAACTTAAAGGGGTTATCCAGGAAAAAAAAAATATGTATGAACTGGCTCCAGAAAGTTAAACAGATTTGTAAATTACTTCTATTAAAAAATCTTAATCCTTTCAGTACTTATGAGCTGCTGAAATTGAGTTGTTCTTTTCTGTCTAAGTGCTCTCTGATGACACCTGTCTCGGGAACCACCCAGTTTAGAAGCAAATCCCCATAGCAAACCTCTTCTACTCTGTGCAGTTCCCGAGACAAGCAGAGATGTCAGCAGAAAGCACTGTTGCCAGACAGAAAACAACAACTCAACTTTAGCAGCTGATAATTATTGAAAGGATTAAGATTTTTTAATAGAAATAATTTACAAATCTGTTTAACTTCTGGAGCCAGTTGATATAACAAAAAAAGTTTTTTTTCCTGGAATACCCCTTTAAATCATGTATGGAGTTGTGTGCATGAATTCAATTTTTTTTTAAATCCAAGCAGTAGTCACTAATGTACTGTAAAAAAAAAAAAAAATACTGTCACTTCTTTTTCGATGTTCACAAAATGTAGACTTTTTAAAGTTTTCTCTTATCAAGTATTTCAATAGCCCATTTTACCTGATTTTACACGGCATGTTCCCACAGTTATTACAATAAAAACTTGTCCAGACAGTATTTTACACTGTCAAATTGCAGCACAGTGGTTTTCTTTATTGTGGATCTCTGCAAATGTTCAGTAAAGTAGAATAATTCATGTTTTGGTCAATCAGAGTTTCAGAATACTGTGTAGACAGAGTACTGGACTCCATGAGAATTATTTTCTCAGAGAAGTCTGGGATTTATCAATATAACCATCCCCTTGTATAGTTTACGTTTGGGGAGCAAGGAAATACATTTTTCAGTAATGCAGCAGGGGTGTTTTTATGCAATGAATAAAAAGTTTGATTTCTCTTTTGTAAGGTTTTACCTAAACAAAGCAATACAAACAAACAAGCATATGCCAGAAAAAGGTATGAAGACAGGTGTTTACCTTCATTTAAAGATGACCTTGGGATGGCCTCTAAAATACTAACCCACTGACCCTTCATAATATGCCCTATGTCTTATTTCCATTTGTTTCTAACAGGGACAGGGTGACTAATACAGACATTTGTAGGAAAAACCACCCTACAGTGAATTCTTCTAGAACCAATAAGTCAATTATCTCTTAGCCCTGAAGCTGTGGAAGCTATTTACGTAGTGGCTAATTAGCGGAAGCGCAAATAATAACCGCATTCGGTTTGGCAGAGAAGCACCAAAATTGTGGTAAAAATTGTGTTTTACTGTAGTTATGGAAATTACTGTAAAATTCTAAGTTTTTTCATCATTTTCTGCAATATTTGGAAAAAATGCTTTACATAATTTGTTGCAGTACCACTAATTAGCCGTAACATGTGAACACAGACTATACCTGCATGTTTACCCTATTTAGTTTGATTGGATGATTGGAAAGTCCCAGTTTTCCCTTTAAACATGGAGTCCATTTATGATCTGATCCTGGCTGCGTGATCAATAATTTAAATTAAAAACCTGAATGTTTGACCTTAGCCTAATTGCTCATTCATCTTTAATGATTCATGGGAAAGAGGCCCATTATGGCTCAAATACTGCTAATAAATAAAACTCCTCCAGCTAGCAACTTCTGAAGATGCTGAAGAAACAGTAGACTTTCAAACCAGGCACATAACCTGGTTATGGCTTCCGGTACTCAGATATCCCTAGGACTTATGGTAGAGCAGAATAGTTAGACCAGCAGTCATACAAGAAAACCATACAGAAAAATATTGATCCTCAGGGATCCGTTAAGAGATGAACAAAGGCGCTCACTGGCTGGAGTGTGAATCAGAAAACAAGTTCTTCTGTTGTCAGCAGAAATTCCCTTCGAACATTCACAGCTCTAACCGCAGAACTTCCCGTACAGTCTCCAAGACTGTGTGGACAGAACCTAAAAATTAAACTACTTTTCCTATGTCCTTTTAGGACTTATAGTTGTCATTAACTCCTTAAGGACCAAGCCCATTTTGACCTTAAGGACCAGGCCAATTTTATTTTTGCATTTTTGTTTTTTCCTCCTCGTCTTCTAAAAATTGTAACTCTTTTATATTTTCATCCACAGACTAGTATGAGGGCTTGTTTTTTGTGTGACCAGTTGTCCTGCATAATAAAATCACAAATTTTACCATAATATGTATGTATGGCGCAACCAAAAAAATACTATTTGTGTGGGGAAATTAAAAAGAAATCCGCAATTTAGCAAATTTTGGAAGGTTTCGTTTTCACGGCGTACAATTTACAGTAAAAATGACGTGTCTTCTTTATTCCGTGGGTCAATACAATTAAAATTATACCCATGATTATATACTTTTCTATTATTGTTGTGCTTAAAAATAAAAACCACATTAGTATGTTTAAAATCCTTCTAAAATCCTTCTATTTTTCCTTTTTCTCTATTAGCAGCAGTATGAGGGCTCACTTTTTGCGCCATGATCTGTACTTTTAATTGATACCTTATTTGTGGTTATAAAACTTTTATTAATGTTTTTATTCATTTCTTTTAAATAAAATGTTGCAATTTTGCTTTTTTATTTTTATGTTCACGCCATTCACCGTACTCGATCAATAACATTATATTTTAATAGTTTCGACATTTACACACGCGGTGATACTAAATATGTGTACTAATTAATTTTTTTTACACTCTATGGGGTTAAAATGGGGAAAAATGACATTTTACATTTTTATTGGGGGAGGGGATTTTTCAATTTTTTAAAACTTTTTTTTAAAACTTTTTTTACTTTCATTTTTACACTTTAATAGTCCCCATAGTGGACTATCTATAGCAATCATTTGATTGCTAATACTGTTCAGTGCTATGTATAGAACATAGCACTGATCAGTATTATCGGTGATCTTCTGCTCTGGTCTGCTTGATATCAGACTAGAGTAGAAGACCCCGGGAGATGGCCGGAGCAAGGTGAGGGGACCTCCGGCTACCATGCTGGATGATCGGATCGCCGCGGCAGCGCTGCGGGCGATCCGATCATCCATTGAAAGTACCGCACTGCCGCAGATGCCGTGATCTGTATTGATCACGCCATCTGAGGGGTTAATGGCGGACATCCGCGTGATTGTGGGTGTCCGCCATTACCGGCGGGTCCCTGGCTGCTGATAGCTGCCGGGACCTGCCGCGCATGACGTGTGTACCCGCACAGTGCCCGCAGTCATGGCACGCAGTAAATGTACGTCATGGTGCATTAAGTACCACGTCTTCATGTTTTTACCACAAGACAGTGTTTACCTAAATAGCTGCCATGTAATACCACATTTATTACTACATGTAATACTATATGTAGCACTACATTTTCCTACCTAGCCATAGCTCCTCCCACCAAAATCAGACATTTTTCCGGACTGCTAGGCTTAGGACCAGCATGTCAGCTGATTGTCCCAACCACATTTTGACAGAGATAGTCTCTGCTTACAAAACCCCATTAACCCCTTAACGACATTTTTGTCACATTTTATTCTGAAGAAATTAATAAAAAAAAAATATAAAAAGTAAAACCTAAGTAAAAGTGGTACTGATAAAAACTACAGATCACGACGCAAAAAATGAGCCCTCATACTGCTCTGTATACGGAAAAATTTGAAGGTTATGGGTGGTCAAAACTGGTCAATTTCAAACATACTAATTTTGTTAACATAGACTCCATTTATGTATCATGGGTATCATTTTAATCATATTTACCCACAGAATAAAGAAAACATGTCATTTTTACCATAAAGTGTACACCGTGAAATCGAAACCTTCCAAAATTAGCTAAATTGCGTTTTTCTTTTCAATTTTCCCACATGAAAAATATTATATTTGGCTGTGCGGTACATTTTATGGTAAAATAAGTGATGTCAATACAAAGTAAAATTGGTGACACAAAAAACATGCCCTCATATGGGTCTGTGGATGGAAATATAAGAGTTATGATTTTTAGAAGGCGAGGAGGAAAAAACGAAATTGCAAAAATAAAATTGGCCTGGTCCTTAAGGGCAAAATGGGCCTGGTCCTTAAGGGGATAAAGAAAAATTTTGTTTTACAACAAAACAGTTACCCTATGGACACACCGAACCTGATAAACATAAACAGCATTAATCTTAGTTCAACCACAATGATCCAGCATTTATCCAGTGGAAATGAATACCCCATTAGGACAATGGAAATAATAATTAAAATCCCTTTTTAATGGGAACCTCTGATCCCTTTAATTTTACCCAAACTGTGAGTTTATGGTTCTCAGCAGCTTCTCCTAATCCGCCAGCTGGCTGATAAATCTTTCCCTGTTTGGGTATAGGGAGAGCTCTGTTTATTAAAGGGGTACTCCCATGCCCCAGTGTTCTAAACATTTTGTTTAGAATGCTTGGAGCAGATTGCCATAATTGTGACATCCCCCTCGTGATGACACACCATGACCCCTCCATTCATGTCTATGGGAGGGGGCGTGTCCGACGTCACACCCCTCCCATATACATGAATGGAGGGGCGCATGGCGGGTGTGGCTCTGACATCACTACCACTGCTGCTGGAACCCGGCATTTGTTTAGAAAGCCGGGTGCTGCGGGAGATCACAGGGGGCCCAAGCGGCGGGACCCCTGCGATTAGAAATCTTATCCCCTATGCTTTGAATAAGGTGTGGTGTCCCGGTACAGGACCTTGTCCTGTCCCTTGTGTTAAGTCCCCTCAGCTAGAATTCCTCCATCTCCACATGGCTCTCCTGCAGGGCTTGCCCCTTGGTCGCCTCATATAATTGTGTTTATATGTATAATATTTAATGTATAGGTAAAACAAATGTATTGGACCTTCCCAGGTCATGTGATCGACAGTTGTGAATGTACGTAGGTTTAAGGACCTTCCTGGGTCATGTGATGTACCCAGAGTTCACTGGGTTCAGGACTTACAGGTTTGCTGGCCAATGAGCTTAGTCCAGCCCCCTTGATATATAAGGGACTGTAGTCACTAAATTCCCTCTCTTATCTCCCGGATCCAAAGCAAGCACAATCAGCATATCTTCATTCATCTCAACTAGGCCAAAGCCTAAAGAACCAGCAGCCACTAAATTGTGAGTTATAAAGCTCAACCTAAAAATCCTGTGTGACTACTATTCTACTCAAATCTTATAATTAGTAGCACAGTGGCCTGCATAAAGCTCATTACTACTAGTCCCAGCAAAGCCTGTGAGGAACCTGCATCCCGGTTACCTCGAGAGACACTGTATACTTGTAAAGACTGTTGCATAAAAGTTCAAGTAAACATTTCCAGTCATGTCATAAAATCTGCTGTGGACATTCCGTTTATTATCCCTGCCATTTGTGGGCCGGTTGGCGGCAGGACCTCTAATACTAAGCAAACCTCACCCTGGCGTCACGACAAGTAAGGGTTAATACACCAGTGCCTCACCCAGTTCACCACAAAGGGGTTAGATGTCTAGAAGCAGAGTAAAGGGTACCTATTATATTTTTAAGACTGATGACTATTGTGCAGCACTGTGTACATTCTTTTCAAATTTGGCGCCTAAGTCCGTGAACAGGGCACCATTCTCCTGACTCCCCTCTCTGCTGTATATTTCTATGCGTTATAAGACAGAGCTTCCCATACTATCTCAGCAGCTCCCACTGCTTTCTACATTTCCATGACTAAAGTATAGTGGTCGGTCAGTCCTGGCAAAATATTTTCTGAACGAGGAATCTGTATAAGTTCATTCATATAATATATATAAACATGACTAAGTGATTTTTGAATAACACATCCTTTACACAAATGTGAGTTATTACCATTGATTGCTCATCTCTAAACATCTATATCTCAATGACGGCTGTGTTTACTCTAGAATTTGCGTGCTTAGTTTATTCTGAAAGCCACAGTCAAGAATGTGCGATGGTAATAGAACAGATATTTCTAGACAAAAGGTGGTAGCATTTATGCTATTCCTCAGAATACTCAGGAGAAGATGCATGGTTTCCTTTTCTGGCCTGGTGGCATCACTCAGATGGTTATGGATTGCAGGATAAAACTTACCAGGAAAGGTTAAAGGACCTTAACATGTATAGCTTGGAAGAAAGAAGAAACAGAGGGGAAATGATAGAAAATTTTAAATACATGAAGGGAATCAACATGGTAAAGGAGGAGAGCATATTCAAAAGAAGAAAACTACCACAAGAGGACAACGTTTTAAATTAGAGGGGCAAAGGTTTCTGCAGTAATATCAGGAAGTATTACTTTACTGAGAGAGTAGTGGATGCATGGAATAGCCTTCCTGCAGATGTGGTCGCTGCAAATACAGTGAAGGAGTTTAAACATGCATGGGATAAGCATAAGGATATCCTTCATGTAAAATAGAGATAGGCATAAGGCTATCCTTCATGTAAGATTTGGACAGACATAAGGCTATCCTTCATATAAGATAGGGATAGGTATAAGGCTATCCTTCATATAAGATAGAGATAGGCATAAGGCTATCCTTCATATAAAATACGGCCAGATACTATTGATAGGATTCAGATCATTGAGCAGACTAGATGGGCCAAATGGTTCTTATCTGCCGACACATTCTATGTTTCTATTTTAGATGGAGCATGAAAGAATAAATAACAGATGCTTCCTGTCCTAGATTTCAGTGGACATGGGAAGAACATTTCATATTAAGATCACTATCCATCCATGTACAATCAATATGCGTGTATCCTATATTTGACCAAATAATTCTCTGCAACATGATAGGGAAATAAACACATGAATGCACAGTTGACGTTCTTTACCTCTCATGTTTCAGTTCCACAGAGTGATGAAAGTAAATGGCACATTTTAATATACGATTTGGCATGTCAGGGTAAATGGCTGCCTTGTTCCTTCTCTATTACTTAAAGGAACTGTCGCATGAAGACAATCCTTACTCATGAGACCTATTAGTACATTTACATATCATATTGTGGGGGGAAGAAACGTTACAATAATAGGGGTAAAGTAAGCATGAAGACAATTGTTCATACCTGGTAAGTGACATGCGAAATAGAAAACCAGTGTAGACACTAATGTATTACCACATATGGGCTATAGCATTCATCCAATTGCGACATCACAGAGATAGATATTTCTGGTTATAATGCTACTACTTTTTTTTTTAACCTACAATTGTTAACAATGGTTAAAAATGGTAACACAAGCAGTAAAAAAAATTGACCACTGAGAAACGGAACAAGGTACCTGGTGTAACTACTTAATGACTAGGTCAATTAAAATTTTTTGTTTCTCACCTTCTAAGAATCATCACTCTTATGTTTCCCATCTACAGAGCCATATGAATGCTCCATCTATAGAGCCATATGAACACTTGTTTTTTGCAGGACCAACTGTACTTTGTAATAACACCTTTCCTCCATAATACATACTACAAGATCAAAAAAATAATTTTGCTGGGTTGAAATAAATAAGAACAATATTAATAAAAGGAATTAAGCAAATTTTAGTTTTTACAGCTTTTGTTTTACTTTACTACTGTTAAAACATAAAAAAAGGTCTGCTCAGAATCACCCAATTCTGACCCCTAAAACTTTTTTCTAATTTTCCATCTTAAAGGGGTACTCCGCCAATAGACATCTTATCCCGGGGGTCCCACCGCTGGGGACCCCCTGGGATCTCGGCTGCAGCACCCATCTGTTGCGGCTTCCGGCAGGGCTGGAGGCTCCCATACTAACACCTCCCGACCACGGTGACATGAGATCGTGACGTCACGACTCCGCCCCTCAATGCAAGTCTATGGAAGGGGGCGTGACAGCTGTCATAGACAGCTTCCATAGACTTACATTGAGGGACGGGGCGTGATGTCACACGGGGGCGGAGTCGTGACATCACGATCTCACGTCACCGTGGTCGGGAGGCGTTAGAATGGGAGCCTCCAGCGCTGCCGGGAGCCACAACAGGTGGGTGCTGCAGCCGAGATCACTGGCGATCTGACATCTTATCCCCTATCCTTTGGATAGGGTATAAGATGTCTAGGGGCCGAGTACCCCTTTAATGAGTTTAAAAGGGCTATGTTTTTGTGCTGTGATCTGTTGTTTTTATTGGTACCATGTTGGAGTAGATGCAATTCTGCCATTTAGTATTTTTGTTGTTTACACTGTTCACCATATAGGGGCTTTTAAAAGCAATCATTAGATTTTTTTTACTAATCAATGTTATGGTATTGAATAGCATTGAGAAGTTAGATTGGTGCTCTGCTGGAACAGCCTGTCTGAGTTAAATTCTATTAACAATTACTTAAGAAACTCTAGAATTACTAAAGAGGAGAAACAAATATATTTTTTTAGCAACCAAGAAAGGAAAAAGGACAGAAATGGAAGAGAAATGGCACTGGGTAAAATACTGTTTAAATAATAGCAATATATACAACAATATTGGTGTTGCAACTGCTATCCGGAGTGGAGTTATACAAAGTCCCGATATCAATGTCAGTAGTGGTGCATCACGTATAAAATAAGATATGTATAATCATAACGTAGAGAAGGAAAATGGGGCACTCACACAATCAGACTTCAGCAGGATCCTTTGGACAGAATTACCCTCAGGGGTCTTCAGCAGGGAGGCGGTAGATGGTATTGGGGGAGCTCAGACAGCGGCCACGGTCTGTATTGCACCAATACGTGGCCGCCGTCTGAGTTCCACCAATACCATCTACCGCCTCCCTGCTGAAAACCCCTGAGGGAAATTATGTCTGAAGGATCCCGCTGAAGTCTGATCGTATGAGTGCTCCGTTTTCATTCTCTTCGTTATGATTAAAAATATTTTTTTTTTGTTCATCATATATATTTTCTCAACATTGGGTGATTCAATTATGTTTAATGAAGCCAGAATGTGCAGCTATCTAATATTGTTTTGTATCATGTCTGTGACTTTTGTTTTTACGACGAAATAATAAAAAATTAAGCTGTATACTATGTCTAAACGATTGTATTACCATAGACCAGTTCTTTTCTATTGTAGTGTACAGCAAATGCTTTTCATATGACATTTCCAACTGTGTATATCTATTACATTGCATCCAAGTTTTAAAGCGTACCTGTCATAGTGCAAAAAAAAAATAGAAAAAAAGTGATATGTTACTCAGGACCCAATCCTGATCATGTGCATATCATTTTTATGTGTCTCGGACCTATATATCCAGAGATATAAGCATTTCTCTGCTGGTGAGTAACTTTTTCATTGTGCAGGCTGGAGGGGGCGTGTCTGTGTCTCCCTCACAGGAGCAAGCCTGTGCAGTCAGCCAATCAGTACTCTCTACTCTGTAACCCTTTCCTCTCTGGTTTTATGCTGTGTCATGTGTCAGAGGAAGATACTTGGAGCTTGCCTGCAGTAATCAGAAGACATTATGGTGAATTCATAAAAGGATAAAATGTATAAATATAAGAATAGGTCTTTATAAAATTAGTGCAAGGATTTTTTAGATAAAAGTACAGCATTTTTATGAATACGTGTTCTATCTGTTTTATCTTCTCCTAGTAAAGCTGGATGCTAATCAGCATAGCTGTCACTATGTGTGGCATTCATCTTTCACAGACTCCTGAATGTCTGATCAACTTCTTTGTCATTCAAGAGTCCGAGAAAGCTTTGACTATTTCAGCATGCTGGGAGTTGTAGTTTAGTAACAACTGAAGCTGCAATGTTTGTAAATAACTGTGTTAGAGCAGTGTTGCCTCCAGCTGTTTCAAAACTACAGCTCCCAGCATGTCCACACATCCTTTATCTGTAGTTTTGCATACACAATAGAAATTTCCTATACTGGATACCAGTATGCTTTACGGCCGGTATCCAGTATGCTGTAAAATCTAGACTAGTCTGTCTGGCTAAAAGACAGGCGACCCCTAGGGGTGGCTATTTTGAGCTTGTATTTCAGGTGAAAATGTAAATTTTTTTAACAGGTGTATATTGTGAAATGTCATATTATAATGAGTCCTGCAATATATGAAAAGTTTTTAATAACGACAGTGCCTCTTTAAAGAGTCCCTGTTTGTTAGCAGACGCCTCCTAGAGTTAAAATGCACACAGAGAATACAAAAGACACAATAGCCTTTTCCAAGTAGCCAAATTCTCCCTTTTGGAGTTGCAACAAGATTGGTTACTCAAAATATTAAAGGAACAGTAAACAGTGGAAAAATTAATTTTGTAAATGTTTAAAAATTGAAAAAAATATATATCAAAAGTTCTCCCTTTTTTTCTTAGTGTTCAAAAAA